>NC_085976.1:10000-360000 GCF_910591565.1 Cydia splendana | reverse complement strand
GGGATAATTTCCTTATATTAACAGCAACACTTAGCCTCTGAAAACCATTGCTGAAAACGCCACCGTGCACCGTGCACCGATAATCGCAAGCGCTTGCAAGACGTTGCGGCGTTTGCTCGACGGATTTAATTCGTTGCACCTACTTAACCGGCAATTATCTAATCGCATGCCATTTGTTGCAATGTTTTAGAGCCGTTAACTGACATCGTTGGACCTTAAGCCTTTATAATAAGGTTGAGAATTGCCAGTTAACACCTAGTATGAAGGTAAATGTCCTAATTATCCTTATTATGGACGTATACAGCGACATGCCTAACGAACATGATTAAAATATTGTTATTGTTGTACCTATTTGATCTGACAATTGATTTTTTTAAAGTATGTGAAAGTACGGAATGTTTATTTTTTTATTAATTTATTTAACAAAACACAATGTTGCACCTATAATTAAAGTTTCGCCAAACTGTAAAACAACAATAATGCTTTATTTATTAATTCTAACTAATAATTAAACTAAATTATTTAATTATATGTAGTATTAAAGTTCGACTGTTACCTAATAGTATTGTATTACATGCCAGTGTTTAGCATTATTTTGCGTTTCAGTTGACGCAGTCGCTAGCGTATAAGGCCACATAAAACTCATGGTGAGGGTAAAGGTCATCACGCAGAAAACCAGTAAACACCCTATTGTCCGGGTCCCAATAAGCCCCCTAAATGTTTAAGTTCCCAAAGTCATTTCGTATTTTATGTTTGCACCACATTACTTATGGACGCGTCACGAGCAGGACCCTCGGACCCCTAACGACGGAAACTTAGATTTGTGAAGTCGCAGGGCATTTATTATTTAGCTCGACTCGGCCACCCTGACCATGCCCTGACCCGGCGTGCCCCGTACGTAAACGATACTGGCTTAACGAGTTTTTTAACAAGTACTAGTATTTTTTTCAATTACCTATTTCGTGTCCCACTGCTGGGCAAAAGCCGCCCCTTTCTCCCGCCACTCAACATGGTTTGGTGCATACTCCCGCAAGTCTATGCAAAATGTTTCGAGGTCGTCCCGACATACCTTTTTTGGTCTGCCTCTGCCCCGGCTAAACGTGGTGTCCATGAGGTGAGTTCAAATCCGAGGCGGTATTTTTTCATTTATTTCGATAATAATAAAATTCCTTATAGTTTCACGATCTAAGATCACCATCGACCCTTTAACATTACATTACCCCGCTTACGGAGAATAATCGCACATCGCAAAAGGATCACGACCTGCCGCTGCCGCGAACCTCCATAGCTTCTCGATAAAGGTTATCCTTATGGCCGCTCGACATCCACGGCGGTTTAGAGCTATTATACGTAACAAACCCCAATCGTGACAAGTTTTTTTATAGCACGATAGTGGCAAAACAAGTAGCTATTACGTGACGGTAAACAGTCAGCGGGCCACAGATCTAGAATGATGCTAACGCTTAATAGGTATAACATATTAATATTATGGGGTAGTTGTCTGACTAGTCAAATCAATTTCTTTATGAGAACTGTCAATATTATGAACATTTCATGAGTGCGAAAGAAGCAGACTACAAATGAAAAAACGTGACCACTTTTAAGCTTCACAGTGGCCGCTTGGATGTACTTAGGAGGGTTTCCCTAACTCCAAATATTTTAAATTTAGAACTTTCCCGCGCCACAATTTGAACTGGCAATAAACATCAGTCACACTTTACAATCAATCAAACGGCCGCGCGATATTTCGGCGGCATATTACGCTTTTTGCGCGAGTGAAATATGGCGGAGATAAAGCGACCCTGCTGAGCCCCATTCAGTTTTAACATTTTGTTACGGTTTTGATCTCATTTTGATAAGAACTTGAAGATGGTTCACGCTAATTGGTTCATGCCAAATGAAGTGAGTCGTGCTTGAGATGCGCGCCAATCACCAAGATGGAAGATGTTTAACCAGTTTAAAACCACAACAAATTGTTAAATTAGAATCGACCTCCCTGGCAAGCGTGGTCCCGTGGCAGAGGATGAATATATGTGGGTATAAACCTCTATCTGTTCTGTAGCCTGATCATACTCATTACACGTGTAAAAAAACAAAAGTAGTGTCTTCCGTTCCCAAAAGTTAGAGCTAGTTTTCCGTTCGTAATTGAATTTCATCACGTTATTACAGATTGACGTTTTAAAATGCGAGCTTAATGTCGATTGTATGGCGGCGGCGGCTAGATTTGTGTTGTGTGGCTCTTTACTCATTCTTTCGAAAACGAGGAGGTTAACTACGAAAGTCGGTACGGGCTACGAATGCTACGATCTATAACGGTTTTACTAGTATCTTTGTATAACGTTGTAAATTTCCAAAGAAATCAGGACAAGCAATTTTAATTTTTTAGTATTCGAACGGGCAAGACATTTAAAATATCTAGTACATTCTAGATATTTCCATACGGTGTTGGCACAGACCCAGGGCTGATTGTGAAAGGAATTACTATTTCTTTTCATTGCACTGAATGCTGGAAACTTGCTTCGATATTCTGGCCGGAAAACGGCCAACGCAACATACTTGTGCTTAAACTTTGTAAGCAGTAGGTTGTATCTTTAAATTCAATTCAATTCAATTCGTTTAATACGGTGTAAACGTACATGTCAATAACATACAAAAATAAAAACACACACACATCTAAAACTAATTAAACCTAAACTACACACACGTCAATTAATTTAAAGAAAAAATATTACACAATATTAATACCCACAAACTGAATTCTTTAAATAATTATATAATTAATGTCCATAAAATTCATTAACACTATAAAAGGCTTTATCAATTAAATATTTTTTGAGTTTACTGACAAACATCTCATAAGAATGCCTCTTTGATTTCCGGGCTCAAGCTATTGAATATTTTTACGCCAACTACTTACCCTCAATGAGTTGGACGCTTTGAAATCAGATTATTAAAAAAAAATCTCATAATAAAACTTAGCTAGCTAGCTAAGCTAAGCTAATAAGGATAATGTTATAACACCATCCTTTTTGTGTCGGGAGTTGCAAGTTGCAGTGGCTTGTGCCAGCAGAGTTTTTGAAAAATCGTAATGCTTTTTAAGATCATGATGACGATGACGCAAATTTAAGACGCGCTCTATAATTAAGATTGGTGTCAGATATTCATGCGCGTTTTTATCATAAAATACATAATTATTATTGAGAACATTGAAAATTAGTTCCCTGCGGCACTCCCCGCGCGCGGCGCCTTTAATAGACATTTTCACACAAAGTGACCCGCTTTCATCGCTCTTGCCTTCAGTAGATAATTGTTTAGTCTGAACCGCTACTATACAAACCTACCCTACTCGTACAAAAGTAAGGCATCCAAGATGCGTTAATTCCTAACGTCAGACGCCTTTCTGTCGACAAATGCCTAGCAGCCCGCATGCCCACAATTACATGACTCCGTTGCACCAAACACCGAGCTTAAACTTACTAGATATGGCTGGGACAGGTTCACTTGTTCACCAGCCTGATTGATATACCTAATTTTCAATGTCGGATGAATTTTAGCCTATCAATTCAGTCTCCAATAACCTGTCAAGTAAGTATTGTAATTTTTTTTTGACTGGGTATTTCTGGTATGTATTTTAATCGCGCTAATCTGCTAGTATGTTTTTTTTGTGATAGTGCGCTCAGCCCAACTCGAAGAATATTTATATTTCGCTTGTATTCTCTTAGATTTGAAGCTTAAAAGTCGTATTTTGTAATAGCAAGAGCTTCTTTAGACATTTCCCAGCTGGATGTTGCGTTACCTATTGCAACGTTGAAACATTTTTTGTTCGTAATTTCATTTGTCAAATTATCATTTGGTCAAGAATCGTTGTATTTATAGAAGGGTCACAAATCAAACCCAACAAATGCCGTCTAAAAGATGTCTATTTCAAAAGTTTAGAAAAAAAATAACCAAACGGTCAAATGAAAATTTGGCAAATGAAACATCGGACAATAATTTTTCGAAGTTGCGAAATGATGTTGGCACTTGGCACATCTAGCGAAGATCGACTTAGATCCTCGCCCGCGACACGGCTCCGCAATACGACTCCAATTGTGATTTCACTACGAATTTCGAAGCTTCAAGTGTGCTAGCAAACTGAATTTTCCGGGTCGCTAAACTTATTTGTACGTGTTAGCTAAACTATGGAAACACAATCATGAGTAAGTACTATTACAATACTATTGTTTGTATAACAGGTGATTGGATGGATGGATGTATGTTATGGTGATGGTGATGATTATTTCCATTGGCATATTACCGGGAATTTTACGTGTCCGGAACGCTATCGCAGTCCGCTGCCGGCATCGGCAGTCTGCACGATGCAGTCCAAATGACTTATGACCGCACAAAATGGAGACAAATTACATTTGTGGTCGCGATCCTCAGCAATGAGGGAACGAGGAAGAAGAATAAGATAAATGGTTTTAATATAATTTTATATTTTCTACCTTACATTATTAAGAGTGTTACAGTTAATACACAACCTGTTAATTTCTTCTCACTGACTAGCAAAAATATTCAGAACGGGCGAGTCAGCAAAAAGCTAACGAAGATAATGTTCATAAAACAAACAATAAATAAGCGCTTACTTTAATCTACATAACTTACCTAATTTGAATGCACGCTTTCCATTAATCTTGTGTTTGAGTTTGTAGGAGCGCAAATATTTGAGGAACTCCTTTACGCTACGTTGTCACTAGGATGACAAAGATTGTCGGAGCAGGTAGCCGTGTAGTGATGTCATGTGGAAATATTTTAGTTTCTGGAAATACTCCCCATTGGCATGGTTTTAGCAATATTCTTTTGTGTCAGGGAATGTTAACCGAACGCAAAAACCAAAGCTTGCGCTATACGATAAATTTACTTCAGTCTAAATGCCTGACGTAATTTGAAAGCTTTCCATTAATCTTGAGTTTTTTAAGTTTGTGCGAGTTGCGGGAGCGCAAATATTTGAGGAACTCCTTGACGGCAGGTTGTGACTAGGTCCTTAGTCACTAGGATGACGGAGATTGGAGCAGGTAGCCGGTACATGGAAATATTTTGGTTGCTGGAATAATTTCCATTGGCATATTATCGGGAATATTACGTATATCCGGGAATATAATCCGCACACACAAATGAATTTGTTTCCTATGTTTTTATTTGTTTTTTATACCTGCCATTTTTTTTTTGTTTTTGGCGATTTTAAGTAAGTACCTAGGTAACGTAACGGATATACCTAATATGAATAAAATTTATACTCGTTTAATAATGTGTGAAGATTGTGTTAGCCTAAAACCATAGAAAGATAGTATATTGAACATACTCATAAAATAAAAATATAGAAAAAATATATATAACCTAAAAGTATGCTCTAGAATCTCGATTTTTGTTTGTATCGTTTGTTTTTGAAACCATGTTCCCACGAATATTTTGCCTTAACGCACAAAAAAAACAAAAATCAATTTAACTAGAAACTATACCAAAATATTCTCGAAAAGTAAATTCGAGTTATAAAGAATTTATGAAAGCAATTTTGGAGGCGGTTGACAAATGCCGCTTATTATTGGCCATACGAGCGTGTATGAGGTTGCATTTAAAGTGCTGCATATGCACTTTCCTGGCCTCTTCTGTGTCATTTTCCTGGTGAATTCGATAGTTATACCATACAATAATTTCTACTTTGTAGGATATCATATCACAGGGTAGCAAAAAAAGGGTAGCATCCACGCGCATAGAAACTATTCCTAAAATCCAATCCCGTACCCAAATGAAATCTACAATCGAGCCTCCCCTCACGCCACCCATCCCGCCCCTAGATACAATGACGATACAACAGCGCCACGCAAGAAGTAGCGACTTAAATAAACTAACAGGACACTGATTTGTAAAACGTGTTACTAAATACTGAAAAAAAGCATGCTGCATCTCATAGATGGCGTTAAAGTTAAATTGGAAAAATAAATGAAACATAGTGCAAATTAAATATTCATTTTAATGAAGTCAACTCTTATTTCAATAATATTTAATTATAAGGGTAAATACAGTTTATATTTAAACAAATTAATGACTGCAAGTTTTCTATAATATCATTATTTATTAGGTATACTGTGCAGGTATATCATCGATATTTATTAAAAAAAAACCGGGCAAGTGCGAGTCGGACTCGCGCACGAAGGGTTCCGTACCATAATGCAAAAAAAAAAACAAAAATAAAGCAAAAAAAAAAAACGGTCACCCATCCAAATACTGACCACTCCCGACGTTGCTTAACTTTGGTCAAAAATCACGTTTGTTGTATGGGAGCCCCATTTAAATCTTTATTTTATTCTGTTTTTAGTATTTGTTGTTATAGCGGCAACAGAAATACATCATCTGTGAAAATTTTAACTGTCTAGCTATCACGGTTCGTGAGATACAGCCTGGTGACAGACGGACGGACGGACGGACGGACAGCGAAGTCTTAGTAATAGGGTCCCGTTTTACTCTTTGGGTACGGAACCCTAATTAGGGCATACCGGTACAAGTGCGAAAAATAGGTAATTCGCACATGTATCATACAACGTTTTACAGTACATAATATGGCCCTTTAAATTTTCGACATAGTTACGTAATGTGCTAATTATCGCACTAATGCGGTAAAGTAGCACCATATTGTAATAGTACTTACCTACATTACGTTTACAAGTGCGGCAAATAGGAAAATCGAAACGAGTGGCGATAAATTCGAACACGACCGAAGGGAGTGTTTTGAATCGACACGAGTTGCGAATTACCTATTGGCACATGTATCGTACAACGTTTTACAGTACCTACAGTCCTACATACTAGGGTTTGCTCCCGGGAAATACCGGTACCGAAAGTACCGGGAATTCCCGGGATTTAGAGCCAAGCAAAGAACCGGGATTTCAAAATTAAATTCCCGGTACTTTCGGGATTTTCGGGACTAATATTTCCGGTACAATATTTGACTGTTTTCTGTTTGTTACTTAGCATGAAATATCATGTTTTTTAAAGAAATACATTATATAAATCCATTGCTGACGCTAATACTTTTACGACTGACCATATATTAAAGCAAAACAAAAATAGTCAATGGGTTTGACAATGCCAACAAAATAAAATAGCTTATTTTGAAACTATACGAGTGTTTTTTACGATAAATAATTTTATACGAATAATTAGTTAGTTGTATACTAAATACGAGCAAAAACTAGAGAGAATTGTGTTATTAATAAAATATTTCTTTTAATTCGAATACGGTATAAGAAACTCTTATTGATAATCTGAATGACATTTTAAAATGAATTAAAATATTATAGTGACATGTCCTCTCCTTGGTAAATTCTTAATTCTGGCTGCAACAACTTCTTGATCCTTCCTATTGATAATTTTATTACCATTTTTACCTACTCACATGCAATTTTGCACATTTATTCAAGCCCCTTATCTTGTCTAGAATACAAAATTTCGTAAACGTAGCTCTAACAGTTATTCATAAATTAACGTTTTAAAACCGGCATTTTTGTGCCTGACTGACTAATAGATCAAAAACCTAACCCACTTCGAGCTGACCTAGAAACTTGAAATTTGGCACTAAGGAATGCAAATCGGTTATTTTTTGTATGGAAATAACCGCGGTTTCGGTTAATAACCGATTATTTCCATACAAAAAATAACCGATTTGCATTCCCTATTTGGCACCAAGGTAGACTATTAGGAGTTTATAGAGGGAACAATCTAAAAAATGAAAATTATTGATAATTTGATGAAGAAAAACATATATACTTATCGATAATAGATGACTAATTTTCATTTATGGTATCAATCGATCAGGTTTGTCTTTAGGATCAAAAGTCTATATGGGATCCATTGCATTAAAGGAATACAAAAGTCAGAAATGATAGTCAAAGTCCGACAGTCGTACTTCACTCGCGAAACGCCCCGAACAAAACGATATGTGACCGTGACGTCAAGGTCACAAAGAGTCCATCTTGAAGTATGAACAAAACAAGAAAATTGCGATTTTGTCGGTGAAATATTGCGTTTATGTATATAGTTTCCATACAATCTTTTATTGGATAAAATGCGAGGAATCGAATCGAATGGTAACTAACTGCGACAATTCTTCGACCGACGGTTTTGTCAGGAAGCTCTTCCACTTTGAACGATATTTGTAACTGAAAATAAAATATATTGTATGTGTTAGCATTTACAATTTGTCACATCATGTACAGTCGACGTCAAAGATATGTACCTATTGCAGCATACTCCTTTGTAATAAGGTGAAAAATGTATACATATATTTGACGTCGACTGTACATATAAAGCACCGGTGGTAAAGAACCAACGAGAGAAATAAAAGTAAGACCCTGTATAATGACTACGAATCGTGTGATAAATCAATTTACGATGGAATTCTGGCACACGAAGTTGAAACAATGTTATTCTAGCTAGGTAGTTAGTACAAAAGGTAAAATTGTTCTCTGCTCTACAATCAATAAGCATAATTAGCATGAATCACCTACCTCATGGGTATCTTCTTCCTCTAATATACTAGGAACCCGATAAGTGTCATCCACCTGTGCAATGCGTGGGTTCAAAATGTTTGAGCCGGTCGCCTCACTGTCAAAACCAAAATTAAATAAATGTATGATGTTTTACAGCACATATGGACTTTACCGCACTAGTGCGATAATGCACACACACATTACGTAACTATGTCAAATATTTAAAGGGCTAGTAGTAGTAGTAAACTCTTTATTGTACAAAAAGACATATTAAAAATAACATACAATTAGCAAGAAGTACAAAGGCGAACTTATCCCTTTGAGGGATCTCTTCCAGTTAACCTATAGGGCTATATGTACTGTAAAACGTTGTACGATACATGTGAGAATAGGTAATACGCAACTCATGTCAACTATTTTTCGCACTATTTTTTATCATCAAGTGATGATGAACAATAACAGCCACATTTTGCCTCTCATTAAGCATCCGGACAAATCTGTCGGTCGAAGAATTGTAGCAGCCAGTCATTTCTTTACAACATCACTCAATTTATAAATTAGTCCATTACTATTTCATAAATTGATCATGGACCCGCGAAACGCAGCATTCCAGAAATGCAGTTATTTCGAAAAGTGAGACAGACTAATTTCAAAATTTTTATGTAGGTACCTATATTATAACAAGTGATGACAATGGAGAAAACTACTTGAAAGTAAATAAACCATTGTGCTGGTTACAGGTACAGTCGGCGTCAAATACTTTGTAGCAACAAAGTAGCCAAATAGTAACATCTAGCATGTAACATAATAAAATTGCGGTTTATGACGTAAGTGTTAAAAAAACTGCTTACTAGATCTCGTTCAAACCAATTTTCGGTGGAAGTTTGCATGGTAATGTACATCATATATATATATATATTTTTTATCATTCTCTTATTTTAGAAGTTAAAGGACACACATTTTACCACTTTGGAGGTGGTCTCTCCCGCAAACTATTGAGTTTAGAAAAAAATGATATCAAAACCTCAATATATTTTTTGAAGACCTATCCATAAATACCCCACACGTATGGGATCGATGCAAAAAAAAATTTTGAGTTTCAGTTCTAAGTATGGGGAACCTCCAAAATGTATTGTTTTTTTCTATTTTTGTTGAAAAATCCAAGTTTCAACAGTACCTATAGTTCTTATAGTTTCAGAAAAAAGTGGCTGTATATACGGACGGACAGACAGACAGACATGACGAATCCTTAAGGGTTCCGTTTTTTGCCATTTGGCTACAGAACCCTAAAAATGCTCTATCACAGGTAAATGAGAAATTGAAAATGGAAATAATTGCCCAAGATTATTAGTTTTATTAAAATAAAAAATCGGTCAACACGCTCAAGAAAAGGAAATCATTTACTATTGTGTAGGGTAGGTATAATATAAAATAACTACCAGTTCATTAAAAAATACGTAAAAGAATAACGAAAGTACGGACAATCGGTAAATCCCGGGATTTTAATTTCCGGGACTTACTCAGGCAACCCTATTACATTCTATCAGTGTACATTTTTAGGGTTCCGTACCCAAAGGGTAAAAACGGGACCCTATTACTAAGACTTCGCTGTCCGTCCGTCCGTCTGTCCGTCTGTCATCAGGCTGTATCTCATGAACCGTGGTAGCTAGACAGTTTAAAATTTCACAGATGATTGAATTTCTATCGCCGCTATAACAACAAATACTAAAAACAGAATAAAATGCAACAAACGTGATTTTTGCCGTTTTTTGCATAATGGTACGGAACCCTGCGTGTGCAAAACCAACTTGCACTTGGCCGGTTTTTTTAAATTAAGTACCTCTTGGAGAATATCAAATAACTGATGAGGGCAATGTATCTCGTACGATATTATTGATTGGCGACATTTTATTTAGTTTTCGGCGAACATTTGCTAAGTAGGTAGTACTAATACTACTAATAGCCATCTAGGAAAATAAGTACAAAATATGTCCAAATAATTGAGAATATCAATTCAATTCATAAAAAGATATAAGCATCTGCACTGATAGGAAAACAGTAGGTATCTAAATCTAACTAAGGTCTTTTCGTACGCCGCCGCTGTGAGTACTTGAGTAGGTAGGTATTTGTGACGTTATCTATGAAAAGGGACCTTATTGTCGATGGCGCTTCCGCCATTATTAACGATGCTCTGATATAAAATACCACGCCGTGCGACGCAGTGCGTCGTAAGCGCCATAGACAATAAGGTCCCTTTTCATAGATAATGCCACAATTAGAATTAGAACTTACTCGTTACTTTGAATGTCAGTGGTTGATGAAATCGGAGATTCCATTTCCATATTTTGCAGTCTGTAAATAAAGATAAATTGTAGTAGTGTATTGTGTTACGTAGGTAGGGCTAAAAAGCACAAGTCAAATAATTATACTCACTCGATGTAGTCTAAAGATATAGTATCATGTTCGGCTGTGAAATTATCCAATTTTCTTCTTTTCCTAGAAAGACAAAAAAGTAAAAAGTTTAGACGCATGACAAATCACGAGAGGTTCGAACCCTCGATAGGTGGATGGATTGCTAAAAAAGAACGCTTTATGCGTCTAATTGTGTGCGTTACATGTATCACTGTGTGCGCGTATTTATAGGAAGGCCCACTACACCGCAACCGCGTAACTACGACTCACGACGCACACATAGACGGCAATGTTTTCTGTCTTTGCCGTGCAAGGCGCTAGTGCCGCGTGGTGTAAACGTCGCGAATCGCAATATCCTTTTAAGCTATTTAGATGATGAATTGATGACAATGTTTACCGGTAGATGGAGCGATTATTAAATTCTAGAATGTTTTAAGTTATATGGATTACTAATTAGTACGATCAAGTATATATTAAATTAAGTAATAATTACGTATTTCACTGTGTAATAAATATACATTTTTACTTACGTTAGTTCCATTGTTTGTTGGAATCTTCCGAGTTGTCTTTTTCGAGATGTCTTCTTTTTATTCAATTGCTTGTTACCCATTATAACTTAAAGGTTTTGGTGCACACGGTATATCACTAGGACACACAACACAGCACAGTTTTTATAAGTAAATCTTATATTTGTTTTGGGGACACCTAGTACAGGTCCGTCTGGCACGAGCGCTCAGCCATCACTGTCTCATTTCGAAAGACGGACGGAGATAGAGCATGCAGGCCGGAGTCGATATTTTGTTACGATAGAATTAGTTGATGTTTATTTATTTTAAAAATATTGCCTCTAATTATCGTTTTTCTAAAGCTGTCAAATTACTGTTATACTTATGATTGATTTTTCTCCTTTTTTTGTTTCATAGTGTCACATAGTAAAGAAACGAGTAAAGTTGGAGTAAAAATTCGAATTGGAGGTTACTTTGGGAATAAATTGTATCGAGCGAAGTGTTATGAATCGTGTATCGAAAGCTGTGTTATTAAAGATAATATAATCAAGAATTATATTTATTTTTCCCACGTCTACAAATATCACCGTTTCTTAGAAAAATAGGATAATTATTGGGGTATTTTTACATTTCTGGCTCAGGGAACGGCCTTATGGTACATACTTTGGTTGTAGGAAGGTGTGTTTTGTGAAACTATGTCTTAGGTACACCATTTAGTAAATAAAAATCCTACATATATTCAGACTGAATCCTATATCCAGACTGGAAAATATAATATTATGAATAATTAAAGAAAAAAGGCAACCATCTTCTGTATGTCGTAAAATGTATGTCTTTTAAAACAATGCCCAATTCAAGACGCAACAAAAGACCAGAGAAAAGGCAGTTTATACCCATTTTATCCTAACCAAAGAAAACGGGTAATTACTAAAGATAAAGCAATTCCGTTGATATCTAAATAGAGCTCAACCTCCATCTTGGGACTCATTATTTTTTTAAACGTCGCGTCGAGAGGGAGCCACAACGGCGACGACTTTGCGGTGAAAAGATAGTTTTCCGAGCTCTGGGTCCTTTTGGGAATTTTCTTTTGCTTTAATGAGCTAATTATGAAATTTTAAATGAATTTTGTATTGCTAGTACGCGAGTAGATGTCTAGTGCTCAGAAAATACGGTTATGTTCAAATATAAATGGGATTTGCTCATGATTTCAATGCAGTCTTTATTTCAGTTTCGATTGGCGTTATCTATCAACGATTGTCATCTTGGCTAGGTCCTCTTTTAACTGTAACATCTAATGTAACAGCACCAGTCATGGGACATTTAAGAGGAAATTGGGAGTATATGTGATATTTCCCTGATACATGTAAATGGTCTACCGCTTAGCGTGTTAAAAGATGAATGTCCTATCCGTCTTTCATGTTTCAGGCGTGTTGTATCAAAGATACTGCAATGAGTTTCCGCATACTTAACAAATTAAAACTATGTTTTTTTTCTCCAGTCATGGGCACCAAAGCTCCAGTAATGGAACCCCGGTAATGGACGTGGATCCAGTAATTGGCCCCCTATAATGGACATTGCTCTATCAGTATAAAATATTGAAATAGGGAATAAGTTATGGCAAAAAAAAACATTTTTTGGTATAAGCTTTTATCGTTGAATGTATTTTTCTTTCCACAGCCAATTATTATTGTATTAGACCCATCGAGACAATTCTAATATGTTACCCAAACACAATTAGTTAGCGTTTATCGCAGAGTTCCCATGGCCACCTCCTGTCTCCATCATCAAATCAGGTCCATGTTATAATAATATTGCATTATCACCCGATTTGCATCTTTAATTACGTATACAAAATTTCAACTCAATCGGAAATCGGAAAGTGGGTCAAATTCAGCTACCAAGATTTGAACCACACTATAACTAACAGGGCAAGTTAAATAAAAGTTTGGAAAAAAGATATTAATTTTTCCGAAGTCCGAGCATACCTCCTGGTTGACATATTTCGTAACTACATTTTACTTCTGTATTGTTTAAACATGAAATTATGGCATGGCAAGCATCATTATGTAAATTGTCCCATCATAGGAGGTATGCAGTTTTACAGCTCCTATAATGGGATTGGGTCAAATACCACTATTTTTTTTACATCTGTGGAGTCACAACATAGTGTGTTGTATACCTTATCTCATGGTAAATGCAAATAACAAAACACATTCTAGTTTTCATCAGGTATTAATTAATTAAAATTGAATAAATTAACTCACCTCTTTTAGCGAAGTTATTAAGAATTCTTAGTGATAAGTTTTTTTTTTCAGTGACACGACAACTTTTGGGTTGACGCCAATTTCTTAAAATATAATCGAATTTAATAAAAATTCAAACTGAAACAGCTCTAGGACTCTTATTCATGATAAAATATAGCCAGTGTTAAAACTACTTTTAGATACTTATTTTAGAGGATTTGTGGTTTTTTGTCCCATTACCGGTTCCACGTCCATTATAGGGTATACTGCGTTATACCTTTAAACGAGCAATTCTTATTTATATATACCTATAAATATATATATGTGTCGGGGATCTCAGAAACGGCTCTAACGATTTCGATGAAATTTGCTATATGGGGGTTTTCGGGGGCGAAAAATCGATCTAGCTAGGTCTTATCTCTGGGAAAACGCGCATTTTTGAGTTTTAATAGTTATGTTTTCCGAGCAAAAACTCGGTCTCCCAGATATTGATAACTACATAAATGACATAATTTTAATGTCAAAATGTAAGATTAAATTGGCCTCCCAGTCTGCGCGACATAGATGGGTAATATTGTCGAATAACCAGCGGCGGCGCCCAGTAAACTAATATCCCGCGGTTCATTAACTAATTCTTGAGAAAGTCCCGGCTATCCGGCGGGAACAAAACTAATGGCGGCGGCTACATGAGAACGGGGGCGTGGACCGAGTCAACGGAGTTTAGTCCATTTCTGTAGGGTAAAAAAGTTGACAAGTTCAGGGTTCATTTACAGGTGTATTCGAATTTTAGTTATTGGACCTGTTAAAAGTGACATTTCTTCAATCTTTAACCAAAAACGCCTGGTAGTCATGTTAGTAAAATCCTTTTTCTTTGAACTTGGCTGGACACGCTACCGCGTGTCTAGATTATGAATGGATGGACAGGTTGAGCAAGTTAAAATAACCGGTCAAGTGGGAGTTGGTTTAACTCGCGCACCGAGGGTTCTGTACAAACTTTAAATTTTTTCATGTAACTATATTCACGAAAGACTTTTGACCAGTGACAGCGAAATAAAACATACGTCACTTTCTAACCCGCGGTGTTAAAAAGTGACAGTTATTTTATCAACTATCCATAATACGCCGGCAGATGATTCCCAAGCGTAGTATAGTATAAATTATCTCAGATGATTTTTTCGGGTTCGGGTGCTAATCCGTTAAACAAAAGCCTTTGTTTCTTTTAAGAGCGCTCTACAGCACGTGCCAAAGCAACCATTTCGTTTAAAAAGCAACTATCGTGATAGTATTAAGGTTCAATTTCATGGGACAGCTCGTTCAGAGAACAATCAGGGTGGTCTTGTTTTTGGAGATAACAAAACGTGTTATCTCCGTTATGGGCTGTTTCATGAATTTGAACCATATAAATAGAATGATAAGTTTGCTTTTTAAACGGGCTTGTTCCCGTTACTTATGTCGGGGCTATTAGCAGTAAGTAGTGTAACCACTGCATAAAGGAAACAATACCTTTTGTTTAACAGATTAGGGTCCGAGCCCGAAAAAATCACCTGAGATAATTCATACTATACCAGAAATAATCTTATACTACAGATTGCATTTTGTCTATCCGCTTTCAGCTCATCGCTCGCGCCACCTGTAATTTATGGTCCACCGCTGCCACGGTGACGCAGCAATTAGCTGGCTTAACGAAGGCTTGAAATAAATATCATTTCGAGATTAATGTCGCCGGATAATATGCTGATCGTTATTATACTGGATAACTTGAGTCCGCAGAAAGCTGATTTTGCCCAGAAAGGGTTTCGTGTTTCGAGTTCCCTCGATTTCTCATGGATTCCTCCATTGACCGAAGCGTTACCGGAGGTCTCCGTTTTTAACTCGGGCAAATTGTTTTCGTTTGTATGGATGTTCTCCACTACAGGTCGCAATTCTCAAACGATTCTCGTGAAAATTTTCAATGCGGAAATTGGCATAAAAAACTTAAGCATCAATAGCGTCTATGGAGCTTAAGACCATTGTGAGTTCATTGTTATAATTACTCAACGAATTAAGTATTTTGACTTATCGCAAGGTTTAAAGACTGGTGAAGTTGGACGAAGATGGAACCAATCTGTATGTTACTCCGAAACAACTGGACAGATTGAGTTGAAATTTGCTACACCTATGTAATTTGGTGACCCAAAGAGGAACGTGTAACGTAAATAAATAAGTTTAAAACAGTCGTAGGAATAAGATAATTAAAATTTGTTAAACCGTATCGTGTGACATCAAATTAAAGGGCTCATTCTGAGAACCTCGAATATTTTTTTATAATGTGAGAAAATGTTCTGAAGTTATTTAAGACAAAAGACGAAAATCCAGTTTTGTCACGTTGGTCCCGTCGGCACAGCGGTCAAGTTCAGAAATATCTAAACAAAGACTAGTAAGGTGCATGTCCAGATATTTTTGAGCACCTTGGCACAACAGAGCCGGCAATCAGAACCTCGTTCCCATATCGCGAGAGTTTACGCCGGGACTTAACTAACCTTATCACGAGTTGGGAGAAAGCCAATACACACACACACACTAAACAGCTAGATGTCTCACATAAAAAAAAATCACCACACCCACGCGAGGAAAATACTAACTGTAAAACATTCCAAAAAAATCGTTATGAACGCTAAATAATATTAATCATTCAAAATAATCACTTATAAGTCAATTCTACCAGCCAAAATGAGGAAACAACTCAAAATTTGCATCAAATTAGTTTGCCACTCTTTACACTTTCTCATCAGTTTCTGTAGAATAAAGAGAGCCTTTACGAGCTGGTGTGGTGAAAAATGTATTGTCCACTAACGTCTACAAATATATAACAGAATGTGATGCGGAGTCGCAAGTTTAAGTCTCGCCCAAAATTAAATTTTCTGTACATAATGGCTGACGCGTTTAAAATCATAATTGTAGCCTCATTGATAATATCAGTCAAAAAAATGCAATAAATAGAGCCGCCAATCTTATAATAAATAATTACTACATACACTGTTATACTCATTAATTTTGCCACGTAATACTTATTAATGTTGCGTCATAAACGTTTTTCGTAAAATTGGTTAGGATATATTATAAAATTATTTTAAAACTTCGTGGTGCAGCCGTTTGTTTCATCTGTTGCAAGACGTTGCAGGCTATGCCCCAGATATCCAAGGAATGATGTGAAATAGAATTTAAAAGTAGGGGAAGTGGGAGCAATTTTGGTGAGCTCAGCTCTGCATGCACGGCGCGGCGATCGAGCGCTAACGATGTTAACGCTCAACTATAAGTTTAAACATCGATTTACTTTGCTGGACTTGTATCCACTGTGTTTGTATGCTACAGGCGTATTTCTGTCTCATTTATCGCGCATGATATTATAACATGATTCATTTAAGTTCAAGGAATTTGATTACAGCGTACAGTCGCGACGCGATCAGATATATCGAAACAGCCAAAATGTTCAAAAATACAGTGTTCAGATAGTCAAAACGACACAAAAGCTGACAATATGTCCAGTGACGTTTTTCGATGTTTTTGGTAGGAAATGGTTTAGCTGTTAGTGTTATAGGCCCCGTGCAAGAACTATTAGGGGGCAGTATAGGAGCCGTCAGATTTTTGGCGCGAGGCGTAAATGTGTCGTTTATGCTTCCGATGTAGCCCACAAGATGGCAGACCCTCCAACGCGCACGGTCCCTAAAGACCCTATAGTATAGAGATAGATAGGGGCCGCGAAGCTCGATTATATTGATGTTAGCGCAAATTAATGTAACTCAAGACGCCGACAGCGTTTTTCCATAATTATGCTTAAAGTATATACCTACCTAATATTTATAATTATGACCAAGTTAAACAATACCTAATGACAATAACTAACATCCCGTGGCAGTATTGAATTGCAACAATGTCCGGTATGACATCAATGACATGACGAGGGTCCGGCCGACTCGGCCCCGCGGGGATCAAATGGGAGTTGGAGGAGTTTCCACTAATCGAATCTCGGCGCTGGGAAACAGATGACTGTGTCACTGGGGATGAAATACCTACCTACTGAAAATATGCAAGCTTTGCCATATGTCTAAAGTAATTAATACATATTTTTAATTATTTTTTTTCGTAGCTTTTGGCGTCGGGACACTCGGGCCGTGGGGTAGAGGAGCGCGTGGGCTCCTTAAGGAGCTTGGTAAGCGGTTAAGGGAGGCAACAGGGGACTCTCGCGCAGGCAGCTTTCTCGCGCAAAGGATGGCCATCGCTATACAGCGCGGGAATACTGCCTGCGCGATGGGCACCTTGCCTAGGGGCTTGAGGGGCCTAGGCTTTGAAGGTAGGTTTTAGGGATTTTGATTTTTTTTGTTAGATTTAGTTTTAGTTATTTTATAAGGTACTTAAGTATTAAGTTTGTATTATTTACGTTAAATAAACACAGTACTTTATTTTTAATTCTACCTAACAAAGTTACTCAATTAATGGTCCTGGGTTCGAATCCCGGTAAGGGCATTTATTTGTGTTATGAGCACAGATATTTGTTCCTGAGTCATGGATGTTTTCTATGTATTTAAGTATTTGTATATTATATATATCGTTATCTGAGTACCCACAACACAAGCCTTCTTCTTACCGTGGGACTTGTGTAAGAAATAGTAAGAATGTCCCTATAATATTAATTAATTAATTTATTTTTATTTAAATACAAGTAACATCCCGGTGGCAATGTTTAATTCCAACAATGTCCAGTGTGATGTGACGAGGACCGACTCGGGCTCCTCGGCTCGGGGACCTAATAGAAGCCTTTTCAGGAGTGCTTTCCCGTTTACATAGTTAGGTATTTCTTAAAGTATTCGCGCTGAAACACTCAAAAAACGTGACAATATCAGAAAAACGCAATAAAACGTCGCTCAACCCCTTATCTCGCACTCGCGTAATCCAGAACCAACAAACATGCATACTTAACGGCACCGTATCCATCTTTAATACGGCGGCGTTTTAAGTCCGCAAAACCCAAATCGATCCCGTCTTCTGGCCCGTCGCCAACCTGGTCTTTCACCTTACAATTATGCTTCTTATTCCGTTGGCATAAGGTTTAAAATGTACACATATTGACGTCGGTACCTTTAAAATGCATCCCCATTAGGTTTGGTGCGGCCTCCCGAGAAATCTCCAGGCGGGCGGAGCGGAGGCATAAACTAGCCTAGTTTACACAGGGTGGTTTCGGATTTCCTTAACTTTAAAAGAGTTTCTTAAATTAAATTATGCCATTGGCAACATACTCGATGATTAATTTTAATTTGTTATAAGTCCGAATCGGATAATGGAGCGATAAACTTTTTTATCCATGGCACAGTCAATCATCACACAGACACACTCATACACAGAAAGAAACCATCGCTGAAAGCACCATCTAACGTATCCGCTTTGACGCCTGTTGCACTTTGATGAAATCTAGTAGGTATTAATTAGCAAACAATTATAATTTTAACAGCTGTCCTCAATGAACAGAAGATCACTCATCATAAAATTATAAACTTTTCATTGTTTTCTAATACCTACCGAATTTTTGGCTACCTACACAGTAGAACCACACAGGAATAAACCCAGAAAAGAGAATCAGCCTGTATACGTGAGCGTATTAGCTAATGCAGCCGGCTGGACAGTAATTTTGTTAAATAACGTGTGGTTTTCTCAACTACACTGGATGGAATTGGAATAAGTTGGTATTATTAGTTACCTACAGTCAATATGTATATAGGTGATTATCGTGCAAGTTATACAACTAATGATAATGACTAAATTATTTGTGTCTAGTCTCACGCTGGCGTAGAGATGTTATTGAACAATATATGGGTTATCTAGTAACCACCTATTACCAGTGGTAACGACGGAGAATTTTCTATACCTACACTTTCTTGACGTTTTTCTATAACCTACATTTTTGGGCAACGAAATCCACAAGGTAAAAATAAAATTTTCCGCCGTAAATTAATTTATTTTGTATAAGGAATTACATGTAAATTCAGAACGTAACCGTTTTTAAACTTAAACGACTGCTACCAGGGGCCCGATTCATATTTAACCTTTTGGACGCCAATGACCGATATATCCGTACCGCAGGTCCAACGCCAAAGACGGATTAATCGGTCACAGACCACAGAGCAACATAGACCTACGTGCATATGCATAAAGTTCAATTTCAGTTTTGACACTTCGGTGACGTGGCGTCCGAGTGACAGCTTTTGTGTTTGACACGGCGTCGAAAAGGTTAATAATTTGCTATGGTATGTACCTACTTATGATTACTTGATTAGTTATGATTTTGATCCAACCTTGATTGTCTTGGACGTCTTGGTGATTGGCGCGTATCTCACGCACGACTTTCACTACATTTCGCATTCATCATCATCGTAGCAAAATAAGTTTAAAACCGTAACACGTTGTTTAATCTGAATTAGGCTGCGTTTCGACCAGAGATGTGCGAGGATGTGTTTTTAAGAATCCATAGATAGAATCGCACGCCGAGCGAGGAAAGCAAACAAACTCTATAATACTTACACAGTCTACCTAAGCTATCAAAATCGATGCAGGTATCTTGGTCTTACTCTACTCTTGTCGGATTGCAGTTTAATATCCAAATGGATATCGCACTTTCCATAAGGGGCATAAGGTTCAATTAAAACACAGATCAATGGCACTTCAGTAAAATTTACGACCAATTTATTCAATTTACATATTATTATACAATGAAATCGTAGTAATTATAAAGTCTCCTTACATGTAGTAAGCATGCTGACGTCAAAAGGTGTCACAACACTTGACGCTGAACCGGCTTGAGCCGAGGACGTGTCATGATAGGGGCAGTGCGCGTAGGAGTCCGCCATCCTGTGGCCTGAATCACGAAATAGAGTGGGCTACATTGGAAGGTTAAACTCGTCATTAACACTTCGCGCCAGTAAAAGGGGTTCCTGTGCTGCCCACTACAGTTCATGCACGCTCCCTATTTTAAAAAAATCATATATTACTGTTCGATGACTTAAATAATTCATAGCGAATCGTATCACGTATTTATCGCAAATAAACATAAAGTTCAAAATATTGTCCGCAATAGTTATATTAATGAAATCAAGCCATTTAATCGATCATACCCCGCGACTATGAGCTGAGGTAAATAGCTTGAAAGGCCGGGATATATTTTAAAATTATTATTCGTGATTAATCCGTCAAAATTCATGATTGTTTTCTGAGAGAGTCAGGCTGATTCGGTTTCGCCAAATGTGGTGACACTAATTGTTTAGTTAAAGCAAACTACGTGCGTTCAAGGAAGATTTAAACGTATATCCACAACAGTTCGTTTTTATCTTCACCTTGGATCTTCAATGTTACACATTTGTACACTCAAAGGCAAAAAATCGGCTCACATAATATTGAAATAAGCGTAAAAAGTGCCCCGATTTGTCTATGCGCTATGGTGTTTGAAGAAATACAAGTTGAACTTATAAAAAGAGTACGGATGTAGTTATTTTTTTTTGTTATGTATTATAATATTTCGCATGACTTATATTTACAAAATACATACACGGCGTAAAAAATAGGCACAGCAGAACTACAGTTAAATGTCATATTATTATTTCTATAAGTCGATATTCGTTAGAATTTACCAATTTCAACATTACAATACTATGTAAAATGCTTTAACAATGATGAAAATGTTATATATGCGAGTCTACGATAGTAGTAACATAGTCTTCTATATCTAATGATAGAATGACAGTTTATTGCGAGTGTTTAGTTAGGGCTAGAACCACAATTTTTGAAACTAGCAAACTAGATTCTTAAAAATGACAATTTTAACTAGAAGACTCCTGAGACTCAAACATGTTTAAAATCGCATCACTCAAGCAATTTTGGTTCAATATTGCTCTACATGTTACGATATTTTGTGTTGCTGTTGTACGTAATGGTGCTCCTAGATTGGCAGTTATATAACGTTATATAGCTGCCAGTGTGGGAGCACCATTACTCGAAACGAATCGAAACATGTCAAGCGATATTCGACATAAATTACTTGAACGACCCATTTAAACGTGTTTTAATAGTGCGTCAATTATATTTGATAAGTATCTATAATTCGTTAAGGATAAAGACGTATTTTTATATGCTCGAATATTCAACCAGACCTTGAGGCCCCTATTTTGCTGTTATTAAAAACCTTCCATTACACGAATTCACTTTTAACCATAATTTTATTTCGATTACAGCTGCATTTCACTTTTATTAGTCATGTGCATTATTTATATTTCTACAACTAGCTTGGCATTCTGTACACCATTTGAATACACAACTCTAAAGTGTTTTTACTTATTAACTATTAAATCATCGATCCTTACAAATGAGTTGTACAGAATGCCATTCCTCCTATATTTAAAGCTATTATAGGAAATTGTAAGTATATCACAATCATATACATGTTCAGTATTATTTATAGTAAACGTAATTTTTAAAATAACAAAAAATTTAGTGTTTAACAAAAAACACGTTTTAACGTCAGTCTGTATCTGTATAGAAAACACTTGTTTGTTTAAAAATAACGAAACAAATAACAAATATAGTAATACAAAATGTACATCTTAAAAACGATAATCGGTTTCATATAATGATATATTATTGCGTCGCATCTTACAATACAATTTATGTATATCCTGGGATAGTAAAAGTACAGATGGATCATGCTAGAATTATAATTACTTTAAAATTTAATGAAACGATATAAGATACGACGCAATGTTAATGACTTGTTTAGGCACTTTTCAATCACCGTTCGCGTTCTGTATAGTTCATGAGATAAATTATTCAAAAAATCTCTTAAACTAAGCGATACTTATACACTGACATAAGTTTTTAACAAATTTCAAACAAGTATGAATATTATAGGAAGTCTATATCGAATAATATATCAAATATGAAATTTTATTGGTTATGGTTATGAACGATTTTGACTATAACTCGAGTGGTGATTGAAATGCCTTATCTTTCCTTAGATGAGATATATTCAAATAGGTATGTATTCCCTGATCTGTTGCAGGGTCTCCTTGTCGGTGGACTGCAGGATTCGGTCGAAGGTCTCCGGACCCACCTGGGCTTTGAGGGTCTCCAACTGGGAATAATAGGTAGGGTCGGGTTAAGTTCACATGATATATTATGTAGTTCAATATTGGAGTTTACGGCATGCGTTTTCTATGGTAATGTAAGAAGTTACAATCGTAAGTTTGCTTGGAAAAGTTTATATTCCTATTTTCTGTAGCGGCTACGACGGGAGCTAGGAATATAAGTTCTATAGGCCGCCGTCGTCGCTAGCTAATAACGGTCGGGAAGGTTTATCGCAAGGTGATCTCCTCACACCCCTGTTACCCCCTATAGGGGAGGGCGGTTAAGAAAAGGAAGAAGGTGCGCAGACTAGTAGAGTAGTCGTATTCTACATACGGGTGTACACGTATTCGGTAGAGGTACCTGATGATGTGTAACGGCTCGTAGATCTAGCGCGTGTGCGGGATGCGTGGCGGCCGTCGCTCTGCGCCGCTGCTCGTGCGGGGCGGCGGGGCCGGCGCCCGCCGCGCCCGCGCCCCAGCGCGCCGCGCCCCCGCGGCCCTCGAGCGGGGACGCGGGCCGGGAGCCCCCCACGCACACTAGACTACTGCGAACATCAAACACTACATTCATATATGTACTGTCATATGGCTCAAAAACCATTACGATATTAATCCCATCGGAAATATACAAAAATTACAATATGCGATCGCTTTAATTGTATTCGATACCGTCTTTGTCGACTATCGAACTCGAAATACTATATTTACTTAAACTTATTTTATCTACACCAGCGAAATGCTATACATGGAAGTATTCTGTCCGCTCAATTATGACCCAACGCAAACTACCCCGCGATAGGCGGTACTTACAAACTGCTCGATTGGCAATCTCAGTACCACCGAGATGACAGTCAGTGACAAATGGCTAAATTGATTTATAAAAACAACGTTTTTTTGTAATTAAAAATATATTCATGTGTCGTGAAGTGGTGCAGAAGTTATTTTAGTTCATACCAAGGACAGTGGAATCACTTTTCACTTGTAGTAAACAGATAACTTCAGTAGAATTTGGAAAAAACATGACGATTTGTTTTCAATACTACCGTGCTAAGCTAAAACGTAACAACTGCATACGACTTTCATAACAACATACGACTTTTTAAATTGCGAAGATAATAGGGATGGTGTTATGCTAAATGAAGTAGACTATTTTATTAACTTGTGTTTGGTTTAGGTATTTTCTATATAATTATAAATGTAGTAATAAATTCCTTCTTACAGATTTGTATTTTCCATGTTGATCATTTGAATCCACCTTCTACTGTCACATATATGTAGGTTCTCTCTCAAGCCATTTCCGTCAGTAGAAAAGAGCGGCAAACATATTAACTCACATTATAGACGGGTCTAACGCGAATTATATTCAATTACCTTGATTTACCGACGTAAATCAGTTTCGTTTCGCATAATGTGAGTTAATATGTGTTCAAAACGCGAAAGTTTAAAATATTATAAGAGCGGGAAATTTAGAAAATGTAAGCGCGCGAACGGCTGTGGTCCTATACAAAATTTTAATTTTGCACCTTTTTCTACTGACAAACTTGCTTGACCGGCTATATACATATAAAATATTCTGAACTGAAAGTGGGGATTTATTGTGACTCCGCCTGTTCAAATATTTTTGACCCGATTCGTGTACCCATGTAAATTTTGCAGACTGTATAGCCAGTCCGATTTCTAAGATCAAGTTCGCCATACATTTACTATGGCGTACTTGATCTTAGAAAAACGGACAGACTATACCTGAACGTGACTTCGCACTGCCATGCAGATTGATAATAAAATATACAAAATACTTATTATAGCGGAATACATTTATACAACAATGATATATTTACTTATGTTGAGTTAGTCTGTCATGTCATAACAACATTTTAACTAGTTATTAGGGCGAGCGAAGCGAGCCCTATCACTAATCGACGAACTATGCATTCTTGTGGTACACTTTACGGAAAAACTACTGCACTGTTAGGTTTGAAATTTAACATAGTAATTTAAATTCATGTCTAGATGTGTTATCAAACATAAAAATATCATTTTATAAACCTAAAAAAATAAAATAAAGTAATAACACTTTGTATTACTACTAGCGACATCTGTTGGCAAAATGATGAATTAACATTCGTGCTAATGTTAATTATTTCTTTCTCTAACAGATGGCGTTAGTAATAAATAAATAAATAAATATTGGACATTCTTATACAAATTGACTACTTAAGAAGGCTTGTGTTGTGGGTATTCAGACAATACGATACCTATGTGGTGTTTTCAAGTTCAATAATGTCGATGGCGCTTACCCCATTAACAACGATGAATACCAAAGTGGGTACAATTTTGGATTCAACCCACCTCGCTTCACTTGGTTTGATTCCCATTTTAGCAATTAAGTTTTTGTGAATACCTACTAGAACAATCAATCTTGCTGTATATTTACTGCGGAGGTAAATTTACTCGTATGTTTTGTGACGCTGACGATGTGATGATCAGACATGTTGTGTTAGCAAACTTAAATCGGGTATTTTCAGTTCGAGATACAGTTTTGGCGCCATTCATTTATTACGTAAGACGATTTTGGGGTGGAGGGGGGTCGAACATATCTTATTTTTTCTTACAAGGGGGGGGAGGGGGTTTTCATAGTTCTTAAGTAAGATCACAAAGATGCGATATTTTTTTTAATTTCTATGAAATTATGACGTTTAAAATAATACTTCCACACTCTATGCTATCAAACACGGTGCTGAGTTAGCTTAAACGAGCTCAAGTACCTTTGTACAGGTCCAAATAAACATTCATAAAAATATTTTTTTGAAAATAAATTATATTGGTGGCTGGACGGGGTCAGCCTATTCTTATTATTTCTTACATAGGGGAGGGAGGGGATTAAAAGCTGGCAAAAATTGTCTTACGTAATTAATGAATGGCGCCTTTAGTGTTACTATTGCTTGGAACTGCTAAAATTATAAATAATGATAAGCATAATTAAGGCCGTTCCCGTACCCAAATGAAATCTACAATCGAGCCTCCCCTCACGCCACCCATCCCGCCCCTAGATACAATGACGATACAACAGCGCCACGCAAGAAGTAGCGACTTAAATGAACTAACAGGACACTGATTTGTAAAACGTATTACTAAATACTGAAAAAAGCATGCTGCATCTCATAGATGGCGTTAAAGTTAAATTGGAAAAATAAATGAAACATAGTGCAAATTAAATATTCATTTTAATGAAGTCAACTCTTATTTCAATAATATTTAATTATGAGGGTGTAAATACAGTTTATATTTAAACAAATTAATGACTGCAAGTTTTCTATAATATCATTATTTATTAGGTATACTGTGCAGGTATATCATCGATATTTATTAAAAAAAAACCGGGCAAGTGCGAGTCGGACTCGCGCACGAAGGGTTCCGTACCATAATGCAAAAAAAAAAAACGAAAAAAAAGCAAAAAAAAAAACGGTCACCCATCCAAGTACTGACCACTCCCGACGTTGCTTAACTTTGGTCAAAAATCACGTTTGTTGTATGGGAGCTCCATTTAAATCTTTATTTTATTCTGTTTTTAGTATTTGTTGTTATAGCGGCAACAGAAATACATCATCTGTGAAAATTTCAACTGTCTAGCTATCACGGTTCGTGAGATACAGCCTGGTGACAGACGGACGGACGGACGGACGGACGGACGGACAGCGAAGTCTTAGTAATAGGGTCCCGTTTTACTCTTTGGGTACGGAACCCTAATTAGGGCATACCGGTACAAGTGCGAAAAATAGGTAATTCGCACATGTATCATACAACGTTTTACAGTACATAATATGGCCCTTTAAATTTTCGACATAGTTACGTAATGTGCTAATTATCGCACTAATGCGGTAAAGTAGCACCATATTGTAATAGTACTTACCTACATTACGTTTACAAGTGCGGCAAATAGGAAAATCGAAACGAGTGGCGATAAATTCGAACACGACCGAAGGGAGTGTTTTGAATCGACACGAGTTGCGAATTACCTATTGGCACATGTATCGTACAACGTTTTACAGTACCTACAGTCCTACATACTAGGGTTTGCTCCCGGGAAATACCGGTACCGAAAGTACCGGGAATTCCCGGGATTTAGAGCCAAGCAAAGAACCGGGATTTCAAAATTAAATTCCCGGTACTTTCGGGATTTTCGGGACTAATATTTCCGGTACAATATTTGACTGTTTTCTGTTACTTAGCATGAAATATCATGTTTTTTAAAGAAATACATTATATAAATCCATTGCTGACGCTAATACTTTTACGACTGACCATATATTAAAGCAAAACAAAAATAGTCAATGGGTTTGACAATGCCAACAAAATAAAATAGCTTATTTTGAAACTATACGAGTGTTTCTACGATAAATAATTTTATACGAATAATTAGTTAGTTGTATACTAAATACGAGCAAAAACTAGAGAGAATTGTGTTATTAATAAAATATTTCTTTTAATTCGAATACGGTATAAGAAACTCTTATTGATAATCTGAATGACATTTTAAAATGAATTAAAATATGATAGTGACATGTCCTCTCCTTGGTAAATTCTTAATTCTGGCTGCAACAACTTCTTGATCCTTCCTATTGATAATTTTATTACCATTTTTACCTACTCACATGCAATTTTGCACATTTATTCAAGCCCCTTATCTTGTCTAGAATACAAAATTTCGTAAACGTAGCTCTAACAGTTATTCATAAATTAACGTTTTAAAACCGGCATTTTTGTGACTGACTGACTAATAGATCAAAAACCTAACCCACTTCGAGCTGACCTAGAAACTTGAAATTTGGCACTAAGGAATGCAAATCGGTTATTTTTTGTATGGAAATAACCGCGGTTTCGGTTAATAACCGATTATTTCCATACAAAAAATAACTGATTTGCATTCCCTATTTGGCACCAAGGTAGACTATTAGGAGTTTATAGAGGGAACAATCTAAAAAATGAAAATTATTGATAATTTGATGAAGAAAAACATATATACTTATCGATAATAGATGACTAATTTTCATTTATGGTATCAATCGATCAGGTTTGTCTTTAGGATCAAAAGTCTATATGGGATCCATTGCATTAAAGGAATACAAAAGTCAGAAATGATAGTCAAAGTCCGACAGTCGTACTTCACTCGCGAAACGCCCCGAACAAAACGATATGTGATCGTGACGTCAAGGTCACAAAGAGTCCATCTTGAAGTATGAACAAAACAAGAAAATTGCGATTTTGTCGGTGAAATATTGCGTTTATGTATATAGTTTCCATACAATCTTTTATTGGATAAAATGCGAGGAATCGAATCGAATGGTAACTAACTGCGACAATTCTTCGACCGACGGTTTTGTCAGGAAGCTCTTCTTCCACATTGAACGATATTTGTAACTGAAAATAAAATATATTGTATGTGTTAGCATTTACAATTTGTCACATCATGTACAGTCGACGTCAAAGATATGTACCTACTGCAGCATACTCCTTTGTAATAAGGTGAAAAATGTATACATATATTTGACGTCGACTGTACATATAAAGCACCGGTGGTAAAGAACCAACGAGAGAAATAAAAGTAAGACCCTGTATAATGACTACGAATCTTGTGATAAATCAATTTACGATGGAATTCTGGCACACGAAGTTGAAACAATGTTATTCTAGCTAGGTAGTTAGTACAAAAGGTAAAATTGTTCTCTGCTCTACAATCAATAAGCATAATTAGCATGAATCACCTACCTCATGGGTATCTTCTTCCTCTAATATACTAGGAACCCGATAAGTGTCATCCACCTGTGCAATGCGTGGGTTCAAAATGTTTCAGCCGGTCGCCTCACTGTCAAAACCAAAATTAAATAAATGTATGATGTTTTACAGCACATATGGACTTTACCGCACTAGTGCGATAATGCACACACACATTACGTAACTATGTCAAATATTTAAAGGGCTAGTAGTAGTAGTAAACTCTTTATTGTACAAAAAGACATATTAAAAATAACATACAATTAGCAAGAAGTACAAAGGCGAACTTATCCCTTTGAGGGATCTCTTCCAGTTAACCTATAGGGCTATATGTACTGTAAAACGTTGTACGATACATGTGAGAATAGGTAATACGCAACTCATGTCAACTATTTTTCGCACTATTTTTTATCATCAAGTGATGATGAACAATAACAGCCACATTTTGCCTCTCATTAAGCATCCGGACAAATCTGTCGGTCGAAGAATTGTAGCAGCCAGTCATTTCTTTACAACATCACTCAATTTATAAATTAGTCCATTACTATTTCATAAATTGATCATGGACCCGCAAAACGCAGCATTCCAGAAATGCAGTTATTTCGAAAAGTGAGACAGACTAATTTCAAAATTTTTATGTAGGTACCTATATTATAACAAGTGATGACAACGGAGAAAACTACTTGAAAGTAAATAAACCATTGTGCTGGTTACAGGTACAGTCGGCGTCAAATACTTTGTAGCAACAAAGTAGCCAAATAGTAACATCTAGCAAGTAAAGCCTGACAACAGTTTATTTGACCCTCGCCATTTTGCGGATTTTCAATGGTACTAATTTCTTTTACTGGCAACAAGTACTGTTTGACAACGAACGTTGGATGTCATCGAATGTCACCGATGTAAACAAACGGAAAATATCTACGAATATATTCAAATATAAACGGTTTCATTACAAAAATGCCAAAAAAAATTACCAAAGATGCGAAAAAAATTGTAGTGAATGCAATCAAATACATACAGCTTAAAAAAGACGAAGGATTACATAGCATTCCAATAAACAATGTTTTGAAGTTGGTTGTTGACATGACCGGTATTGACATTTTATAGTGCGATTTTATTGAACTGGTTAGTTGTTTGGTTTAAACTTTAATATTTCATTTAAGGTTTATGTAGATCAACGATAAAAATCCTATAATCGAATTGGAGACTGAACGTTTTATAATCGAGGTTGGTGGTCCTGAAAGCGACACAACATCTGATGAAAATCAGACTTCGTCAGAGTCAGAAAACGAAGAATATATGTATAAATATTGAATATTTAGAATCAGATTTTGACGAATAGGTAAATTGAAAGAACCGAATTCTCTGTAAGCAATGTTTTGACATTATACGAGTATCAACATGAAGCCAATGCCCACTACCCCGACTATACATGACGTACGCACATTATTGCCATACGTAAGCTGTTTGCAGCGACACTATCTCAGGGTTAAATAAACTGTTGTCAGGCTTTAACATAATAAAATTGCGGTTTATGACGTAAGTATTAAAAAAACTGCTTACTAGATCTCGTTCAAACCAATTTTCGGTGGAAGTTTGCATGGTAATGTACATCATATATATTTTTTTTTGTTTTATCATTCTCTTATTTTATAAGTTAAAGGACACACATTTTACCACTTTGGAGGTGGTCTCTCGCGCAAACTATTGAGTTTAGAAAAAAATGATATCAAAAACCTCAATATATTTTTTGAAGACCTATCCATAAATACCCCACACGTATGGGATTGATGCAAAAAAAAATGTTGAGTTTCAGTTATAAGTATGGGGAACCCCCAAAATGTATTGTTTTTTTCTATTTTTGTTGGAAAATCCAAGTTTCAACAGTACCTATAGTTCTTATAGTTTCAGAAAAAAGTGGCTGTATATACGGACGGACAGACAGACAGACATGACGAATCCTTAAGGGTTCCGTTTTTTGCCATTTGGCTACAGAACCCTAAAAATGCTCTATCACAGGTAAATGAGAAATTGAAAATGGAAATAATTGCCCAAGATTATTAGTTTTATTAAAATAAAAAATCGGTCAACACGCTCAAGAAAAGGAAATCATTTACTATTGTGTAGGGTAGGTATAATATAAAATAACTACCAGTTCATTAAAAAATACGTAAAAGAATAACGAAAGTACGGACAATCGGTAAATCCCGGGATTTTAATTTCCGGGACTTACTCAGGCAACCCTATTACATTCTATCAGTGTACATTTTTAGGGTTCCGTACCCAAAGGGTAAAAACGGGACCCTATTACTAAGACTTCGCTGTCCGTCCGTCCGTCTGTCCGTCTGTCATCAGGCTGTATCTCATGAACCGTGGTAGCTAGACAGTTTAAAATTTCACAGATGATTGAATTTCTATCGCCGCTATAACAACAAATACTAAAAACAGAATAAAATAAATAGTTATGCAACAAACGTGATTTTTGCCGTTTTTTGCATAATGGTACGGAACCCTGCGTGTGCGAATCCAACTTGCACTTGGCCGGTTTTTTTAAATTAAGTACCTCTTGGAGAATATCAAATAACTGATGAGGGCAATGTATCTCGTACGATATTATTGATTGGCGACATTTTATTTAGTTTTCGGCGAACATTTGCTAAGTAGGTAGTACTAATACTACTAATAGCCATCTAGGAAAATAAGTACAAAATATGTCCAAATAATTGAGAATATCAATTCAATTCATAAAAAGATATAAGCATCTGCACTGATAGGAAAACAGTAGGTATCTAAATCTAACTAAGGTCTTTTCGTACGCCGCCGCTGTGAGTACTTGAGTAGGTAGGTATTTGTGACGTTATCTATGAAAAGGGACCTTATTGTCGATGGCGCTTCCGCCATTATTAACGATGCTCTGATATAAATACCACGCCGTGCGACGCAGTGCGTCGTAAGCGCCATAGACAATAAGGTCCCTTTTCATAGATAATGCCACAATTAGAATTAGAACTTACTCGTTACTTTGAATGTCAGTGGTTGATGAAATCGGAGATTCCATTTCCATATTTTGCAGTCTGTAAATAAAGATAAATTGTAGTAGTGTATTGTGTTACGTAGGTAGGGCTAAAAAGCACAAGTCAAATAATTATACTCACTCGATGTAGTCTAAAGATATAGTATCATGTTCGGCTGTGAAATTATCCAATTTTCTTCTTTTCCTAGAAAGACAAAAAAGTAAAAAGTTTAGAATCACGAGCTGAGGTTCGAACCCTCGATAGGTGGATGGATTGCTAAAAGAACGCTTTATGCGTCTAATTGTGTGCGTTACATGTATCACTGTGTGCTCGTATTTATAGGAAGGCCAACTACACCGCAACCGCGTAACTACGACCAACTACGACTCACGGAGACGCACACATAGACGGCAATGTTTTCTGTCTTTGCCGTGCAAGGCAACGGCGCTAGTGCCGCGTGGTGTAAACTTCGTCGCGAATCGCGATATCCTTTTAAGCTATTTAGATGATGACAATGTTTACCGGTAGATGGAGCGATTATTAATTTTTAGAATGTTTCAAGTTATATGGATTACTAATTAGTACGATCAAGTATATATTAAATTAAGTAATAATTACGTATTTCACTGTGTAATAAATATACATTTTTACTTACGTTAGTTCCATTGTTTGTTGGAATCTTCCGAGTTGTCTTTTTCGAGATGTCTTCTTTTTATTCAATTGCTTGTTACCCATTATAACTTAAAGGTTTTGGTGCACACAGTATATCACTAGGACACACAACACAGCACAGTTTTTATAAGTAAATCTTATATTTGTTTTGGGGACACCTAGTACAGGTCCGTCTGGCACGAGCGCTCAGCCATCACTGTCTCATTTCGAAAGACGGACGGAGATAGAGCATGCAGGCCGGAGTCGATATTTTGTTACGATAGAATTAGTTGATGTTTATTTATTTTAAAAATATTGCCTCTAATTATCGTTTTTCTAAAGCTGTCAAATTACTGTTATACTTATGATTGATTTTTCTCCTTTTTTTGTTTCATAGTGTCACATAGTAAAGAAACGAGTAAAGTTGGAGTAAAAATTCGAATTGGAGGTTACTTTGGGAATAAATTGTATCGAGCGAAGTGTTATGAATCGTGTATCGAAAGCTGTGTTATTAAAGATAATATAATCAAGAATTATATTTATTTTTCCCACGTCTACAAATATCACCGTTTCTTAGAAAAATAGGATAATTATTGGGGTATTTTTACATTTCTGGCTCAGGGAACGGCCTTAATACAAACTTCAGTGACTTAGGGCCGATACAGACGGACTACAACCCGACTGCAACTTGTATGGGAACTGCACGCCAATCGAAACGTCGGCGTGCAGTTCAGCAAAATGACCCAGTACCCTGGCAGTACCTAGTGGAACTCAGGTTTGGTGAAACAAAGGCACATTATGGTTTGGTCATCCGACTCATCTTGATGAGCACTTAGGAGAGTAGTACCCAAGATAGAGCCGATGCCGAACCCTGGCAGTACCTAGTGGAGCTCGGGTTTGATGCAACATACATAGACACACGCTGTTTTGGATATCCGACTCGTCATGATGATCACTGGGTAGATCAGTACTTTCAGTACCCAAGATAGCTGATGCTGAACCCTGACAGTGCCTAATGGAGCTCGGGTTTTATACAACATAGGCACACGCTGTTTTGGTCATGCAACTCGTCTTGATGAGAACTTAGGAAAGTAGTACCGAAGATAGAGCTGACGCTGAACCCTGGCTGAACCTAGTGGAACTCGATCAGGTTTGATGCAACATAGACACACGCTATTTTGGACATCCGACTCGTCATGATGAGCACTTGGGAGAACAGTACCCAAGATAGAACTCATGCTGAACCCTGGCAGTACCTAGTGGAACTCAGGTTTGTTGCAACATAGGCACACGCTGTTTTGGCCATCCGACTCGTCTTGATGAGCACTTAGGAGATTAGTACCCAAGATAGAGCTGATGCTAAACCCTGGCTGTACCTAGTGGAACTCAGGTTTGTTGCAACATAGGCACACGCTGTTTTGGCCATCCGACTCGTCTTGATGAGCACTTAGGAGATTAGTACCCAAGATAGAGCTGATGCTAAACCCTGGCTGTACCTAGTGGAACTCAGGTTTGTTGCAACATAGGCACACGCTGTTTTGGCCATCCGACTCATCTTGATGAGCACTTAGGAGATTAGTACCCAAGATAGAGCTGATGCTAAACCCTGGCTGTACCTAGTGGAACTCAGGTTTGGTGCAACATAGGCACACGCTGTTTTGGTCATCTGACACGTCTTAATGAGAACTTGGAAGAGCAGTACCCAAGATAGAGCTGATGCTGGACCCTGGCTGTACCTAGTAGAACTGTGTGTGTTAGTTTATGTGCGGAGCAGCGTGATTACCGCCAGTAGGTGTCCAGACGGGATAGTTTTACGATCAATTTTGTGGAGTGGACGCAAAAATAAATTCAAGAACATTGGCTCGCTGACCCAACATTATGTAGGAAAGCCAGTTGGGTTCCTTACAGAAAGTACTGGGCGACCGTGTAGGATGTAATGCACTTATGAAATTGTATATTACGTGTGGATGATATTGGCAATTTAATTTTGTCGTCTGGACACGTTTTTAAAGGACAAAGTAAAAGCTGTAACAGACAGGTGTACCGGACAGCAACCGGTTCGGTACGTTAAGGTAGAAAACCTCCGCGAGCCCTTACAAAGCTCTGCTTTTTGCTAGTATTTTAATCTGCATTAAATTATTATACGTGAATTATTTGACTGGTTCTTCACTGTATGGCATAAACCTATCCCTGTCCAAGTCATATTCTAATCAAATATGAACCGCGAACTCTCAGCGGCCAGTACGTACAGCAAGAAGGTTATTAGCGGATTAATGTCGCTGATTGGTAGTTATTGACATTATATGCATTTCATCTACACTTAGCTATGTATGTACCATTAGGTCCATTAGTGTAATAAAGATGACTCTTATTTTGTTTACCAGCTTTGATTACAGGCTCTGTAAACGCGTCGTCTTATTTGAATGTAGGCGTAATTTTGTATGTGTGCTAATTTGGCCCGAGAATTTGAACGGTAATGTTCCTAAAGGCGGTATCCATGGTTATATATGATCGCAGATCTACACACATATCATAAACTCCCTATGATGCCTTCAAAATCCGTAAATAATGGCCCACATTACGATAATCTGTTTTGTTACAGCAAATTTCTTATCTGTGAAAATGTGGTAATAGCTTCATTACTATATCATAATCGATTTAGTAATGCATTAAAATTTCGAACATTTCTGAAAAAAAAAGCAAATTGATTTGACCCCTATTCTAATATCAATCGAGATGACGTTTTATTCGAAATCAAATGACAATTGCATACAATATTGACAAATCTCGCATGTAAGTTGGTATCGAACGATATGGTAACCGACCCCGACTCTAGTTTGTCTTTGAATTAAAAAAAACTACGGATGCGTGACGTGCGTGAAAAAAGTTTTCATTTGCCGCCATTTGACGTACAGTTTATCTTTTAATTAGTTTGTAAGTAAAAAATAATTTGTTTTGTTATTTTTAAAATAACTATAACAAAAGTTTCGTGTAAAATGTGCGATAAAGATATTTCGGAGACGCCATCTCATATCCGCGAGTTCCGCCAGAGAGCAAAGTGCTCCAAAGTCGGCTGTAATATGAGGTTAGTGAATATATCATAGAAAGTTTATAATATGTGTGTAGATAAAGCAGTGTATGTAACTGTACATAATTAGGCATTAAAACACTCGTGTGATACTATTATGAAACTCATTTCATTCGTTTCATAAACCCACACTCGTATTTTAATGCCTTTCATTATGTAACAGTCACATAAACTACAATTACGGTCAATAAATCTTTAGTGACGCTCACTCTTGATGCGCGCCCGTCTCGTCGGTCTTCATGACGTCGTTCAACACCTCGGCGAGGTTGAGCAGGAGCGCCGGCGCGCGGCTCAACACCACGGCGTTTTGTGTCGTCAACAGCGCCGCCAAACCGAGACCTATCAACACCATATGATCTTAATAGAAAAAAATACTGCACAAAATAATGTTCGTTTTTTTTTAAATTAGAAAGAACTTCGCAGAAGTAAGCTTGTGGTTCCAAATCCGGCACTTTTAGCAGTAATAATTTGAAGTAAATTATATGTATTGACCATGCTACATTAGATAATTCAATAATTATTAACAATTAAAAAGCCTGACAAAAACTGCACGCTTGCTTCTGTGGAGTTCTTTCTAATGCTAAAAAAAAACGAACTACGTTTTGATCATCAACAGCAGTTCCACTTGATCAATAGTCACTCTTTAAAATATAAATGCTTGATTTGTTAATAAAAATACAAAAATCAGTATATGTATATCTTTAAGATTTAAGGAGTTCCCTTGATTCCTCATGAATCCCTTCATCAGAACTGGGTTTTGACAAAAATGGGACCAATATGTAGGTATGTATATACTTTCAATAAAAAAAATCAAAATCGATCAAGAAATGACGGAGTTCTGAAGTAACAACTATTTTAAAAACATAACCGAATTGAAAGTCTCCTCCGTTTGAAATATTGAAGTCGGTTAACAATTGAATAAATCATTTTGTTCTTCATGAGCGGTTCTACTTAACCAGATTATGCTTTAAAAACAAATACAAAACTGCACTTAGTAGTCAAAAACGTATGCCTTCCAACTCCTTTCCCGGTACGACATAAACATATAGTCTGGCAAACACAACTTGTCAATAAGTAAAAACAAATAAAAATATACTCATCCCTTTTTTGGGTGCTAGTAATAGCGTAACAGCGTAAGACAAAGACAGTATGATTCTCCTATGTTTGAAATAAGACAGTCCTGGACCAAACTATAGTTGTTAAACTTGTGATGTTTTCAACTTTTCATGTCATAAAGAACAAAAGTTTTTTTGTTTATTAGAAGTTAAAGTTGTCAAATTACTTTGCCACCCTTAGGGATAAAATGCATCAATTTTAAAGAATAAAAAGAGCATTTACAAGCTGGTGGGGTAAAAACAAATTATCGATTTGAAATTTACAAACCCCAACCCTTTGAGCTTTAAGATTAACTTCGGACTTGTACACAGTAAGGCCCACCCGCGGCTGTAATGCCTCAGATGATGATTGTACACGAATTAACTGATTAAAATATGCTATCCACTAAAACATAAATTTGTTAAATGCCCGAACCTACCAGCAACTTTCCACCGTTCCACCTGCGTGACCAGGTTCATCTTCTCAGTCCACACGTGAAGAACTTTATCCAGAACCTTCGTAGGGTCCGACTCGTATTCTGGCATGGTGGCCGCTGCTTCTTCCACCGCCTGGATAATCACAACAGCACATTATGATGCAAGTGTGCTACGTTGGTCATTACACTCCATGCGATATTGTGCAATAAGAAAGTTGATGTGTGTAATGACCAAAGCACACGTGTTTCATATAACGTTTATTAACACACTTGCGACCAAAAAACCTAAACTTATATATTAATTAAATTTTATTGTTAAAACAGTAAAAGTCCAATTAAAATAAGGTGTAAATTGATTGTGTTACCTTGTAAAAGAGATCGGTGGAGAGCAGAATGACTCGCGACATCAGGCACAACTCCACTGACAACACAAGCGGCAGGTCATCCAGATCTAGCCAGCTGAAATATTTACTTTAATTATTAATAATAATATAATAAACATATTAAATATATTAAAAACGGGTTTTAATATATTTGATATGTCTGTGTTCTGTGTCTCACGAAAGTTTTGTTGTTAAAATATAATAAACAATCCGAAATTCCGATAAAAGGCTGTTTCATACAATTTAGATACCGAAGTATAATGGGACAGGGAATTCGTTTTTCGCAGTATTGAATTTGATCCCATAGTAAAAACATTCCGTATGCCCCACATTCACAAAGTATTGCTAAACGTAAATAAAAACACCTCGTATTTGCATAAACTAGAATACTTACTGTATAACTCTGAGAAGGATGGGCCATATGACCTTAACACCTAGGAACGTGTTTCTTTCAGGGAATGCTACGCTGATGCACACCTCCGCCATTTTTAACACCGTCAGGATACCTAGGAAATAAATATATTCATTTATTACGTTTACAACAAAGAAACTTACTGCTAAACCTGGATTTATTTGCCGTCGGCGCCCAATAAGAAGTATTTAGAGCAGAGTAGGTATAGGCTTGCATTATGTACACTATTATGTAGTTAGTGTATGACTACTCACGATGGGGTGAGCTGACCCACCTTCAGTGCGCATATCGCCGAGCATGTCTTCTAACAACATCATGCACTTGCCGCCGGCGCCCAGGAGGAACTCTTCGGGGCAGAGCAGGGTGTAGGCTTGCATTATGTACACTATTATGCGGAGGTGCTCTGAAGTTTGTTCTGAAAAAGAAAACAATATTTACTTCTCAAGTTCGTATTAACAGGTACATATATATGTGTGTAGGCTATATGTATAATATGCATAAAACAGATCCAAATATAATGAGAAATTGAGAAAGAGAAAAGATTGGTTACCAATTAATCAAACCAAATTTTATTTTACCACTCTGTTGTTGTGATATACTTATTCATGCCAAAATGACACTTAGTCTAGCCGCGAAGAGACGGACATTTTGATCAAATGAAACCTCGTGAGTGTCATCTGCCGCTCCGTTGGTCCAGTGCATCTTTCAAAAAAAGATACTTCCACGCTGTTTCTGACAGTTTTGTGTACTTTTCTCTTACCAAGTATGGGACACAGGTTTTCAGCCAGCTGAAGCGTGGCTGCGTCAGCCACGTGAGAGGTCTCCAGCACAGCGAGCCAGAGATCCAGAGCATCTTCTAGAAGATAGACGTGCGCTGGCTCCGACAGTTTGGTGGAGTCGTTGACTACGTTGAGAAGCCAGGGACGAATGTTTGGGGGGCATTCTCCGATGGCCTGGGAAAAGAGGTTAGTTTTGAGACGATAAAGTTGTTATTTAGAATCGAAAGAATAAAGTTCCATTTTATAGAGGTGATGGTTTATATTACAAAGGCAGTTCATAGATTTGAGTCGACAAGACACGGATGAGAATCCAAATTCAACGTTAAGCCACAATTAGGCGGTTCAAGAACTTGCATGTAGCATTCGATACATCGCTACAGAGTACAATAAATTCAGTCAATCGATAAAATACCTCAATGTAACGAAAATCTGGCCCTAAACTAAATATTTATACAAATATAAAATTTAAAATTGAAAAAAAAAACCATCAAATTCATAATTGATAAAAATCATAATAAATAAAAAACTGCAACTTCTCAGAAAAACGTATCGATCGGTATATGTATACTTTAAGTAGATTGACGGAGGCGGCGAGCGCGGCCGCCCGCAGCATGTCGTGGTTGTGCGCGTGGCTCCACAGCTGCGGCAGGCACGCGAACAGCGCGTCCGCGCCGCCGCCGCGGGCCACGGAGGCCCCGCAGCGCTCCATCACGTACGACACCACGTGCAGCACGTGCATCTTGGTGTCGCACTCTTCCGACTCCACCTGGAAAGGAAAGATTTGTGAGTTTACATATTCAGGTTTAGATTTAGGCCCTTGACTAAACTAGAATCGAAGTAAGATTCTGAAGGCCAAATGAGGCCCATTGCATAATAATAAGGCCCAATAAACAAATTCACAAACCGTTTATGCACTAAAATATTTATAGTCATGGTGTCAAAACAGTTAAACAAGTGTTTTATTACGGAATTCCGTTTATTAATTTTTAGTTCCTCTTCTCTGAAAAGTTTTCTCGATTACTCCTGGTCCCTATTACCAGATCGTGTGCTGATGACAATGAAACCAACTATGCTGGTGGCAAATCCATAAACGCTCACATAAATTTACTTCATTACAAGTATTAAATCGCAAAAAAATAGGCAGAGGTAGTAATGATACGGATCCTCATCATACGCATACGATGGTAAAAACAGGATCCTAAACAACCACAGACGACGGTCTTTAAATTTCGCTTCGCGCCACAGACAGTGGTAAAGACAGGATCCTATACCAACACAGACGAAGGGTTAATACCTAAAATTGTTAATTTACTAATCAATGATCGATGGCAGATAAATTCTCGAGTGGCGACCGACAGCTAATTGAAAGACGTAATCAGAAAAGCATCCATGGATGGACTGAGGATCTCGTCAAAATCGTAGGTAACCATTTATACGTCCCACTGTTGGGCACATGCCTCCTCTCATGCGTAAAAGGGCTATAAATGGTTAAAAAGGTAACCATTTACATATATTATACAGCGTCATCACATACCAGCAGCTCGTAGAGCGCGCCGAGGATGTGAGGGGCGAACGGGGCGAACTGGTCCACATCGAAGTTGAAATCATCTATAGTGGCCCGGAGAGACTCGGCGGCCGCTAGCTTGACTGCCGCGTCTTCCTGCGGTCGCGCGAGCGGCTGGAGGAGAGCTCCGTATATGGCGGGGCGGAGGGAGGGGGAGGCGCGGACGCCGCACCATTGACCTGCGATTGATAAGGTACATGGTATAGAATTCATTTCCTATAATAACGAGCGATGAAAAGTGTAATATAAAATAAAATTGTTTCATTACTCTTGATTTAGCGACTTGCCGTCGAATCGAAGTCAAAGATTTAATAAATAAGTTACTATAGGCCCAACAACAACGCCCAGCGAATAATAAGGCCCATTATTTCAAAAATACTCTTATATTATAGTTAAAAACAGGGTGTCTGGCTAATATGTAGTAGATTCTGGTTTCGTGACAATCTTTTTAATTATTTTCTTAGGCCATATATATTCAACTTTGTGAGATAATCAAAGTTACAAAAGTTATATTAGCATGGTTCACCAAGAAAAAAGATCTATGAATATATAAAACTTTAACAAAAACATACCTATTAATTGACAAACTCTCCTCCTAATTATTCTGTAGTTGTCATCTTTTATTTTCAGCTCTTGGCTCAACACATTTGTGAACCATTCGTCGAAGTCCACCTGTCAACAAACATATTATTGTTACATTAAATTACGTTTTCAAATATGAGTAATAGAAATTACAATCAACAAATTTGCTTGACTATTGCGGCAGCGAAAACAAACCACTCACCTCGTCGTACAAGTCGAAGGCGGCGAGACCGACGGCGTTATAGATGGCGTCAGAAGGCGTATAAGCGCTAAGCTCCGGCGCTAATGTAAGCCTTATCGCAATGATACTAGGTCTATAATCAATATAATCATACCTCGTCGTACAAGTCGAAGGTGGCGAGCCGACGGCGTTGTAGATGGCGTCCTTCTTCAAGATGGCGTCCAAATCGTTGGCGGCGGACGGCGTGTGTTACAGCCCGGTTAATGTACAGTATACAAATTGCACACCTTATTGCGTTAACATAAGGTTTATAATCGTACCTCGTCATACAAGTCGAAAACGGGAGTTCGACGGCATTGTAGATGGCGTCCTTCTTGAGGATGGCGTCCTTGTCGTTGGCGTCGGACGGCGTGTGTTGCAGCCCGGCTAATGTAGGTACACCTTATTGCGGTAAAATAAGGTTTATAATCATACCTCGTCGTACAAGTCGAAGGCGGCGAGTCCGACGGCGTTGTAGATGGCGTCCTTCTTCAGAATGGCGTCAAGGTCGCTGGCGTCAGACGGCGTGTGTTGGAGCCCGGCGAGTAGACGCACGAGCTCGGGGGCCAGCGTGTCGCGGAACTCGTGGAATAGCTCCATGAAGACCGCTTCTGTGCATGGCTGTAAAGAAAAATTTTGGTTTAAGAGAACCATTTTAACTCCTTGTGAATGCAGGCAGTGGGGAGTGGCATTTATATTAGTTGGGATAACTAATTGACCGAAGCGTAGCGAAGGTCTACGTTTTGACTTGGGCATTTTGCTTTTGTATGTCCGGATGTTCTCCTCTACAGGTCGCAATTCTTAACCGATTCTCGTGAAATTTTGTAACCGAATTCTATGATTCGATAATTTTTTTTTGTCGAGCCGGTTTTTTGAATTTTTTTTAAATGGAAAAGTTGTGACAGCTCACGCTTAAACAAATAGTCGTATCGGTATCATAAGAGTGTATTATTTTTGAGTCATGTTTACAGATTAAATGGCCAAAAATTCAGAAAATTTATTTCGCTGGTTTCGGAGGTATTGAGATATTTAATTTTAACTTTTAACTAATTTTAACTTGAGAATGAGTAGCTAAATTTCGTCAGCTTATCAAAAAACTATTTGGCTCAGTTTGTAAACGTTCGCTTTTTTTATTTGCACAGAGAGTCTGGGTTCGATCCCCAGTATTTGTATACTGGGATATAACTTTTTTTATTTTTTTACACTTAAATTTCGTATTGTTTTTTTGTAATTTACTATATTTAAAGCTCTTAGCACCATGTAATTTAAAGCTCTTAGCACCATGTAATTTAAAGCTCTGCTCGCGAGGTCTACAGCTCACAGAGCCACTAGTTTATATTAGTTGGGAGTGGAAGTAGACGAGTAGAGAGTGGAACGTAAATTACCAAACACTTTCAGCGTTTGGATTTTCAGATATATATGAATATAAATACGTAAAAGTAGCGTCACGCTATAGGACAACTTGAGCATGACACCAAGAAAGCATAACGTACCCTAAGGCTGTATTTCCAACTCTCCCCAGCCTCGTCGGTGGCGAAACTTTCCGGCTCCGCGTCCCACAGCGCGAGGTCGTCGGCCGAGAGCAGGAAGTAGCGCGACACCAGCACCTGGCACATGTGGCAGACGGTGGCAGTGTCCAGGACTTCCATCTTGATTTGGTGGGCTTGCAGGGTCACTTGGACAATAATACATGTTAATTTCGTATTAAGAGTAAAGCCAGGATCAATTTGCGATGGAGATAAGGATATCGCGCGGGATAACGTATTCTGAAATATACTACGCAAATTACTCTGAAAAATTTCCTATTAAAATTTTGCTCACAACGTCGCCCGTATTTTTAACAAATTTATAGTAGACCATATTTAATATGAAAGAAACTAATGCAAAAATTAACTTTTTTTGTTGCTATTCTGTCCCCTCAGCCAGGAGACAATAGTAGCACAGTTGGTTAGAAGAAATGTTTTAACCATGTTCTACTTATATGCTAAGTAGATGACCTGTTACGTCTTGGTTATGTTAAATATTATAAAACCAGGTTTTTAAAAGTGACCCAGGCGACCGTAACCACGGTAACGAGTGATATGAAAAAGTTGATTCACCAATTAATTTTTCGCATAAGTACTTCATCATTTCTTTGATAATTTCTACCAGATGGGACTATATTTAAAATGAAAGAAACTAACAATTTAAAATGATTCAAAAACTTACATGGTTCCTTAACTTGATCCCCCTTCGGCGGCTTAAATTCCACACATTGCAAAATTCCCTTCACAATGTTCAGGCACTGTATGTTGAACCGCTCGTACACGAAGCTCATGCCCTGCTCCGTGAAGCAGTAGTATATGGCGAACTCCAGCGATGGTCTGATTAGGGGCACGTAGGAGAACGGGTGGACCCCTAGGACCCCTATTGCAACTTTTGTTAGGTGAATGATGAATTTCTCGCAGAGTTCTAGGGGGTATATGCCGCGGCCTTTGAGGAGTTTTCCTTGAAAGAAAAAGGGTTTATAAGACACTTAAGTTACTAAAGTTTGATATAGGGTTTCGAAAGACGCGTCAACGCTTCTTTATTTCCTACTCTAAGACGCTGATTTCGGTGACTAGGTCCTAAACATCTCTTGGAAGTTGTGCTATGGTTAGGACTAGGTACTATCACGCTCCGCGATTGTTGAGCCATTTAGGGTCCTCACTAAATTGGTAGTTTAGTACTTACGCTATAGAATGTCCAATTTAGCTAGAACCCTAAATGGCTCAACAATTACGAAGCGTGACTGTACTTTGGTCTACTTACTGCATTCTAAACTGGTCTTAGCCCGGTCGAACACCACGTTGAGGAAAGCCACGGCATCCTGGCTCTCATGGGCCTTCTTGAAGCCGAAGACCGTCAGCTTCCTGAGGATGCGGAGACAGAGGAGGGCCTTCTCCAGGTGTTCGGTGATCAGCTCAGTGGTGGCGCCCTCTTGGATGTGGCGGAGGAAGAGCTCGGTGTTCTCATGCCAGAGGCTCAGGATGAAGGAGTATACGGTGTTAGTGAGGTCCTGCGGGAATATTATACATAGATATTATTTTTTAAACATCCAGGGTTATTATTTTAAGAGTGTTAGCACATACCTGGAATGTCCTTCGATCCCCAGCTAGCCTCTTGGAAGCCAGTGCCTTGACAATGTGGTGGAAGATGAGCAGAGAACGGTGCTGAACCAGTGGCTGAGGAGCTTTCAGCGCTCCAAGCAGGTCAGGAACTAGGTTTGGCCAGTGCATCGGGCAGTCCAATCTGATACAGTTATATGAACTTTAGATAAGTTTCCATCTCAACAATTGATTATAAACTTATATTATTTTTCTTCTGGGCTCTTTCTTTACCCAATATCGCAGGGCGCCAATTATTATACTATGCTAGAAACTCCTTGTTTCCATTTCTGTACAGACAGTCACAAGTGGCTTGATCAATGTAAATTTTTTTTACTATACTCTAATAAATTCAGCTTAGGTATTGTATGGTTAGATGGCATTTGTTTTCGTAAAAACTTTGCACCAATTCGTTGGATTAGGTAGCTAAAAAATGGACAAGTGCGAGTCGGACTCGCCCACCGACGGTTCCGTACTTTCTAGTATTTGTTGTTATAGCGGCAACATAAATACATAATCTAGTAATACGGTCCCGTTTTTACCCTTTGGGTGAGGCACCCTAATGCTCTTTTAGGAAACAAATATGAAAATGCTCTGATGAGGAGTCAGTGTCTCACCTAGCTATCTTGGCGATGAGCACGGCCTGCTGCGTTGCTATCTGCGCCACGGGTTCACTAAGAACGTTAAGAGTGAGCAGCCCGAGCCGTAGTTTCTCCTTCTCCTGCTCGGAGACGGCGTGCGGCGCGTTGCGGCGCCAGTAGCGGTCGACGCCGTTCTTGTAGATACCTAGCTGTCTGCTGTAGTTACCTGGCTATCTTGGCGATGAGCACGGCCTGCTGCGTTGCTATCTGCGCCACGGGTTCACTAAGAACGTTAGGAGTGAGCAGCCCGAGCCGTAGTTTCTCCTTCTCCTGCTCGGAGACGGCGTGCGGCGCGTTGCGGCGCCAGTAGCGGTCGACGCCGTTCTTGAAGCACATGACGGCGAGCCAGCGGACGTTCACGTTTATGGTGTGGTTGGAGAGGACGTCCTGTAACAAATATATAATAAGTAGGTAAGACTTGGCCCACACTAAGTTTTCCTGCCTACTGCTACGTCAAGTACCTACTATGGGCACTTCTATAACTCCCTAGGGAGTTATAGCTTTTTTTTTACAATCCAAACTCCCGCGGGTACAATAGACCTTTGTCCTTCAGTACACCTGCATGAAATTTAATAAGGTATTTTTCGAGCAAGTGATGAAAAAACTGTTAATTCACTAGTGATATAATAAAAAAATGCATAAGACATGCAGCTCAAAATGAGCTAGACTCAAGGAAAAAAAATTGTTTGTTGGCATAGAACACTTTCAAATGTTTTCATTAGTAAAAGGAGACATAAAAGTGCTGCATATTTACCAGAAGGACAGAGTAGAAGCCGGGTTCTATCTCCCATTCTTGCAGCTTCTTTTCAGCTGGTTTCAGCACCTCTGCATCCTGACTAGTCGCCCGGTTCAGGGTGTCTAGCACCAGCGCGTAGATGTTTGGATCCATGGTGGGCTATAGAGAACATTTTAAGTTATGTTAAATGTTTAACATTTATGTAAATGTTGTTCTTCTTCCCTACTGCATGAAGGTGCTAAAAGTTTGAAATTTCTTTTTCTGCCCTCTGGACGGAAAGTGTCAACTTTTGGCCCGCTGTACAAAATGAAGTTGCAGCTTTCTGGTTCTGTCAAACCGCAAAATACACTACACTATATAACACACCACGGCAAGTAAATATGAAAGCCTCAGATTACATGTAATTGCTTTGCCTAGGCCAGCAATTACATGTGATCTGACACATTTCTTACTTATGTAATGTACTACACACATTAATTCAAATATCAAAAACTTATTTTTATATTCTAGGTACAAAAATTACCACCCTACATCCAAAATGTCCTACCAATCTATCTTTTAGTACAATATTGGTAGTAGGTAACTGTAACTGGAGATGCCTTGGTTGCCATTTTCTGTACAAATAGTCTGTCGATTTTTGCTGGTGAGGCGGCCATGTCAGATAAACATCAGTCCATACAAGTTTGCACAATTGTGCAAGGTTTTTGGCAGAGCGGTAAGCTCTTAAAGGCGACTCCGGTTATTAAATGCTCTAAGCAAAAGAAGGATGATTGCTAGTAAATTGAGCAAACTGTCACTTTAATATTTAAAATATATAAACTAAGCTTTGTAATACTTTTGATTGTATAATCCTTGTATGACCATTGTCATACAAGGATTTTTTAGTATAATGTGTCCCTGGTGCGAGCTTGCCATATGTCAGGATTTTCCCTTACATGTCAGGATTTTTGGTCCCTTGTCAAGATTGCGAGTGGGACTTCATGAGTGTTAGGGTTTTCTAGAAACCATAACTAACCATTAAAAACTAGCTAAATGTTTGGAGTTGGCCACAGGAAAGGGAAGGTTAACTAATGTATATTTGTAAACATTGCAAATTGTTTCACCATTACAATTCAGTCTCATATGGTAGAACATTAAAAATACATTGTAAATTTGATGCTATATAGAAATAATTACAGTTAAATAGGTAAAAAAACAATCCTTTTTATAGAATGTATTATGTATAAGCCATTCATAATGAGTCTTTTGAATTTGAGTGTAGTTCTAAATCCATATTAAAGAAACAGTAAAAACAGTGTGTCATAACAACTTATTGATTAAGTACTTGCTCTTAAGGGTCATCTAAGGTTAAATGCAAGACGCAAAGCAAGGTAATTAACACTATAATACCATCATTACCACTGTACTACTGTAACGTCATACGAATGCCGAACATCACAATACATATCTATTACTTACGCAGATTTAACGCTATGTAAATCAATGTTTATACTACTTAAGCATAAGACAAAACTGCTGTACAAGTAATAATCTTTTATAGTACATAAGGTACGATAGAAAGGAAAACTAGGAGATTTATGTAAAGAAACATATTATGCGCATAAAGAAATTTGCTTTTCACCGCAAAAAGGACATAACATAACCTAGCTCGGCCTACGTCTCTTACACATCACACCTACAACACCCAGACGAATCTAAAGGCAAAAACGCAAGTATCAGATTACCTAGATAGTTACAGAAGTAATTTCAAGATATAACTCATCGTAAACACCACACAAGCTTCCGAAATTTTTTGTAATGATAAATGGAACTAGGTATGCGAAATAACCAGCCGCGAGATGTCAATGTCAATTTTTTTTTCACCGCTGGTGTTGCAAGCTCAATACAGGTTTTATTCGACCTCTAGTCTAGCATTTTTAGCGTTTCCATAAAATAATTCGTGCGAGTGAGTGGACCAGTTCTGTTTGTCTACATAGCTGGTACAATATTATCAGAGTTAGACCAAGAAAAGTCTGCAGCGATCTTTATAGCCCACGCAGTGCAAGTGTAATTTATAAGTCATAATCACACGTTTAACTTTATAATTGCACTGCGTGGACTTGGCGTGGACTATCAAAATCTTTGCAGAATTTTCTTGGTCTAACTCTACACATATATTTTGAGTACACATTCAAATTATATTTTGGCCTAATTTTCAGTACTTGCCTTCTTTATCCAACACTTTTCTATGATCATCATCAAAGCAACCAAGGTCTGATACATATAATAATTAATGATAACGAATCACCCTCGATACCTTCACGTAGGTATCGGTTATCTTGATAAATTTAATCGTAAGATAAAATAAAGAAAGATCTATAATTTATTCGTGTTGTTGGATGTGTTGAATATTTAACTACGTAGCTTACCTTAGGATAACAAATAATACAATGCCTTGGCAGTCTTGTGATATTATTTTGAACAGTGGTTCAACGGGTTGTTTTTATGCTGGTGACATTATAACGGGGACTGTTGTAGTGAAATTTCAGCAGAAACAGAAAATAGAACGTAAAGACTCTTACATGAACATTAGGTACATGGTCAATAAGGGTACCTAATAGTAAATGTTTTTAAGTAGTTATTATCGCTTTGATTTCAGATTTTGATCTCGATGTTACTGGAATTAGTAAGGCATCGTGGACTAGACCAATGCCAACAATCCCGTATATAAAAATATATTCACAAACAAGCGTCGTCCTTAGTATTAAAACTGATATATTTCCTGAATTGCAAGGTAAGCATACGGATTTTCTTCATAGCTTAAAGATGTTATTTATAAGCTGATGAAATAATTAAGTATTGTGATTTCAGGAAAAACTGTTGGTCCTGGGACATATACACACCCATTTTATTTTTCATTGCCGCCAGACCTACCATCATCATTCAAAAGTTCCATAGCGAAAGTATTTTATTTCGTCAAAGTGCAATGCAAAGCGGCTTACCAATTCAAAAAGAAAACTTTTGTAACATTTAATGTCTTGAGGAATGTAGATCTCAACCATTTAGAAGAATTTTTGGTTCGTGTTAATCTTGTCTCCTTTCCTTTGTTTTGTATAATATTTGAATACCTTTTTGTATTAGCTACCTAATAAACTAACAATACTAGTAAATTTCTTTATAGGTGCCCACATTTACGGAAATGCATAAAATATTTTGGGACTCGAGTAAATTGTCAATGCAATTGCAGACTCATACTGGATTTGCACCAAATCAAATAATATTATTCGAAGTAATGATATGTAATGAGAGCAGAGTAAAAATGTCGAAGCTTATTATCACATTAGTGCGAGTAAGTACCTAACTACTAAATACCTAAATTGTATTGTAATTAAGCCAACAAGTAAAACAAGCAACTAAATCACTCTTTTTTTGTAACGTTACAGGAAATCGAGTATAATGTATCTTCGGGTTATTTAAAGGAAGAAAAAAAGGTAGAGAACGTTACATACAACAAATTTAAAAACGAAGAAAAAGAAGTTTTCAACTTGAGCATGAAGATACCGCCAACAAATCCATCAAGCGATTATTCTATGATTAAAATAGAATATAAACTCTCGGTAGATTTATTATATACTTAAGTTAACTCGGACGTGATTGTATTTAAAATTAACATCATGTTAAAATATAAATTATTTGTTTTAGGTAACACTGGATTTTCCATATCATTTTTCCGTACATAAGGATATACCTGTGAAAATTTCTACAGTACCAGTTATGCATGTAGAACTATTTAAGTAGTTGAAAGTCATTAAATTTATTCCATTATGTAACAACCACATTTATTTTTACTGTTATCTTATACCTACGCGTAGTATTATTTATTATTTCAATCCAAATCAATGAATTAAGTATTGGTATAGATGGTCAAGCAAATCTTGTCAGTTTGAATTTCGCGCCTTTTTCTACTGACAAGATTTGCTTGACCATTATAAATCATTATAAAAAGGATTAGGATTTTCTCGGGTTTCTTCGGTTTCTTTAACTGTTTACCACTGGCTACACTCTTAATTTATTAATGTGGTAACCCTAAAGTGCCATCATACTGCCATCTATTGCCAAACAAAGAAAACTAGCAAAATTTTAGCTGCTTTTATAATTATAATATTTGAATTACTATAAATTATGAACTTAAAAACTGAAAAAATAATATATAATATTTAATTACTAGTATTAAAAAAAATTACAATAGTCATAAAGAAGTAAATTGATTAACCATAATATTCAGCTTGTCAGTCGACTTTTTCCCTTTCCATGACTTTTTTGAGAAAGCGGATATGGTTGGTCCGCCATAATCGTGTGGGTCTGTGCTTGTGTGGTTGGGGTGTATTGCCGGTGCCAACCATTATTTTTAATTAGTAGTAAGTTATGCGTATGAATCCAGACATGGACGATGATGAGAAGGGGTAAGTTACTATTGAACATTTTTAGTTAATAATCAGGGCTATCTAAGGTATGCAAACAATAATAGGTCAGACTGCATGTTGGCTTGGTTCGTATGTCGCATTTCACTAATAGCCAGCGAGGCTTGTGAGGTAGCGTTACCAACTTTATTGTGTTTTTTGAGATACTTCTTCCATACTAAGAAGTTTAGAAATAGCTGTGATGCTTTTTTAAATCTGGATAAAGTTCACGTTTGGTCAATTAGCCTTCTACCGGCTCGCGGCCACCGACCCCAAGCCTCGCCGTGTGACTTGCGTGTATGCGATCATGGCAGCTATTACTTTCCCATAGCATAATATCAAAATTTCAGATGTTACAACCTTGATACGGTGCAAAGATTGCTTGCGGATGTTTATATAATAGATCCCGATGTAAAAGTTAGCCGGTTTGGGGACGTCGCAATTTACGAAATTAACCTTTATGTGGACATCGGTAGCTTTCTCTTATCGCTTATTTCGCGTCAGGGCATTCAGAGCGTTGTATTTTGCGAATAATGATTCGGATCATAGTGAACGTTATCGAGGTTATTAGAGCTCAGTCGTTCAAAGTGCCGCGTTGCTCGGTCGGAGCAAGCGCTCGGTTAAACGTGCTGATTCATTTACATATGGTTACATACGACGACGCGCGTTCGAAAACTTCCTTCCCAACGTGCTGTTAGCACGTTCACCGCTGTTTACTGCCGACGCCGAAATAATTCATGTGCTAATTAATTTACCAAATTGTAAAATGTTCTACTCTTAGATAATTCAATAATTGCAAATAATGCGCGTATAACTACAAATCTACTACTATTAACCTGCTTGCAAAAAATTACCATGGTAAATATCATGATTTGTACCTGTGTCATGACTTCAAACTGTTACTAAAGTGAATGTTACTTTCACTAACTACATACCTACCTAGTTAGTTCCACAGAAAGCACAGACTATCTATTCTGCTCAGGTTAATTTTCCATTGAACAATTACCTACATAGATAAGATATAACCAAATTGTAACCTGCTCCTGTCTGCTCATTTCTTAGAATTCCCAATGCCTATAAAAACAAGTGCTGGCATGGATATTTCTGACTCACCACAGATCAAAACAACTAACATTTTACATACTTGCCTAGAAAATACTTAAAAATTTAAATTATAATGTTATCAGTTCACTAGTGGTGTTGACTATTTGATAATAAATTGTATGATTAGTTATTTAGGTTAGATTACTTGATATATCTTTAAACATAAATATGCCATGTTAAAAGGCCCTAATCTCCTTCGTACCTATATTAGTGAAGCAAAAATGCGTCAGTCAGTGTATTTTTTTTTATTTACCCTGGATGGCATTTGCGAAGATAAAGTGTGGTAATGTCATCATGAATTTCAAATTTCTATGAAAATATGTTTATAATGACACTCCCTTACTTTTAGTTCTATTCAAGTCTGTGCAGTTAGCTTACTTAGGCAAACTAATCATATTGTACCTATAAAAAAACAACCTTATGCATGTGTTATAGTATAGTGCACCAAGTTGTAAACATATCTAACACCTATGCCTAGTGGTCACCTTGTCCCCATTTCACAAACCTCTTCATTCATTACAACTGAATTTGTCAAGATTTTACTGTAATCAACCTGTTCCGGTGACATGTTCAATAATTATGTTAACTTTATTTTATATATTGCTTGTAAGGCAGGTTACAATGGACATTTGGACAACCATTTCAGAATGTGTACTATGTACATATAAATAAAGAAATTGAAAGTGACCAAAAGCAGCACACATGTTGCATTGTTTTTCAACATGTTCAGGCGTTTTGTTCTTAAAATAGCACTCTCAGAGTTATTGCCATCTCAACTTCCTACCTAGCCATGTGGTTCCTTTTATCATTGAGGTACTATGTAGTATGTAATAAATCATTAGTAATTGATACTCATTAATTACTTAGGGATTATGGTATTTATTTACAACATTAACTTTGTTACTAATACCAGTTCTTAGATTAAAATGAGGTGTATGATTTTTTGGCATTTTTATATGCTGTGTAAGATAAACCATTAAAACAATCTGTTCAGAGTTCTACAAAACTTGAGGAAGAGCTTAATTTAAGTGGACAACCATCCAACATCCTCTTAAATTAAGTGGTTGCTTTTCCATACAGAATTACAGATATAGTCCCCATTTTCCTCTCTAGTCCAGATAGTAACATTATAGAAAATACTTTAACACAATATTGTGTATATTTGCCACAGCCCTTTGTTTGATATTTTTAGATTTTGTAATTATTATAAGATTGATTAATTAAGGAACTTCTAAATATTTGTATGAAATTTGTTTTTTACTCCTCTTTTGATAATAAATAATCGAAAAAAGTCGAAGAAAGCTATGTTTGTATGGAGAAGCGATCATCCACCATCCCCTTAACCTTGTTACTTACTGTTCTTGAAGTTATAACTGGCCCCTGTTAACTAACTATCACCAACTTGTTTAGTGTGTGTGTTAGTATTTTTTTAGTTTATTTGTAGTTAGCTAATTTGTACTGTAAGTCAAAGACTAGTCCATTATCAATGTTATCAGTTCAACCAATCTAAAACATACATAGTTCATCCTAAGACTTGATTATTTAACTCAACTTATATAAAGTTTAATTCAGTTTGGTCAAAAAGCATGCCTTAATATTTTCAAGTATCTAAAATAACAATGCTTGTCAGGCATTATAACCTGACAACAGAAATCTAAGGAACTCGCAAATAATGATCAAAATGTTACCTTTTGGTACAGTCAAGTGTAAAAATTTGTCATAAATATGTCCCATAGATCTTATGTTATGTCAGCAAATTAAGAACTATATATGGGACATATTTTTAAGTAAGGTGTCTACATCCATATTTTTACACTTGACTGTATAGTTCGTTTTTTTAGCATTAGAAATAAGGTAAACAATCTTAAAACACATTTTAAAAATAAGTTACGGCAAATATGTAACATTTATGAATCTAATACGATCATTTATATTCTTCTGCTTTCATAAGTAATAGTTACTGATTTTTAAAAAGCGTTTTTCAATTAAAAGACATGTCAAGATCGCTTACCTTCTTTCAAGTTCTTTCTAATGCTAAAAAAACGAACTATTGGAACGGCCAAGATGTTCAACTGTTCATAAATATCTGAACAAAGCCTCTATTATCAAGATGTTATAGGGCCTGCAGATATTTTTGAGCACCTTGGCCACTCCAATATATTTAATTGCGACCGTACTTCTCAAGACAATAAAATTAAAAGATAACATTCTCCATGACACTGAAAACACTTTAAATTTTCATATGCATTGACACAAATAAAAACTCGAATTATTGTAATGCTTGCTTCCATAGGGCACTTGTTTTTACAGTTAAGGCAGTGAGAACCTTAACCTGCTTCACAAAAGTCAAGGCTAGAGGAAGCGGTTTAATTTACCACCGCAATTAAGTACTAGTCTTAAAATGTTATCATCGTATCTTCAATATTTGACATGTCAATTATTTTGTACAGTCGCCATTAGATATATCGGAGCGGCCGAGGTGCTCACAAATATCGGAACACGCCTCTATTGTCAAGGCGTTAGAGTGCGTGTTCAGATATTGTGAACACTTTGGCCGCTCCGATATATCTGATGGCGACTACAGATCTGCATATTGATAACGTAGGCAGCTGCTAATTTTGTACGACGTAGCGCGCAAAAATATATGACTGGCGATGGAATAAATATTTTAATACCATGACAAATAAGTTGGCAATTTATTTTCTAGATATCGTAGAAAAAAATAAGGTTGTAGTGGAAAATATGGGTTCAGTCCTTAATATTTCTAGCCAGTGTCAGGACCTTAGTAGGAATTCAAAGTTATCCAATTCTGGTAATCCCCAGCGGGAAACCCTAATAATATGATGACCTCCAACATGATCTCAGTCTAACGGTAACATTTTGAACCTAACTATCTTTCTTCGGACTCTGCAATAAAATGTATACCCATACCAAAGTTGTAAAATTCGTCATTCGAATTTACGTACGGCCCCATACATTATGCGGTAACGTTACCACCAAACATATGGCGCAGTATAGCGCCATCTAGTTCAGCTATCAAATTCGGGGGTATAGATGTTTTCTTAGACTTCAATCCTCTATCGCCAATCAATAACTCTTTACCTGTTATACTGTACTAAAAATCTTACTTTCTTTAGAAATTATAAAGCGTGACCGCAAATACATATACCGATTTGGAATTAACAGATTGTACACGCTAAGAACTAATAAATAAAATACCTATATACCTATTATTAAAGCGTTCATATATAATAATTCAAATAAACGATTTACTGCTTCAAATAGGTACTATAAGTAAATGCTTAGCAGGTAAAAAGACGAGGTAAAATATTCATTCCCATTATGGTAGCTAAATTTAATCAACAAAATGACAGAATAAGGTAAAAATGCCGACGTTTGCAAGACAGCTGCCTATTTTGATAGCCGAGCATTGTATTATTTCGGGCAATTTAAACGGGGCTGGCGTGCTAATAGTTCTTGGCGCGTGAATAATAAAAGAGTTTGTTATAATTTTTGTTGATGTTGTTGTTGTTGAGTGAGTTGTGAGAGGCAATCCACAAGATGCTACCTCAATCAAATGCGTAAAGCTTGAGAACATACTGCCAATTTGTTAGGCAAGCCATGAATATACCCCGGGGTTCTGGGTGCGGGAATGTTTTACACTTGGCAAAAAACTGGTAAAAACTGTAAAACGGGAACTATTGATATATTTTATTGCGATTATAGAGGATGGTATAAAACATAAAGTAGGTACATGGTATTAGGTTATAGGGCATTCTAACTTTTGTAAGCACATTTGGAGCTTACTACTTACTTTTAAACTATTTTACAATAAACTGTTGCTGACGTAGCTGTTATCTCCTCAGAAAACTGTTCGTGGGCGGGCTATCATGGGAGACGTCGCAGGAGAACCTGCAGCGCTACTTCTCGCGCTACGGCGACGTGATCGACTGCGTGGTGATGAAGAACAGCGAGTCGGGCCGCTCCAGGGGCTTCGGCTTCGTCACCTTCGCGGAGCCGTCGCTGGTCAACGTGGTGCTGCAGAACGGGCCTCACCAGCTGGATGGAAGGTACGGATAACTTAACACTCAACAACATCGGGGTATAGCGACTGTGTAATGAAGAACAGCGAGTCGGGCCGCTCCAGGGGCTTCGGCTTCGTCACCTTCGCGGAGCCGTCGCTCGTGAACGTGGTGCTGCAGCACGGGCCGCACCAGCTGGATGGAAGGTACGGATAACTTAACACTCTACAACATCGGGGTATAGCGACTGTGTAATGAAGAACAGCGAGTCGGGCCGCTCCAGGGGCTTCGGCTTCGTCACCTTCGCGGAGCCGTCGCTGGTTAACGTGGTGCTGCAGAACGGGCCGCACCAGCTGGATAAATAATAAATAAATGTTATATGACAATTCTGAGAGTTGATATAAATAAAATAACAACTGGAACATTTTTTTTTGCTGATCTAGCCGGTAATGAGATGCTTTATTTTTAGGATTCCGTACCTCAAAAGGAAAAAACGGAACCCTTATAGGATCTCGTGCGTATGTGTCTGTCGGTCCGTCCATTTGGTCTACCGACCATTCCCCGAAACTAAAATTAAAAAAAAAAAAAAAAAATGTCTTTACCTATAGATGACACTCGCACTTGGCCGGTCTTTCTAAAATAAGTTCTGGTCCGATCCATTTGGTACGAATCCCTTTAGGACCATCAAACGAGCAAAAACAAAAAAAAACGTAGCTGGGTGGATTTCAAAATCCAGCGAAAACTTATGTTTCGGTCTTTATAAAAAAAACTAGTAGGTTGTGCGAGTTGCAACTTTTTTATATGTTTTTAAGAACTATTATCTTAATATTCCTTCAATTACCATCTCCAATAACTTAATAGTTTTTTTTATATAAAATGTTTTGTGTCTAAAATCATCACCGTCGACCGGAAAAATCTGAACCTTTTTGTTTGCAGTGAAAATTATAGCATACCTATCGTACGATTGCGATTTTTCTTTTACTTATATCTTTTCCATGTTGTTGTTTAACACATGAAAAAATATGCAATAATTCCTTCACCGAGAAAGTACATTTAAAAATATTTAAAATGTTGTCACGAATATTCGTCAACACCGTCATGGTAATGTCAATGTGAGCTTATCTCCGTGTATGAACAACGAAATACCGCTAAAGGTCCTTGCCCTATTTTTCACTTTAATATAGAATGCCAAAAATGATTTCACTATAAAGTCACATCATTGAATCGTGAGAAATATTACGAACAAATTTGTAAAACGTAGTCTGTCACAACAGAGCATCATCACCGTTATGCTTTGGTTTAAAAAAGTTACAAATGATATATTAGACACAATTACTGAAATGAATGGCAAACTACAGTTTATTGTGTAGCATAGACATTAACTACTATTATTCGTATTCTAGAAATAAAAACAAGAAACTCTCAAATCGTCAACACCATACCCATCATCACCGGGAAAAAATGACGACCGGTGATGATTTCATGTGTATGGTGATGACGGTTCTCAGAAACTTTTCTAGTTATTTTGCTATAATTAATTATGAAATTAAGCTGTATGTTTGAAAAACGTTCTCTATGTCTTCTAACACTATATAAATGTCTACCTTATTAATGTAAAATAAATGTAGAAGAAGATATAACTATTTCTTTCACACTAGAGGATGCTTAGTTTTTAATTAACATTTTGACTGAAGTAGGCAAAATTTTAAGTCATTTAGAACTTAGAACATACAAATGTTTTTTTTTTTATAATCTAATAATGTAAATCGTGTAACTTAGAGTCTGTAATTGCATGTTAGTCGTGTTAAAACAAAGTATTTAAACAAGCAACATATATTAAGTTTTAAGCGACCATAGGCTACGGTACTGGCTCACTATCGTGATGGCTTTATGTTTTTTGATGATATTATATTAATTGATGTATATAATTACAGCAATTAATAATTATACCATTGGGTAGTCACCGGACCCAATACCTAACATTTTGTAACTTATGACATGCATTACAAGTAGGGGTCTTGCAACTTATATAACACTGATTATATATTAATGTTTAGCATTAAACAACATATATATGGCTTTAAATCATTATAGCTATTTTTAAAGTTAATTAATAAAACAACATAAATACAAACTTGTGCAATGAATCAAACTATCAAAAAAAAGTAATATATCATAAAAATTAAGCTCATTGGTAAGCCAATAATTTTATAATATGACATAAATACCAAGTTATGCAGTAGGTAAAAGAAGATGCGGGTTTAAACTGATAATAACTTACAATATTGTTAATATGATTTAACATTGAAAAAACCCAAAAAAATAAATGAATACATAAATTGCCTATTTCGGAACATAAATTATTTAAAATTATACAATAAAAATACTATATATAACATATTTATTTATATGAATAAAATGTATTTTTTATAATTTTCTAAAAATAATTTATGTAGCTAGTCTTATGTTCAAAAACATGTTATTTGTAATGTTTATTAAAGTTCTAGTCTTACAATTAAAAAAAGTTTTTGTTTTTTTAATACGTTTTTAATACATATGTAAATTAGTTCCCAAATCGTCATTACCGTACATGCAGTATCATTACCGTCTATAAAAGAGTCATTACCATACCATGGTTGTCATCACCATCTTGCGTTTTTATTTTCCGAAAACGATAACTTCAAATATAAGCCACAGATGATTGTATAAATACCATACATATCCTCAATATACAGCCCCCCATTACTTTACCCAGCTAGAAGCGTGTTAAATTAAACATTAAAAAAAAAAAATTGTATGGTGAAATTTTTTGTGATGAAATTCACCCAGCTATAAGACTTTTATGGTCAAAGGATCTTCGCTCGTGTGCCCATAAAAATGCTAAAATAACTGTCTTCTTTGAGTCACTTTAATTGTTTCTTTCTTTCAATATTTGGTATATGTCACAGGTATGTCAGCCTTAATAGTTGATGCCGCGGTAATTTATTCTGTGTCTGACTCATACTCGCAATATTCCATTGGTCGACTGAAAAACTAAACAAAATGGCGATGTTGAGATAACCTATAAATGTTTATTGACTCAGCTGTTATAACATAACAGAACTAGAGCGACTTCAAATTATTAATGAATAAAGCACGTTTTTGTGACTGCAAAATACTTCCTGTTTATTGTTAAAATTCTTTTTTACAATGACTCAGTAGCGAGCGTTAAAATTATCAACCATACAAACATATCGAAATATGCTCAATTTAATTTTCTTTAAATAGACACATACTTTTACTTTTTATGGTACTAAAATCGTTCCTCACTAAAATATTTTAATACATTAAGAACCTAAGCATGTTATTTTTACCTTCAGTGATTAAAATAACTCCAGTGTCAACGTAAAATGTGACCTAATTCGAAAACTGGCGGAGTAAAAATAAACTATAGGCTTAGCTTAAATTATACGAACCAAAATGTCTTGATTACGACTGCAACATCATGTACAGTCGAGTTCACAATCATCTTAACAAGCGAACGTTCCAAAAATATATTTACACGACCATAATATTGTCATAGAGGCGTGTAAATATTTTTGCAACGTTGGCTTGTAAAGATGTTTGTTAACCAAAACTGTACAGTCTGCAATAGAAGCAGGTAAACGGGCGATGTGCTCAAAGCGATCTGAACACGCTCTTACTTTCTTAACAGTTGTTGATCTTACAATTTTCTCATATGAATTAATTTATTGATATATTTCTTGTTTATTTGTGATACTTGTTCTACGACTGAAAATGTCTAGGTTTTTTGATTTATAGTTATTTGAAGCATTGTTTTATAATGCACTTGTACAGTTACATCGTGGGATAATTCCACACTTGTATGAATTGTATGCCCACTGGGACGGGAATTACCAAAAAAGTATCAACTCACGTCGTACGTCGTGCAAAGTTAATTAGCTTGTTACTCTCAAAATGATTCCATTGTTGATAGTCTCAATTATTAAACCAGTAAATTCACCGGGGAATGCTCTGATTCTGAAGTAGGTTACATATTCATGACTACGGCAATCCCAATGGGTCGTCACACTTAAAAAGGGAGGGGGTTCTCTGAAAAAAGTAGGGGCATTCATGCTCAGGGTCATTGAGGGGCTTTAAAAGGTTTTAGTTGATGTTCAAGGTACGCAACTCACCATTTTGCAGATTTTACTTGGCCATTTTTTACACTTCCTCGCAATGAATTTCGCCTGTCAGTCCGCGGGCATTAATGTCGCAATGACCGTTAAATACCTACTTTTAGTGTTCCGTTATCAATAACGATGCTGTAAGTTTGGGTCGAATATGGCCATTTCGTAAAGATAATATGTCTCATTCCTCATGGAATGGAATTTGGTCATGTCTCGAAGTTTGAGAAATCCAGTCCGGGACAGTGCAGTGTATATTAGAATATGTGTCCCGAATTATCAAATTCCGGAAAAAAAACCGTTTTTATAAGATATCTTCAAGTCTGTCTTGAACTTTAACTCGCTCAGCTTGGTCTCGCCCGTCAACTAATCAAGCCGAGGTGGTCAAATGGTCAGCCAAAAATATCATTAAAAAAAAGTTCTATTATCTATTCTATTCTATCTATTGCTAATTGTACATTACATTCCCAACGCACGGACTATTGACTCGAGTTTACTAGTAACTAACTAGTAAGTAGCTATCAAATAATTTCCACTATCTCCTGGCTCCGACATCAGATTGTCATCATAATCAAATTATTGTATTGTTTTCTGAATTGCATTTGCAAAATTTATCGCCACTACTTTTAGAAGTACGAGGGGTGTTCAAAATATTCTCGGTATGAGAATGAAAACAAACAAGTACGAAAAGTTTGATATTTTTATTTTTCAATATACTCCCCCCCTATGTTCATACACTTAAGAGATCGATCAATTATTTTTTTTAATCCCTCATAAAAATATTTTTTATCTTTGGTGTAAAAATGCTCCTCCACTGCCGCCTTCAATGCTTCATCGTCAGAAAATTTATTTCCACGCAGATCCTTTTTAAGATTGGGGAACAAAAAGAAGTCGCTGGGGGCTAAGTCCGGGCTATACGGTGGGTGAGTAACAGTTTCAAACCCACATTCAACAATAGCTGCCTTGGCAATATGAGCAGTATGGACGGGGGCGTTATCATGCAGAAGCAGAACACCTTTGGTTAACTTTCCTCGCCTCTTTTCTTTGATTGCATCCTTTAACTGACGTAGAATATTAGCGTAGTACTGTCCTGTGATACTGACACCTTTTTCTTTATAGTCGATTAGTAATACTCCTTCACAATCCCAAAATATCGTGGCCATGACCTTGCCAGCTGAAGGCATGACCTTGAATTTCTTGGGATGAGCTGAACCCTTAATGTGCCACTGCATGGACTCTTGTTTACTCTCTGGGTCATAATGATGAACCCAGGTTTCATCTCCAGTAACTATTCTTTGCAGCACCTCATCAGGATTTTCACCGCACAGGTCAATAAAATCGGAACAAGCAACACGCATGTCTTTTTGAAGCCGAGTCAGCATTCGCGGAACCCATCTTGCACTTACTTTTGACATATTAAGATGGTCATGGATAATATCATGTACGGTACCAATAGAGAGATTGGTTACTTGAGCTATAGATTTTACTTTCACTCGACCATCTTCTAATATAAGTTTTTCCACTTTATCTATATTTTCTTGTGAAGTAGCTACTACAGGCCGGCCAGGTCTAGGGTCATCTTCAATACTCTCCCTTCCACGTTTAAACTCGCTTGACCACTTTTGAATGGTAGATAAAGAAGGAGCAGACTCGCGGTAAACACAATCCATTTCCTCTTTTATGGTTTTTTGATTTTTACCCTGTTTTGTCAAGAATTTTATGACGCATCGATGTTCTAATTTTGTTAACATTGTCAATTCGCACATGATGTCCGTGTTTGTTCAGCAATTGCAGAAAAACAAAAGAACATCTCGGTTCGAATTATACTTTTTTTTAATGTCAACGAATAAACCTTAGCGGCCAGTAACGAAAGAAATTTTAGAAGAGGTTGTAAGATATCAATACCGAGAATATTTTGAACGCCCCTCGTAGGTTAGTTCGTTATTTAGTTACAGTTATGAAATAATTCACTAACGCCTTCACAATTGAAATACGTGTATGATACTTAGATATTTGTAAGCTCCTTAGCCGCTCTGATATGTCTTTAAAGACTACGTGAACGCGACCTACTTTTATTTTCAAAGATCACGGGGAAAGGTGAAAGTCTATGCGTTGCTTTTTTCAGTTAACAAAGTATAGGTGTAATGTGGAATGCATTGGCAATCTGATAAAGGCGCGCCAAAACATACCTAACTCATGTTATAACTTTAACTGACTTCGAAGCTTTTATGTTCCTTGATGTCTTGTTGGATCGATTTGGGAAATTGTAATATTGTTTGTAAGTATATACGTAAATACTCTAAATTTTGCATCAAATTACTTTGCACTCAATGCACTGATTACAAACTGCTAAGCTGACGAAGTGTTTTACTGATTTCAATACAACTTTACTGTTAGAAGAGCGTGTGCGGAGTACCTACAATGTAATAGTTTCACGCTTAGGCCTGACAATTGATTCCTAACGGTGGGAGTGTTATCGCTTCTTATCTTTCCGGTGATAATTCGAGTCGTGTCTACTTTATTTGGCCACGCTTGGACGGATTTCTGATGCGGAAACATTCCTAAGTGATTTTTTCGTTTTAGTCATTGAAATTACACAGATGCTTGGTTATTTTCCTGACCTAATGTTAGAATCAAATATTTTATCTGAAGATAAGTGAGATAACTATAAATCAAATATTTTAAAACAAAATCATACGTTTTCCTTCAATTATAGATAAGAATAGTACGATCGTAGTTATGAGCACGATAGTCAATCAAGTTATCTTCCACACAAAACTAGATCTAAATCAGTTCTAATTCTAACCATCCATTTTGTAGCATGATTTCACAGACACAAGACACAGACAAGACATATACACAGGTGACAACACTTTAGTTTGCCGCTGAGACTAAAACACAATCTTTGATGTTACTCCTGAAATGTTAATCAAGTTATAGCCTGTGACGTCGCTGCATAGCCTTAAACTATTCATTATGCAATGCAATTAAGAAAGCATTGTTGCTGGCTTGATGGAGGTCATAGGAATATCAATGAGTTTGTATCAATACACAATAAATATGTTTTGGGGCCTTCGGAGCTATCGTTTCCGAATATATTCCCTTCACCTAAAAACGTGAAACCTTCAAGTTAACGTCAAAGTGGGTAAGTGTGACTGCGGGATAAGTGTAAATGGCCTTCATACCAGGACATGTTTAGGTTTCCACTTGATTAGTGTTTAATGTGAGTTCATACATTTGCCAATAAAAGCAAGTAGCAAGTGTATGAACTCACAGCCAACTTATCCCAACTCCAGCCACACTTACCCGTATTGGTGTTACCTATTTTCAAAGAGATCTAACGGTGTTACACTTTGACGATGATTATGTTCACCAGACCAGACCACACTCACTAATAAATAATAATAATAAATATTAGGGGACATCTTACACAGATCAACCTAGCCCCAAACTAAGCAAAGCTTGTACTATGGGTGCTAGGCGACGATATACATACTTATATAGATAAATACATACTTATATACATAGAAAACAGCCATGACTCAGGAACAAATATTAGTGTTCATCACACAAATAAATGCCCTTACTGGGATTCGAACCCAGGACCATCGGCTTCGCAGGCAGGGTCACTATCCACTAGACCAGACCGGTCGTCAAACACAACACAACAGGCGGGCTGTCGATCGCTTGTTGCTGTCATTCAGCCCAATTCCTTAGAGTTGGAACTGCAGGTTACTGTCCCGGCGGCATTTCCACGCTATATTGCCTAGCTCTTGCATAACAGACCAAAGACATGTTTTTAGGCTCGACGGCCTTTAGTTCGCTCTCATCTAATTTATCTCCGCCGAATGCATTATATTGCGTATTTCGCGTAACTACATAATCTGAGGCTGCTCTTACCTACTTTCAAAAGAACATTGTAGCAAGTCTGAGTTATTAGTTTTTGGTTTCCAGTTCTGTGAATAATATGTCCTTCAACCAAATACTTACACGTAAATGTTTTTTTTCCACTAGGACCATCGACCCGAAGCCGTGCAACCCTCGTACCCTGCAGAAGCCGAAGCGCGGCGGCGGCTACCCGAAGGTGTTCCTCGGCGGTCTGCCCTCCAACATCACGGAGACCGACCTGCGCGTGTTCTTCGGCCGCTACGGCAAGGTCATGGAGGTCGTCATCATGTACGACCAGGAGAAGAAGAAGTCCAGAGGTATGTGCACCAGTGCGGTTGTCAAGGTGTTTCTCGCCTGCTCTCCAACGTCACGGAGACCGACCTGCGCGTGTTCTTCGGCCGCTACGGCAAGGTCATGGAGGTCGTCACCATTTACGACCAGGAGAAGCAGTCCAGAGGTATGTGCACCAGTGAGATTACAGGGTGTTCCTTGCCTGCCCTCCAACCTCACGGAGACCGACCTGCGCGTGTTCTTCGGCCGCTACGGCAAGGTCATGGAAGTCGTCATCATGTCCGACCAGGAGAAGAAGAAGTCCAGAGGTATGTGCACCAGTGCGGTTGTCAAGGTGTTTCTCGCCTGCTCTCCAACGTCACGGAGACCGACCTGCGCGTGTTCTTCGGCCGCTACGGCATGGTCATGGAGGTCGTCACCATGTACGACCAGGAGAAGAAGTCCAGAGGTATGTGCACCACCAGTGAGATTACAGGGTGTTCCTTGCCTGCCCTCCAACGTCACGGAGACCGACCTGAGCGTGTTCTTCGGTCGCTACCGGTAATAATGCTGGCAATAACCTGTTACCAACTTCTCGACGTATTTGAGAACAGTATTACAAATCTTAGACAAACTGGACAGGGAACGCCATGACAAGTCGTTCTTCGTGAAAAATCTTAATGAATAAAGGTATTAAAAATCCACATCCAGGCAGTGCCCTCGGTAACATTCGCCGTCGGTACGTTCAGATGTTTGTGGGACAGCATCACGCAAGTTGCATATGCTTTATGTTCCTATGAGCTTTAAAGTCTAAAATGTTTGCGACATATAAACAGAAATAAAAACCGATATTTTTACCCCGGCCCAAAGGGGGATAAAAATAGTTTAATATTTTGAATTGTTACAGGCTTCGGATTCCTGTCGTTTGAGGAGGAGATGTCCGTTGAGAGGGTCACCCAGGAGCACTTCATCAACCTCAACGGAAAACAGGTAATACCATGTTTTTATAAACTGAAATACATGTCGTACACTACAGAAAATGTAACCACAAGTCCACCAGTGGTGGAGGCCGGAATCGAACAGGCGCGGCGTCTTCAGCTTACGCGGCTAACGGCCTGAGTCCTGATCACTAGACCACCCAGCAAACAAATGAAAAAAAAATACTTAAAATATTATGATTTGTTCCCTAGTTGGTACATGTTTTTAGTACACTTACAATGTTATATTTTATTAGATGAAATATTGCTTGCACCAGTTTTTAGGAATTTCCAACCATATCTAAGTATGTAATTTAAATTTCGAATGATGGTATGTTATTATACAGGGTGTTTGGTACATCGTTTGCCAAATTAAAACGGCAGATAGGTTGAGTTATTTGCTATCTTCTCATGCCTAAAAAAAAAGGGCCATTATTTTTTTTACTACTGCACAAGTAAACATTTGAAATTTACGAAAAACTGGCATAGAGCTGAAAAAAACGTCCTCAAAATAAAAAAATTCTAGGCCTGAGAAGATAGCAAATGACTCAACCTATGTACCGTTTTAATTTGGCAAACGATGTACCAAACACTCTGTATAAATAAATAAATAGTATATAAGATATATATAATATATCATATATAATAATATAAGAAGAGCATAGTCTGCAATAAAACCATTGAAAATAATAATTTAGATAAAAAATCAGTGTTATACTTGGCAAAGAAAAACTAGCCGCACGATAATCTCGGCGCTCTTAAAACTTTTGCTATTAGCTTAGGAGTTGCTGTGCGTTTAATTTTCCAAGCCTGAAGTTTCAAACGGTTATTACTGTAAGCGTGTGCGCTTGTTGGAGTTTAAAATGTGTATAGGCAAATCAAATCAATATTTTTTTTCTTATTGCGTTTAAAGCGATGCTTGTTAAACGCAATAAGAAATAGGAGAGGTATGATGTTAGGACACCTTATACGGCATGATAACTTTTTCCTAAACATCCTGGAAGGCAGGATTGAAAAGACAAGAGAAGAAGGGAGACCTAGAATCACTTATCTCAGTCAAATAAAAAATAATGCGTCGTATGTGGAAATTAAAAGACTGGCACAAGAAAGAAATGATTGGCGATTACTCCACCGACAAGAGCAAAGCTCTTAAGTTATGATGATGATGATAGGCAAATCAAAATAGCACCTCTTGTTAAAGATAGTTTCACATGTTACAGTTAGGCTCACTAAATCTTAGTAATTAAGAGTGATGAAAACCGGTCATTTTGTATGATGATATATATGAAAGTTAATCTGTTTTCATTGTGGTTGTTAAATGTAATAAATAAAAACACTAAACATTAGAAAGATACATTGATCTATATGCGCTCAAGTAACAAGTACAAACTTATAAATATTGAATTACTTATTGTTTTTAATATTGTTTTGTGTATACCTAACTCCTTTTTAAGAACAATTCATATTTCATTTAGATAAATGTTGGATTGTCGTTTTCTGACACAAAAAACGCATTAAATTCATATGCAAGTAAAATAATTGGTACCCAATGTTTATTTGCACACGCTAGAAATAAACATTCATAGTTATTTTCAATTGTAGAAATAAATGATAAGGAAATATTAGTATGACTGCAGTAATCGTGCGATTCGTTACCTGACTCCAAATTGTTGTCTAGCTAGACGCTAATATATGCTAGCTTTCTCTCGCATTACAATTTAATTACTTCAGTTAATGGTGTTTGCACAATCTTCGTGTTCATGTCAAAATACATAATACCATTTGCTAAGTTTGTGTCTTAAGAGTCCTTACTCCTACAGACGAGCGTATTTTGCAAAATGCTTCCTTTTTCATTTAAGATTACGACGTAACTATTAGTATTTATTCAAAAACTGATAACGTACTTAAATAATCATTTCTTAAACTAGGGGCTGAAAACGTTCAAATTTTCATTTTCTCTTTTTGAACCTAAAATAAATGAGTTTTCTTAGGAGTCTTTTTCAAATTTTGCAGTGAGAAGGGTCGTTTCGGTTCTCAATTTTGCAGTAAACAAGAATCATTTGGTACATGAATGATTACAATTCAACTCACCATATCTTGTACGAGGGGCTGACATGCTTGAAAATCGAAGATTCATTTTAAAAAATTGATAAAAAACCTTCCGAGTTTTCTTCATTTTTTTGGTGAAAACAGGGTTACATTACATTTTTTTATCGCAAATTGGACTTATATTTTGCCCCAAAAATAATATTTTATCAAATTGTAACTTTATGTCTACTCATAAAAAAAAAATCATAACTATAGGACCTACCTAGCCGTAAATCTATATTTTTTTAAAGACGTATAAATCACGCTGCACCGACACCGCGCGCTCAGTCTCCGCCGAGTGCGCTTAGGGGACGGACCTGTGCTCGACCGTCAGGCGTTCGTTGCTTTCGTAACCATCGAGAGAGTTCCGAGAAGTGCTGTATACTATGATTAGAAAATCTTGATCCAAGGGTGTACATTTTTTACACCATATTTAATTTTAACAACCGACTCTCGCTTATGTGATAGATTTTCAGTGTTACTTGAATTCTGGTTAGGGTTTGCATTTTTATTATACCCGGACGACCTGGATGATGTCCAGGTTCTCATGATGGAGTCAGGAATGGTCACCGAACTCCTAATCTACTCATCATAACTCCATCGTGTTTGGGCTCAATAGATTTTCCTTGACGAACACCATCGATCTAGATGAGGTCCAGGTTCTCATGATGGAGTCAGGAGTTGGTCACCAGAACTCCTAATCTACTCATTAACACTCCATCGTGTTTGGGTTCAAATGATTTGCCCTGACGAGCACCATCTATCTAGATAAGGTCCAGGGTCATGAGACCCTTCTGGTGACCAACTTCTGACTCCATCATGAGATGGTCACCAGAAGTCCTAATTTACTCATCATAAGTCCATCGTGTTTGGGCTCAATCGATTTGCCTCGACGAGCACCATCTATCTAGATGAGGTCCAGGGTCATGAGACCCTTCTGGTGACCAACTCCTGACTCCATCATGAGACGGTCACCAGATGTTCTAATCTACTCATAATAACTCCATCGTGTTTGGGCTCAATAGATTTGCCCCGACGAGCACCATCGATCTAGATGAAGTCCAGGTTCTCATGATGGAGTCAGTAATGGTCACCGAACTCCTAATCTACTCATCATAACTCCATCCTGTTTGGGCTCAATAGATTTTCCTTGACGAACACCATCGATCTAGATGAGGTCCAGGTTCTCATGATGGAGTCAGGAGTTGGTCACCAGAACTCCTAATCTACTCATTATCACTCCATCGTGTTTGGGCTCAATCGATTTGCCTCGACGAGCACCATCTATCTAGATGAGGTCCAGGGTCATGAGACCCTTCTGGTGACCAGCTCCTGACTCCATCATGAGATGGTCACCAGATGTTCTAATCTACTCATCATAACTCCATCGTGTTTGGGCTCAATAGATTTGCCCCGACGAGCACCATTGATCTAGATGAAGTCCAGGTTCTCATGATGGAGTCAGGAGTTGGTCACCAGAAATCCTAATCTACTCATTATCACTCTATCGTGATTGGGCTCATTAGATTTGCCCTGACGAGCACCATCTATCTAGATGAGGTCCAGAGTCATGAGACTCTTCTGGTGACCAACTCCTGACTCCATTACGAGATGGGGTCAGGAGTTGGTCCCCAGAAGTCCTAATCTATTCATCATAACTCCATCGTGTTTGGGATCAATAGATTTGCCCCGACAAGCACCATCGATCTAGAATCTAGATGAAGTCCAGGTTTTCATGATGGAGTCAGGAGTTGGTCACCAGAACTCCTAATCTACTCATCATAACTCCATCGTGTTTGGGCTCAATAGATTTTCCTTGACGAGCACTATCGATCTAGATGCGGTTGATAGATTATTAATATTATTTTATTTTACATACATACTTACAAATAAAGCTTCATTTGCTTCCCACAAGGATCAAGTAAACCTTATAAATCAACTTCGTTCTAAATAAAAACCGGCCAAGTGCGAGTCGGACTGAATCCGTACCATTATCTATAAAAACGGTCACCCATCCAAGTACTGACCCCGCCCGAGCCCGACGTTGCTTAACTTCTATCAAAAATCACGTTTACAACAGTATGGGAGCCCCACTTAAATCTTTATTTTATTCTGTTTTAGTATTTGTTGTTATAGCGGCAACAGAAATACATCATCTGTGAAAATTTCAACTGTCTAGCTATCTCGATTCGTGAGATACAGCCTGGGGATTGACGGACGGACGGACGGACGGACAGCGGAGTCTTAGTAATAGGGTCCCGTTTTACCCTTTGGGTACGGAACCCTAAAAACGGAGATACTTCTGTTTTAGACATAAAATCGAACTTCAGAGAGTTCAGTAGTTGTTACTTGCAGGTACTCTCGAATTTATTGTCATTATACAGGGTGGCCATAAAATAAGTGCTTTTCCGCTGCTGGCAAGAAAATGGTTGCTGGAAAAAAAATTACCCTCCCATAGAAAATGGACTAGACAAAATGTATGAAACAGCCAAATTTTTTTTTCGCGATTTCGGGGTTGGTCCCATCGCGGTTCGCGGTTGCTTAGTTCAGTATAATCCCTAAACCTCCCTGGCAACGGGAATGCACTTATTTTTGGCCACCCTGTATATATTATTATTTAATATAACCTTATCTTTAAAACATTTAATTATTCAACTTCCTTGGTGAACTGACTTGAATAAGTTACTTGACTTCGTGAATGAACTTGTCACAATAATTCCATGACATACAGAGGTAAACAATCATTATTTTTTACTCGTCGTTGGTTATATATTATCTCATCACATATACTCTATTGACTACTACCATGCTTATAAAATAAAATACAGAGTGCCAATATAACGTTAAAATAAATTTACTTGCAAATTAAATTGAAAAGTATCAAAATTATTCTTGTCTGCGTTGAAACGCGCTTAGCTTTGCCGGCGCTCGCGTACCGAGCGCTAACGCCATCTATCGAGTGTTATTTCGCAAAATCGGTGAACGCTCTAAGGAATAAGGGCTCTTAACATTATTTGTGATATTTTCTGACAAAAGGAACCATTTTTAGGCTGAAAATGGCCATGATTTCTATTGATTATCAGAATAAGAAAGAGTTATTTGACATTTACACGCGTGTATCTGCAAGGATTCAATACTTTACTTTCATGGTTCAGCTCCTTCCCATACATAATAAAAAACAAAATGCCTCTGAATCACACAACACAACATAAGACTGCTTACATTCTATTCTGAATACCTCTTTAACTGTGTGCCTTATTTAATACCGAAAGTTAATTTGCTATAGCGAATTAACTATACCTATTATGTTTTTGTCGAATAACCAAACGGACATGTGTACCCAATCGGAACCGCTTATTAATCACAGTGTACCTGTTATTATTAATTGCTTTTACATCACATGCCGAAACTATCATTATATAGAAACGCGCAGTAAGCAATTACTACTTGCTTACTGTGATATATACTTAAATATTGAAAATTTGAAAAAAAATCTCAATTGTTGAGTAGGAATTTGTGTTTAATGGTTGAAAATTTTCACACTAGATTTGTGAAAATATGGCAAGCTTCATTGAAAACACATTTGTCGAAGTACAGTCAACGTCAAATATATCTTAACACTTTTCGTCTTGTTGCAAAGGAGTAACGTGCAAAAGTGTAAACATATCTTTGACGTCGATTGTACATTACAAAGAAAGTTTTTTTTTATAGAAGAGAAGAAATTTCACCCTTTTTCACATCATAATATTTGTCGTAGCTAGATCATATAATTAGATCTTTTCATGAAATGCCATTTTAGAATTGATCACAAACCTAACCCCATAGGTTAGGTTTGAATTTTTCATGAATAAAATGATTGCCTTATCATTGAAATGATTAATTCCAAGATCTGGGACGTCATATCCACATCCAGGCAGTGCCCAAAGGTCAATATTACCGTTGGTACGTTCAGATGTTTGTGGGACATTAAAGCAAATTAGCATATACTTTGTGTTCCTTTGAACTCGAAAGTCTACAAGGTTTGCTACATCATTTTTTAAAGGGTTAATTTTTTTTTTTAATTCGATTACTAAATAAAATGAGACTACAATTATTGTGCGGTCGAGTTCACAAACATTTATATACATAGTCTGAAACTAAAATGGTGCCTTTCACCCGAGTTAAACACTCATTTTGAATACGAAGAAAGTAAACTACATTTGTGGATTAAAAAAAACTTGACTAAGTATAGAAGTATGTATTTATTCTGGGTCGTACTAGGTAATTAACAATTTAGGTAAAAGTATCGTTATTTATGGATTGGGGAGTCGAATATCAGAATTGTACAACAAATCCATATAAAACCAAATTTTCATCGGTTATCATAAAAAAGTGAAAAGACGTACTTTCGACACACTTCATAGATAAACAATGACCCACTTTCAGAGTATGAGAAACGAAAAGCATTCCTTGAGCAAAAATAAAAGTTAGTTATTGTGTAAGGTGGAGATCAAGCGCGCGGAGCCGCGCGACGGGTCCGGCAAGCTGGGCTCGGGCGGCATGGGCGGCGGCATGAGCGCGCCCGGCGACGCGCCCAACGCCGGCCAGTGGGGCCCGCCCGCCGCCGCGCCCCTCAACATGATCCAGGGCCACAACGGCCAGATGGGCGGCCCGCCCATCAACATGCCCATGGCCGGGCCCAACATCATGCAGGGGTAACGATCACCTTGCCTCACCTTACTTATGTGTCCGAAGGAATTGATGTATTGGAAGGTTTTAACGGAAAATTTAATGTGATACGTAAATTTGTCATAAGTTGAAATGGGAAAATTTCCAAAACTTCAATTAATTCTTTTGAATTTTTTTAATCGGCTATTATTTTTTTGTCATTTCCAATTATTGGATTTTTTTATCATTTTATCCACATCCAGGCAGTGCCTAAGGTCAATATTGCCGTTGGTACGTTCAGATGTTTGTGGGACATTAATGCAAATTAGCATATACTTTGTGTTCCTCTGAACTCGAAAGTCTACAAGGTTTGCTACACATTTTTTAAATAAACTCGGCAGGCGCAGTCGCCAGGAGTTAAAGAACTCGAGTAGGTACTTAACGCGGACGATTCGTCGCGTACCGCGAGTTTGCGCAGTTGCGCAGAGCCCGAGATTTTAGATTACATGATCTCGTATGTGAGCCGTGAGTAATGTTGAGTGTCGTGATGCAGGTACCAAGGCTGGGGCACGTCGCCGGGGCAGACGTCGTACGCGGGGTACGGCGCGGCGGGCGGCGCGGCCGGGCCGGGCTCCTACCAGGGCTGGGGCGCGCCGCCGCAGCAGGCGCCGCCGCACGCGCCCGCCTGGCCCGCCAACAACAACTACTCCCAGCACACGCAGCCGCCCCAGCAGGGCTACGGCAGCTACGGTCAGTACCCACCACCACCCCAGCGGCCTGCAGATAACCGAGACACGAGGCATGCGTACATCACTTGCGTTTCGTACTCGCAACCGACGCGGTAGGCGGCGCCGGAGGTTGTGTTGTCTAACCTTGGCGCATCGATCTGACGGACGCGTCTGTCTGTCTATGACGGAGGCCTAGTACAGGACTGGCGGGACGATATCTCGCGCTCTCTAATTAATATGGTGAGAAAGACTGCTGCTCAAATGCGCGACGTAAATTTTATGAGCGATGCGAGAGTGAGAGCGTTTACGAGTGGCGTGCTAGTGGTGCATTCGACAGATCTAGACGTCCGCGACAGGATTGCGACACCGACGTATCCGTTAAGCGTATCACGAACAGAAGCGTCGACGCTGATACTAATTACAATAGAAATCAACGGCATGGTAGTACTCTCACACTAACACGATTACCAGAGCACGTCAAATAGTCCAGAGTCACGATAGAAACTTATCCGAGGGTCAAAAAATACACCGGAATACCACACATTTTTAGTACAGAGCCTTATGTGTAAGGCTCTAATCTAATATTATATATAAGCGTAGCGTCAATCGAATTCTTTCGGACCGTTTTTTCGTGGTCGCGACATAGTGGATCACCTTAAAGGTACGTTTGCAGTAGTTAATCCACACTGGATTTTATTCCTCTTAGACAAAGGCTCGCCGATGTCGACATTGGGAGATAGAGCCAGGATTAGACTGAGCTGACCGCACGCCCGCTGGCTGCTTACTATATAACAACACGTCTAAATTTTTCTCGCTATTGGCACGTTTCGATCTCATGAAATTCAAATTTTAAAGTAGTCACAATCACGGCCAATAATCCGTAGTTAGACTTAAACAATAATTAGTCCACATCCAGGCAGTGCCGCGCCTAAATCGCCGTCGGTACGTTCAGATGTTTGTGGGAGAGCAACGCAAATCCGCATATGCTTTTAGTTCCATTGAACTGAAAGTCTAAAAGGTTTGCGACAGTAAATAATACGCGTAGTTGGAAGGCTAAGGCCAGAGTTTTACGCAAGAGTGGAACCCGCAGGCTATTTCTATTATATATACCTCGTGTTCATCAGTGAACTATTTCAATGGAATATTACACGGGTGAATGCCAAGCGAGAATGAATGGGAATCAAACCATGCGCGAGAGAGGTGCATAATTTTTCACCCCACGTTTGAGAAAAATGTGTGTGGGACTGTGGGATATTTCGAGTTCCTTGGGCGGTCATGTGCACGCTTAGCTAATGGGATGTAGATTTACAAAGGCTTGATTTTATATCCCAGATACTTAAATGACAGTTCGAGCCCCAATCTGTCTACCCAGTCTGTTATTTCAGTACAAAACCAAGACTGGGTAGTGAATGGGTCATTCGAATTGTCATTTTAATGTAGCTATGGAAAATAAAAACAAGGTTTGGTACGGTCAACATATCGAGCCATTTAGGGCTCTATATGCTTATTTATACACTGGAATGTCCAACCACCCTTTTCCAGGCATAGAAGGATTTATCGACCACATACGCGCCAACAGAATTTCAACTCTAGCATTCCGATTTAAGGTTCAAACTAGATTGCACTTTCGGGAAATGTGACTTGTATTCAAATGGGTCATCAAAGCTGGATTAATTGAAATATATTTGGATTTTTTGGGAAACCTTGTAGATTGGTACGGCCTGGAAAAGGGTTAATGTCACGTAAACTCCTCAACTAGACAGAAAAAATCCCCGTTTCTTGCAACGTGAGTCTGCTCTTGCGTAAAACGATGACGGTTACAGATGTAGTGCATAATTATTTTCCATCGTATTTTCACGGAAACTTACGAACGTGTCTTGCTATTTCAGTCAGTCTCGGTACAAAAAGTACTGACATTGACTGAACTAGCATGAAAAATATGAACGTTTCCGATAAAACACGATGGAAAACAATTATCTGTAGCACGTCTTGTCGCGACTGAAGCGACTCCATATGTCAAGTCGCGCTTGACGTATGAATTCGCGCGACTTATCCAAGATATGGTAGGCGTAGTGGAGGTGGCTAACGGGCGGTGTTTGTGCAGCCAGCTACAACTCGGGGCCCGGCGCGGCGGCCGGCGGCTCGTGGAACTCATGGAATGTGCCAAACTCGAACTCCACCGCCTCCGGTGAGTGTCGATAGCGAGCGGTCGCGTTTAGAAGATACCTCATTACGAGGCTTTAGCTCATTTACGCTCATCCCACTCTGCGCTGTACTAAAGTCTTGGGCCATAACATATTTAGGATGATGTTAAGATCATAGGGCGAGTCAGGATTCTATCTAGTCAAATACTTTAGGGTAAAGTATAACGTGAACAGACTAGTTAAAACGGACAAGATCGAATATTTTCTTAGCACCTATCTAAGAGAATATTCGATCTGTGTAAGATTGTCCCCAAATATTGATTTATCGTTTTTTAGGCATGTTAAATTGAGAAATTGTAAATCGTTTTAATTTATCAAAGCTCGGATAGGTTATCGCAAAAACAAATACGTTAATAGAAGGCGCAAAGTTTTGGACAATTGCGGGTTGCGGCAATGGATATAGTTTAAAAAACAATAGGGGATATTACTGCAATGTTCTGCCGCCAGAGTGCAGCACTACCAACTCAGTAAATTCATAGACTAACTTATACATACTGTGCCTTAAACTGTTTTTTGACAAGTTTTCACAGACAATAAAATATGACATTGATGGATCAAGGCGGTTTGTTAACAAGGGCCTACCGGTAAACGCGAAAATCGAAATTTAGTTATCTGCCTCTTTATCGCTCGAATATGCAAGAGTGATAGAGAGATTAGATAACGAAATTTCGATTTTCTTGTTTCGCGGTAGGCCATGTGATTGACGTGACGTGTGATGTGTCAATGTGGTTTGTTTATTGTATGTGCCACAAAGGTGCCACCTACGCAGAGTTTTGCCTAATATTCCCTAGTAACACAACTTTATTATCTGAGCGAGCTATGGAAATTATTTTGTTAAATGTCGTTTTGGTATATTGGTGATGATTATGAATTAGTTTTGTTTATCCTTACCTTACCTCGGTAAAAGGCAATTTAGTTATTTTGACCTATACTTTTATTTCTAAGTATATCTAGACCCAAATGTTAATTTTAAAATATTAATGGTTTAGCAATTTTCATAGTATTTTACTTGTGCCCCGAATGCAGATACGCCGCTAATAATGTACGTCTGCACTGCAGATAGCAAGCCTAACGCAAGGAGAAAATTGGCACTACACATTAGCTGGATTAATTTGTGATATCAATATAGCATTCGGGTGGTGGTCTTTGTAAATGTAACACCATCGAAGCGGTCTGATTCTGACGGTGTGGTGTGGTGCAGGTTCGTACGTGCCGCTGTCGGAGGGCGGCGAGATGTACGGGCGCTCGGGCGGCGGCGGCGCGCCGGCGCTCACCGGCGCGCTCTCCTCCGCCGCCGCGCTCTCCAAGTCCTCCTCCGCCGACTACTCCTCCTACCAGCAGTACCCGCCCGCCTACCAGCAGGACCAGGTACACCACCGCTGTTGATGTGCACCACCCTGCCCGGGGGACATACACACACACACACACCGTGCGAGAACACGCCCGCAACGACACGATAACAGAGGAAAGGTGGCACGACTAACTGATACTGTGATCTGCTTGCGAGTGGAGCGACAGGGTTAGCGATGGGTACGACTAAAAGACTTACAAATTACATCGAATAGACGCGGGAAAAAGTGCCGAGAAATCTTCATAACTAAAGAACTTTTAGTCACAAAATATCTACCCGCAATCTTTATACAACTTGCTAGTTTATAACAAGTAAATACTTCGTCTACCAAGGACTCTAGCTAATAAGTAATAACTTAAAACTTTTGAATTATATTAGGCCACCTCTCCTCATGATTCATGACACATTTTTATAATATCATTTACCACGTTGTCGGCATTTTCTCGCAGCAAGTTAACGAATAACCCTTAAACATTGATATCTCGTACCTTCGAATTATCGTTTGCTTATACTCTGAAGGCAGTGAAAAAATGAAGTATCTTCCTGGTGTTGTCCCGGCTTTTTGCCACGACTCGTGGGAGACTGGGACTCATCCGCAACAAAAACAAACGAAAATTCGGAAGCACTAATAAACTTAAAATAGATTATATTAACTAATGAACTTCCTTCAAGTTTTTACTAAATCATACGAAAGGGGCATCACGATGCAATAAATAAATCGTTATTTCCTGGATTTTGTCAATACATAAATTTATATTTTTGGTAAAGACTTGAAAGCTTCTTTCTAATATAATTATCTTTCAGAACAAACAAGACAAGAATTTTAACAGTCATGACAACATTAAAGTTTGAAATAGAGACTTTAATGTTGTCATGACACCATATGATCCAGAACATCTGTGACTAACAGATATTCTTGGTCATAAGAAAAGGATTCAAGAATTGTGCTTTTTTACGTCGTAGTACTAGGGGGTATACAAAGAACATAATACTGGCTTTGGCCGTCGTCGGCTCTCATCTTTTGGATATATTTGATTGAAAATCTAACAAAATGAAACCAATATGACTATAAACATTTTTCTTTTACGTCAAGCGACTAGTCTTGGGGTTCTACTCTTTCAAATGTGTCCAAAAGAGGGCATAATGTAAGGATTTGCCATCAAGCATGTGTGGGCCTGATCTAACGCAAGAGACAAGACCGCTTGGACCGTCATAAAGAAAGCAAGTTCCTTGAGTCAGGTCAGTCCTTTGGCGAGTGCTAGTTACCGGTGTTGGTTTCCATAGGGCAATCTGCTCAATCTCAAGTTTCAAGAGACATTGCATCGTATAAAATTACTTGCCAATTCATCAAGGGACAACACTTGAGTTTTTGGAATGAAGATTTTAAGAGCGCTCTTACAAGAAAAGTCGAAATAATGCAAAATTGATGATACTAGTCGACGAAATTCAGGACTTTGCGCTCATTATTAGAAACAATGAGTACTTGTTCCAGTAAAAGCGTCTTCTTATCTTTATAAATATCGTTGTAAATATTAGAAAAAGGACTTATTAAATTAGTAATGATTTTTTTTCTGATGGTCGTTTCCGAAAAACCCCGTGAAGCACTGAATGGCGAGCTCTTATTTGGAAATGTTGAGAATTTTACTCTGCTAAACCTGGCTATTTTGTATTACTAATACCCTGTACTTTAGGCATATCAAACTATATTTTTCCTACATACCTTTGAGAAAGAGAAAATCAAAGTAAAACGAACTCGATTTTCTCTCCGAATCAAGTGTCAATTCCTACGGAAATCTACTTAATATCGAAGTCATTTTCATACTCAAGCAATCTGCAACGTTTGCTTATACTGTTGGTATACATTAGTGTTTATGAAATTCTACTATAATTTTTTGGCAATTTTTTGAAAACTACTCTATATTACCGATGACGCGCGCTGCGCCAGCTCAGTGCCGCGGCAGAGCTTGTAGAGGCAGGACGTGTGTCGGTCGGCTCCGCACATTTTCAACGGCGACGACGAGGTTTTTTATCATTGTGTGCGGCGGGCGCCGTGTAAAACGCTATACTGTGTGCGTGTAAACCGCAACGAGAGACTTTGATCCTAGCACTGTTTTTATAGTATTATAATTTATAATGGTACAGTTTAATAAACTACCGGACAGGATTAAAAATATTTGAAACGACCTGACATTCTATATGTATTTATTTGACTCAAGATAGTACTCAGGGTCTGATGATGGAGCCGGAAGGTGGTCACCGGTACCAATCAACCATGCAACTAAACCACTTCGTGTTTAGGCTCGTTTTATTCATCTCAACAAGATCTTTGACACAAGATAGTACTCAGGGTCTGATGATGGAGCCGGAAGGTGGTCACCGGTACCAATCAACCATGCAACTAAACCACTTCGTGTTTGGGCTCGTTTGATTCGGCTCAACAAGATCTTTGACTTAAGATAGTACTCAGGGTCTGATGATGGAGCCGGAAGGTGGTCACCGGTACCAATCAACCATGCAACTAAACCACTTCGTGTTTGGGCTCGTTTGATTCGTCTCAACAAGATCTTTGGCACAAGATAATACTCAGGGTCTGATGATGGAGCCGGAAGGTGGTCACCGGTACCAATCAACCATGCAACTAAACCACTTCGTGTTTAGGCTCGTTTGATTCGTCTCAACAAGATCTTTGACACAAGATAGTACTCAGGGTCTGATGATGGAGCCGGCAGGTGGTCACCGGTACCAATCAACCATGCCACTAAACCACTTCGTGTTTAGGCTCGTTTTATTCGTTTCTATAAGATCTTTGACACAAGATAGTACTCAGGGTCTGATGTTGGAGCCGGAAGGTGGTCACCGGTACTAATCAACCATGCAACTAAACCACTTCGTGTTTAGGCTCGTTTGATTCGTCTCAACAAGACCTTGGACACAAGATAGTACTCAGGATCTGATGATGGAGCTGGAAGGTGGCCACGGGTACCAGTCTACCATGTAACTGAACCACTTCGTGTTTGGGCTCGTTTGATTTGTCGCAACAAGATCTTTGACACAAGGTAGTACTGAGGGTCTGATGATGGATCCGGAAGGTGGTGACCGGTACCAATCAACCATGCAACTAAACCGCTTCGTGTTTGGCTTCGTTCGATTCGTCGCAACAAGATCTTTGACACAAGTTAGTACTCAGGGTCTGATGATGGAGCTGGACTGTGGCCACGGGTACCAGTCTACCATGTAACTGAACCACTTCGTGTTTGGGCTCGTTTGATTTGTCGCAACAAGATCTTTGACACAAGGTAGTACTGAGGGTATGATGATGGATCCGGAAGGTGGTCACCGGTACCAATCAACCATGCAACTACACCACTTCGTATTTGGCTTCGTTCGATTCGTCGCAACAAGATCTTTGACACAAGTTAGTACTCAGGGTCTGATGATGGAGCTGGACTGTGGCCACGGGTACCAGTCTACCATGTAACTGAACCACTTCCGTGTTTGGGCTCGTTTGATTCGTCGCAATAAGATGTTTGACACAAGATACTACTCAGGGTCTGATGATGGAGCTGATAGACAGGTACCCGTCGCCACCTTCGCGCTCCATCATCAGACCCTGAGTACTACCTTGTGTCAAAGATCTTGTTGAGATGAATAAAACGTGCCTAAACACGAAGTGGTTTACTTGCATGGTTGATTGGTACCGGTGACCACCTTCCGGCTCCAACATCAGACCCTGAGTACTATCTTGTGTCAAAGATCTTGTTGAAACGAATAAAACGAGCCTAAACACGAAGTGGTTTAGTTGCATGGTTGATTGGTACCGGTGACCACCTTCCAGCTCCATCATCAGACTCTGAGTATCACCTAGTGTCAAAGATCTTGTTGAGACGAATCAAACGATCCTAAACACGATGTGGTTTAGTTGCATGGTTGATTGGTAATGGTACCTTCCAGCTCCATCATCAGACCCTGATGAGTACTGTCTTGTGTCAAAGATCTTGTTGAGACGAATCAAACGAGCCCAAACACGAAGTTGTTTAGTTACATGATAGACTGGTACCCGTGGCCACCTTCCAGCTCCATCATCAGACCCTGTGTATCTTCAGTGTCAAAGATCTTGTTGAGACGAATCAAACGAGCCTAATCATGTTACTACATGGTTGATTGGTATCCGTGACCTTAATCATCATCAGATCCTCAGTACCAGTTCGTTTTTAAACCCTCGTTGATACAAACTTTACAACCTATTGGTACCAAATGCAATGACGAAACATGTAAATAAGCGAGTAGGTACCTATAATTTCTTTCGAGTAATATACCTTCATAAGTACGAGTATGGGGCTATTCATAAATTACGTCGTTTCAAATGGGAGGAGTGGGGGGGGGGGGGGGGGCCTGGACATCGGATGATGGTAACATGACGTAGGAGGAAACAGATTCATCCGAAGCTTGATTTTTGGATGATTTGAGGGGTGGGGGGGGGTCAAAAATCGTCAAAAATAGATGACGTAATTTATGAACAGCCCCTATGTACATTTGCACTGCATTTAGTATTTTCGTACTTGCCAAATAACAGTTTTAGAACTTTAAAAGTTAAGTACAGTTAGTGTTGTTATGGTTGATTTCAATATGCTTCGCGAAGGATCAAGAATGTTTAATCCATCATTGTAGTGCGAGTGTGCTAGAAGGGATCGGCATACTGAGCTCGCACGGCCTGCCGCAGCGCGTAAAATACCTAAACTCGCTCAACGCCGAAATGTAATAGCGCTCTTAATGAGAATTTAGATTGATTTGCTTCTTGTAGTGTTTTCCCTGTTTGCGTAACGTAAAGTTGAAGATATTCCACTTTTGGTTTTGAAATAAATGACTGGAAATTCTGCTTTTATTTCGTTTGTATTACAATATGAATTTCCATTTAATTAGAGTATTTATACGAGGGAATGCTATATATATTTTTTATTTTGAATATCAGAATGGCAAATACATAAATTTCTTTACGTTAGAGTAATGTAAACATAGATTTTTAATACCGCTTCGTGAAATTCATAAGCTAAATTTAAAAATATACTAAAGATTAATTAAATTGCATAGCCAATTCGATATTCAAGATAAAATTCCATTGTAACACGTTTATGAAGGCCATGGTGAAATGCATCTTACGAAAGTACAGCCAAGTTGGAACAGCTTTACTTGTTACGATATTATTTGCCGAGTACCTCGGGGCTTGCATCCTTTCCCATAGTATCCACTATCCCTCGCTTACTCATTGATTTATCCCGCATCTACCTCATTTATTTGGCGTGATTTTTAGTATGTATGAAGTGCATGAGTGATGAATTTTCCTTTCATTCGTATCATCCGTCCGAAAGTGAATGACGAGCGAGTGTGAGAGTAGCTCCATTTGGTTGTACTTCCGTGTTGTGAATGAACAGTGTAAGAATGTCGGTGAGCGAGTGAAATTCAGCGAACATGGGAGTTTATGGAGTCGAGTCGGGCAGAATGCGCATGATAGAGCCACTAGTTTGACCCCTGCATCCGTGTGCCGTGTCCGTGTGCGTGAGTGCTTGCAGGAGTGCTTGCAGACGACGCGCCTTTGCATGTTTTCAGAAGGTTAACGTGCGATGTCTTTTTGATCCGGCGGCGTCACCGTCCGCCGGCGCGGCGGCAGGAGTTAGTACTCGTCGTTTCGCTGAAGGTCTCTCATCACCGCCCTCCCTTCCCTCCCCGGGGTTCACGCTTGTGGCCATGATCACGCTGCGCTACTTACATGCTAACGCCTCACACATTGGCGACTGGGACTTTACAGAGTGTTCTTCTTTTCCAGTTGGTCGATCAGGGCCCCCAAGATTGGCTCATCCCGAAAGACAATTAATAAGGGCGGGGCTCGGATGAGGGAAAGTCGCGAAACTCTCGGGTCTCCCCCGAGGACGGGTCGGTTCTTGCGACGATTACGCTCATCAAAAAGGCATCGCATCGCACTATGTTACATTGTTACCCCCGCGTCCGGTTCCGAACCGGCCGGCCCAGCCGGGCGAGACGGACCCGCCGCTCCGTTTCATCTCGACACCTGTATATTGGCATTTAAAGTACAAATTAGTAAAATTTGGATGTTTCTCGTATTGTTACAGGTTCATTAACAGTTAATATAATCTATATAATATAATTTTAAGAGCTGTACTTTAAGTGTTCAGAGATGACTCGACCGTATCGTATGTAAAGAGATCATGTTAAATTAAAATAGCATAATAGCATCATGGGGCGCTCAGAATGCGGCCTCTCGATTTTTATACAATAAAATATTTGGGTAGTCGATAAACCGATGGCCTCATTTCGATCCTCCATGCCCGGGTGCGGGGGGGTGGAGAGCCCCCCGCACCCGGCAGCCGTCGGTGACGCTGCGGTCGCACCCGCAGGGCTCCTCGTACGGCGGCTCGGCGCGCGCCTACAGCTCCGAGTACCACGCGAGCGCGCCGCCGCCCGCGCAGCAGCCAGGTGTGCACCACCCGCACCACGCGCCCAAACACTTCAACCAAGAGTTTAACAAGGAGTGGCCGGCCGCGTAGGCTGCTCCACCCCTGACTCACGAGCCACACCACACCACACTCGCTCCTCCACCCCACACCCACACCCACACCTCGGCAACGTTACAAAACGCGCGCTCCCTCTGACACCTCCGATACTGCTCTTAAAGTTAACTATGCGACCAAGTACGCCCGCGACATGTTAGATGTAAAATGAAATATTGTAGTTTAACGGTTCGATATAGTGTTAATTTTTATACAATTCTCGAGCTCTCAAAAGTTTTTTGTAAAAGTCAATTTTTTTCCAAACTAAATTAAGTGATAATATTTTACGAGCGAATTATCAATAAATTTAAAAGAGTAAGTTTACATATGCAACGTAATCGATATCAGAACTCGTTGACTGTTGGATGCGACGCATCGGAACTCGTAGAGCCGCTCGCGGCGACTTAATTATTGTTATAGTTCGCCATCGACTGCATTAACACAAACCCACACGCGTAAGTAAGAACGTTAATTTTAATAAATTTATCATAGTCTAACAAACCTCAGGCTACTAGGTGTTAAACATAAGCTTGTATACTAATTTCGTAAGAGTATTGACGTTGCAAGTATCCGCGCGACCCGCGACACGCGAAGGCCGCAAGCGACCTCCCTCGCAGACCCGACAGTGTATAACTATACACTTTTTTACTTTGCTTTTATTCTTTTGGATGCGGGCTTTTGTAAAGGGGACCTCCCCTTTACACTTTTTCAGATTGTCGTTTATTTTTTCGTAGTTGTTAAATGATTTCTTTTAATATTTGTGAGTAGATTTGGTAGGATCTCTATCGACCGCGGCCGCGCTCGCGCCGCGCCGACTGCAAGCGTGACGTTTGACAGACGCTATTATACAAGGCCAATTTAGGGAAGTGACCTAAAACAACTTAACTTAAGCTAATAACTATGTATAAATATGGTATATATATATCGGTATGTATGTTTAATATTAGAATTTTGGTTATTTACCACCCACTAGACTTAGGAAACGGTAGGGATGTAATGAAATAATTATGTGTTAATATTTAACAAAACATAGTATGACTGAACGTGATTTTAATATTTAATTTTTCCCGTTTTTTTTGTAAAGGGATCAATTCTGTATAAATATTCGTAATTTTAATTCGTTTTCTAGTACGCATTTTAGTTTTTTAACGCACTTTAAGTTGATAATACGGATTTTATACTTTAATGAATTAAATTTACCTGCCAAATTGTTAAAAATGAGCAAAAGTAAATGATAATATGACGTATTTGTTAAGTGATGACGCTCAAGCACTAGGATATAGCGGCCCGCCTCTCGTCCCCGCGCCTGTACATATACATATATATACTTACTTGTGTGTAAAGCATAATTTTAATCAAGTCTCTCGTCACATAGTTTTAAAGTTTTAATTTATGTGATTGCCAAATATTTTTAAAAGTATATAGAGGCCCCGCCGGCCGCGTGGTTCGCGGTGGCCCCGTTCGCGGTACGGCCCGTCGCCGCTCGTCCTGCCGACGCGACGGCGCTCGCTGCACGCGGCTCGTCCCGTCTCCAGGCGAGGGCTGGCTCGTACCGGGAACGCAAGGCTCCGCGGCCCGCGGTCGGCCGCGCGGTCGCCCCGCTCCACACAAAGTGAGTTATAATTTAAAATAACATTGTTAGATTAAATTTAATGTTAGTCCTTTACTGTATTATATCGCTCAATCATTTGACCGATCGACTGATTAAAATTTTAGTGGTAAGCTAAGTAATACGGAGCGGAGCGCGACCGCGGGGCGCCGGCTCCCGCACTGTTGCACCAACCACGCCGCGGCCGTCCCGACCACAGGCGGTCCTCGCGCCACTCGGCGGCGGAGCCCGATAGGATTTGTTATAACTTTTAAATAGACGAATTGTTGATGATTACAATGAATGCATAATTTGATCGTTTAGAATAGGGTTATGTAAGATCGCTCCGTAAGTAAATTATAATTTATCTATGAGAAGTATTGTGAGATGTATAAGCAAATTATAAGTAATGCGGCGCGACGAGGGGTGCGTAGTCCCAAATTAACGGTAAAACATAGAGAAACGCCTTACATTGTGATGTTCATAGGTAACTCGCATATTGGTACATTCTTATAGCTCTATATACATAGTACATACTCGACTGACGCGATCAGTATGTAGCCAATCGACTCGTACCTTAATAACAATAATGAAATAATGTTAACTAAACGTCGGTGCCTAAACTGCCCACTAGGTTACGTATATAGTACGGCTTGGTATAGTTTCGTTTGCTCTTGTTCCTACGTTAGTTAGATTATAATTTGTGTTATCCATTCCTGTGACTGTCTCTCGTTTCGGTCGTACCTCCAGCTTTTACTCGCATTTGTTGACGCTCGGCGCGGCGCGCGCGCGCGCGGGCGTGGCGCCCTACTGTACTCTGTACTCTGTACCGATACCGATACCGATACTGTAGGCTAATGTACAACCACCGATATAATACGATAAAATTGTTCACATCTGTTTAATATTAGGAAACGATGCCTTACAAAAAGTTAAGTGATTATAGAGATGTTTTATATTGTGTTGATTTCAGTGATAACGATTAGCACTAAGGCGTAAGCGGCCTTCGGCCACACTCACAAACCTTCGGAACAATTTAAGAACTTAGTTTGTAATGAACCGTCGTGGCAATCTTCTAATTAACATAAAGAGTATAATTTATTTAAAATAAAGTATAATATGTATTAGAAATTTTAGATTTACTCAACATTAAACTTAGTGCAAATTATTGTGGAAATCAATCGAAGACTATTTATATGGGTTTTTAATTATTATTATTATATAGGAGATGAGCATAAAATATTGGATGAATTTATTAATTAAAAATAGTTAGCAAAATACAAATACGGTAAGACTCGTTCGAGGTACGTCTGTCAAATGTTCACGCGTCGGCGCCGGCCCGAGCGCCACAGCGGCTGCTATACATATACATACATACATGTATCTTGTAATGTTTATGGAATAATATTTTAATCATGGCTTAACTGTAGTACTGTTGTGTAGTTAACCTTTCGACTCTTGTTTGTATTACTTTATATTATAGTGTACGCGGTTTTTATATGTGTATGTTTATTCTGTAGTATAATACATATACCTAAAGGAAACATGTTTGTGTAAAAGTGTATTTTGGTATTTGATATCTCGCCGTCGACTCGCTCGACGCGACTCATTATACTACTTATATTTATGATCGTAATTGACTAATTATACAAGAGACCCCTAGTGTTAACTTTAGGTTAGCCGAGACTAAGTTGACCTCTACGCGACTGTTTAGTTCTGCATTTAATGTACCCGCGAACTCGATTTACTGTAGTCTTTTCGAAACTTATTTTAAAATGCAGGTATTATTAATATACAACCTCATATTTATACTAGAATTTAAATATAAATGTAATTATGAGACCCAATTTATCGTAAAATAATATGCACGGGCTTTACAGTTAATTATAACATTAATTATTATAAAAAAACTTAGGGCAAGTTGTTATTTATTTCTGTTTTAATTAAAAAAATGATGTTGATTATTTTTAAACTATGATTTCTTAATAGTGAATTAAAGTACATAATTCTCGATTGATTAGATTACAAAATTGTTAGGTGAAGGATCGACTGATGTACAATATTTAAAGTAATATTTACTTACGGCAGTATATAAGTTTATTTACGCCGCCCTCCGCGGGCTGTATTTATACAGACTTGTATTAATTTCCTAAATGTATGAGAGCGTCGCCTGCCGACCGGCGACCTCTACACATGTAAGCATGTTACGATTGTAAGACTATTATCTAGATGTGTTATAATGTTAATGTAACTACATACTTACTATAGCTAGCCCTAGCGACGAGTGCATTGCGTGAGCATAGTAGCCGCGCCGCGCCGCGGCCTACATAAGTTACTTTATGTTCGTTATATAAAAAGGAAAATTATGATAGACTCACTCGAGAACGTCCTTGTTGTTTTTACATTACCTAATGATAATTAGTTAATTACGGTTCTAATTATTAATTTAACCGAAACTCTAAAATATTAAGACGAAAAGCTTGTAAGCTAATAAGTATTTGATGTAATGATTAAAGTGCTATCACAGAATATAACACTGGTCTTTTGAAGTAGAAATTATGCATTATTCATATTAGGTATTTTGGGTATATATTAGTGTTAGATTTAACTTTAATTGGTAAATATAAGTACGTAGTTTGTAATTGTAATGAAAAAAAAAACAGTTTTGTCGTAGTTTCCTATTATTAAGCTTCTTCTATCTTAATGAATTAATTAATACTACTGGTTGATTAATTAAAATATTAATATTATCTACCACTGCAAATATTTGAGATATCTTATGATGAAATATATATCTACTTTAAGGACATTATAAAACGTAGATAATTAAAAGAAATCAAAAAATTCAAAATAAAACTGGCATTTTTAATGTTTGAGTCCCTCCTTTAGTTGTTAGTTGACCCCGACTGACCCCGAGCCACCGCAGGTTATCATAATTTTTGTTTTTATATTTGGGCATAGAGTTCCGCGATCCCGTAATAGTCTTACACCACTAAAACCAATAACTTAACACTAGGTAGTGTCCACTGAGCAGAAACACTTCCAACACTGAATTTATTATATCTATTTCCGTTATTATTTACTTACATATTTTTAGCATTTCCTGCTGTGAATTCGCTTGTCATATCTTAACACATTCCATTCTCATCAACTATCGCCCTTTCTTCATATGTGTCGCTTAACTTCAAACTCGGGTAAATCCATTCGACCCTTTCAGCAAATATCTACCCTATTACCTTTTCTTAATACCAAAATCGTATAATCTGACAGATGGATTTACCCGAGTTTGAAGTTAAGCGACTCATATGCAGAGTCGTATCAATTGTCATACCGGGTGTGGCCTGTAACATGAGCAAAAAATTAAACTGTAGGCGGTACTCCTCATACTGACCAACATTTGTTCAGCGACTTTTAAAAATAACTTGTGGTTTGATTTTTAATACACTTTAAAGTTTATTCTAAGACGCAATGTATTGCGAATTTTGTTACGTTTAAGGCGTGACAAGCAACGTCAATCACAATGATATGGCATGGCGATGGCGTCCATTGAAGATAATATTTATTTTGTATGAAAAATAGGGAGTCTAAATACTTCATAATTTTTAAAAGTTGTTGAACAAAAGTGTCACGGTTTGAGGAGTACAATCTATGTTTTAATTTTTTGCTCTTGTTACAGGCCACACCCGGTATATCTAATTTCAAATCATCGCATAAAATGTAAAATCTACTAAATAAACAGTAGGTATTTCCAGAGAAAGTAGCCTCCTCATCGTTTACAGGGTGGCCCAAAAATACGTTGAGAACATTTTTTCTTATTATTTTATTAAGTACTTATGTAACTATTACAGAGTACCTAAGTTAAAAATTAAAACTAGTCTTTTTATGCAACAAAAATTGTCTTCAAAATAGCCTCTTTTCACTTTGATACTCAAACGCAAACGTTTGTTAAAATTTTCAACGAAATGCCGCAGCTCCTCCAAGGATTTACAAGGGCATGTGGTACTAAACACAAAAGTGTAAACGCTCTAAAAACAACACTTACCAAAAAATGGGACAAAATATCCTTGGAGGAGCTGCGGCATATCGTTGAAAATTTTAACAAACGTTTACGTTTGTGTATCAAAGCGAAAACAGACTGTAGTTTTAATTTTTAACTTTGTACTAGTTACGTAAGTACTTAATAAAATAATTAGAAAAAACCGGACAAGTGCGAGTCGGGACTCGCCCACCGAGGGTTCCGTACTTTTTAGTATTTGTTGTTATAGCGGCAACAGAAATACATCTGTGAAAATTTTCAACTGTCTAGCTATCACGGTTCATGAGATACAGCCTGGTGACAGACGGACGGACGGACGGACGGACAGACAGACAGCGGAGTCTTAGTAATAGGGTCCCGTTTTTACCCTTTGGGTACGGAACCCTAAAAACTAACTAATTGAATTAATGTCAAATTTCTATGATAATATGACTTTATAATGACATCACTCCCTCGTTTTGTTCTGTTCAAGTCAATGCAAAGTTAGCTTAGAAAGACTACTCCTATTTTCACAATAGTTATTTACGATACAAGTGTGGAAAAGAGGAAATTCGAAACGAGTGGCGATAAATTAAAACACGACCGAAGGGAGTGTTTTAAATCGACACGAGGTGCGAATTACCTATTCGCACGTGTATCGTACAACTTTTACAGTACATATGGCCCTTTAAACTTTTGACATACACACGAAAAGTGCTATTTTACGCACTAGTGCGGGAAAATAGGGCCATATTATGTACTGTAAACGATCTTTTCTTTTACTAGTATTCTATATTATGAAGAAAAAAATGAGTGAGACCATTGAATAAAGTAGCTAGTATGATTAACTTGGCAGCTATGTGCACAGAGGGCGAGGCCGCGGGCGCCCCGGCCGGCAGCCCCAAGTTCTTGGCCGTGCAGATGAGCGACGGCACGCCGCCCCAGGTGGATAGCCACGTACTCGTATTTCAATGTACGAGTACTAGTTACCTAACTACACAAGACTGACCATCGGACCTTGAGGCCAATTTCAACTTACATTACTATGCTATATCAAAATTATGTCATTTTAAATTAATTATGTATTAAGCAGATCCGCAAAACAAAAAACAACATAATGCTTAGAATAGAGGAAATGTGGAAAACTGATCGGACTCGAACTCGCGATACCGGGATACCAGCCCGCAGCTCCACTAACTGAGCTACCGAGACTTGCCTGTCGACAGCGAATATTTCCACCGTATCCTTCATATGCGCCTTAAATAGGCGCCTAGCGACATCTACCGTAAGAGTATTTCACTTCATATACGGCTACCGGAGTTCCATGACAGTCAGTAGAGCGGCAGGCTGGAATCCCGGAGACGCGAGTTCTAGTCTCGTCCTATACAGTGAGTTTTCTACTTTTCCTTTATTTCTAAGCATTGTTGCCATTTTCTTATCATTCGCCCGTACGTCTCAGATACGTACGAACAATCGGAATCGGAATGTCAGTTCGAATTAGCCTCCTTATCTTGTAATAAGGGTTGCGAATTGTCGGTTAACCGTGTGAGCGATGGTAGATAGTCTAGATAGAGATAGATGCATAAAGCTTAGCTTGAAACACAAGCGGAATACTATAAATCTGTTCATTATCAATATAATGGATCATACGTCTTTGTATTCTCGATGAATAAATCAAGTGAAGTGACAGTCTACAAAATCGCGTTCTTCCTAAGTAGTAAGTTTATTTAGGCTACTGCTAGATGGCGCCACTAATGTAGGTCTTGTTTTAATCCATTTTGTTATTCGCTTAAAGGCCACAACACACCGGCGGCGTGTGCGTAGACGTGCACGTACGCGTGCGCAAAAATGTTGGCGCCGTGCGCGCACACGGCACGCATGCGGTGTGCCTAAACCTGATAACAAAATGAATATAATATTATTGAGACCTGCGCCACTTACGCCAATCAAATAGCGTGAGAAAACATTCAATTTCGAAGGAACGTGACACACATTATCAGTGCTCTTGATTTATTCGTTTAGAAGGCGTTGCAATAACTTTTACTAATTGTTAGTTATGATGTAGGTGTAGATAATGGTATTAATGGTAAGTCTCGCTACTGTCTTTACGAAAGAATTAGGACTGTCCCCTCATTCAGAAATCGCTAGAATCACAAGATACGCATTAATAAGGCGGGCCCTTGGTTTGTCAAGGGATAAACACAGGATACATTTTGACAGCTACCTTTTGAAATAGAAATTATTGTCAGACCACAGGTAAAAATATAAAAGATGTTAATGGTGATAAGTCCTTTTATGGTGTACAATATCACCAGGTACCTACATAGTTGGAAAGTTCCACAGATTCCCTGGTTTTTTTCCGGTAAGAAAGTGCGTAATCGTCTCATAGCGTATAGCGATCATAGTGCGCGACGTAACAAAACGAGAGCTTCATTTCTGATTTGTAATATAAACTTGAATCAAATAAAATGAGACACTATTAGACTATTACCCGTCCACTAGCAAGAGCAACGACTGGGATTTTGTTAACTTGTCATCATTTGATTGTATGTATGATACGGGTGCTTTGTTCTGTGTTTATCTCGTGATAATGCGACCATAGGCTCAAAAATAACTTCATCCTCAAATGTCTACTTTCTTAGATTCTTTGGGCTTGTAGGTATAATCTCAGTGAGTGTCAACCTAGCATGCTAGTAGGGCAGAGATGTGACTTATTTGAAATACTTGTATTTAAAATGCAAATACAAAATGCAAAATACCTATTTTGTATTTAAATACCTTTTGAAGAAAACTATTTTGTATTTTATTTGAAATACTTTTTGAGACCTATTTTCTATGTTCAAAATACAAAATACTTTATAGTAGGTAATGCAGGTAGCAGTTACAATCTCTTCTGATGTTACAATCCTGGCAACTCTCATTCTTTTAACATGGAACTGTTGAATCTGTTTAGTAACGTCGCACATGACCACAACCGTAGCGAGTGGTTAAAAAAGTGGAATCTTGAGTGTTTCGAGGGTTTCAAGGCACGAGAGGAGAACAAACTTTTCTGCCCTGGTGAAACACAAACGAGACGTTTTCATCACACTAAGGAGAGGCATTATACTAGCTGTAAAACATTTCAAATCTATATTAATGCTTTAAAAATTGGCCGTTAAAAACCATCATCCATACATCCTACCGGTTAATATGAGCAAACAACTAGAAATATGCACTTTAGATAGAGGACTGATTTCAAAGAATAAAGAGAGCCTTTTCAACTCGGAAATTGCGAGTAATACTTTTTAATTCAGACTAGGTATTCACTACTCAGAGTACTTTTTATCGCAAAGTATTTGTATTTTTAAAAAGTATTTTCAAAATACCTATTTCGTATTTTGTATTTTAAATACAAATTCAAAAACTATTTTGCATTTGAAATAGTATATCAAGGAAGTATTTGTACAGTGAAACCTGGATAAGTGAGACTTCAAGGGACGAGCAGATTTGTCTCACTTAAAAAGGTATTCCATGCACTTACCCAGGCTCTCAGTTAGCCAGGTACAAATAAATTTCTATCTCATTTACAGAGGGTTCCATTAATAGAGGTGAGAATAGAGTATATTTCAGTTATAGAGGTGGTTAATAAGGTATTTTGTAATTATCTTTAAAAATAAATAAGGTAAAATAATCCTTGTCCCTAAATATTTTTTAAGTCTGTTTAAATATTTCCTTGAATTTATTTTGAATGATTCTCCAAAGGATAGATATTTTAAAATTACATTAAATTTGATACGGATTTCATTGCGTCTTAGAAATTTAATAAATGAAAATTTGTTTGTTCGTGTTACTTATCAAGGTTTCAGCTTTCGTTTCGATAGTTTTAACTACTTACATAAAAAACTAAATCAAACTTGAAGTCGTTTAGACACAATTAAGCAAATGCGGAATTTGTGGATAAACTAAGAGTTAGTAAGAATATAGAAATTGATCAATAAAGTCCAAGTTAGAGAGGTCATAGATTGACGTTATCTCAGATACAGAGGTCAATTCCTATAAAATTCTAAAAAACAATTAGGAAAATGTAATCTTATAAATATAGTCTCAGTAAAAGAGGTAAAATACAATCTCTGTCTCAATTATAGAGGTAAATGTGACTATAAAATCACAACAACTAATCCCAGTTATAGAGGTTCGTTTTATCTCACTAACAGAGGTAATTCAGTGCTAAAGTGTCGGGACCGCCCCATGAGTCCCAGCTATAGAGGTTTCTCACTTATCCAGGTCCCACTTAACCAGGTTTCACTGTATTTTGTATTTAAATACTTTTTATAAAGTATTTTTCACATCTCTGTAGTAGGGGCAGTTTAGACCACCATCAAACCCCAAGGTTAGGTTGATTTTAAAGATAAAAAGTAGAATTCAAAGATTTTCATAAAACTTGCATCTTGCTCTTAATTTTCTTCTCCTTTGGGAATAGTTGGGATAGATAGGTCACAGGTTGGGAATGGGATAGATAGAAAGATGACGTAGATTGTAGAAGAGTTAGGCCGGTTGGATCTTAGTAATTTAGGTCCCCCGTGTTAGAATTTAGTACTTCCTCCCTCTCATTGCTCTAATTATGAATTACAATTCTCTACAGTCAGCAACAAAAGTAACGAAGTAGAATTCTTCAAAATGACAGTTATTAACACAGTTATGTTTAAAATCGTTTTGTACACTTCGCCTGCTTTATAGCCACTTCTGCTGCTGACTGTGCTACTGTTAACAGGTGCCCATGATATACTGTGGTGCCATGGTGTCCCCCCAACAGTCGTTTTGTAACGTGTCCGACATCTCTGCGTCCGCATCAGGTTACCTACCCTATCCTTATTCCCCTATCCATTTAAGTTTACAAGTCAACCGCTTAACTCAGTCGATTCCCTAGTTGACGGGCGAGGATAGCTCAGTTGGACGTGTGAACGTCAAGTGTGACGTAATCTCTGTCCCTCGCAACCTGACTGAGTTAGGGCGAAGCTGCATGAGGAAATAACTGACTGAGTTAAGCGATAACTCTGTAGTAGGTATTAGCTAGAGTATCTATTCAGACTAAGTAGGTAGGTACAATCAGCATCAATGGATAGTGACGGACAAAGTGGACGAATATATCGTAACACACCTTTGTTACCATAAAAATAAGGATGTGTTCCGATATATTTGGTCACTGTGACCGTCACTATCTATTTGACGCTGACTGTACCAACATATATGATAGTTTCAACAAACTGCAACAACTCTAATAGCGTTTAACAGAAGTGGTGGAAATGTAAAAATGTTTACTAAAGATCTAACAAGCACATTACGTCAAAATGTGTGTATACCTACTATTACCTCCTACATATTATATGTTTACACTTCTGTTGAGCGCTATTTTACAATTAAAAAGTTGTACCTATCTAATACTAGATAGGTGAAATCAATGTTGCAATAAGTTACATTTGAATAGCATTGTATGTAAAATATGGTGGCATGTAGTTTGTACCTGTACTTACCTATTAGGGTGGTTCACGTTTGTATGGGAAAAATTCAAACTCTAGTTAGAAGAAGCGGCACCCCCTCATTTTGTTACACTTGTTATGTTGACAAAATACGCCAAGTTTTGTAATCTTATCTCAACTACAAGGGGGTGCTACAACACTTTGAAATTTTTCAAAGTTGTATGAAATCCAAGAAAAAAAAGTATTTATTATTCAGAATTTTATTTAAGTATCTGGTTTCACACTATTTGCACATGTGATTTATAAGTTTTTAAGTAGAAAAAATTTTTAATTTCTATTTTTTATAATTTTTCAAAAGTAAGATGTTTATTTTTTTTTAGATTTTTATATAAGTAGTGGTTTTCACATTATTTGAAAGTGTGATTTAAAAGTTATTAAGTAAAAAAATATTTTTATTTCTAGTTTTTATGATTTTTTAGGTGAAATTCAAAAAATCTTACTTTTGAAAAATTATAAAAAATAGGAATAAAAATGTTTTTCTACTTAAAAACTTATAAATCACCATACGTCGTTATCGCGGGGGCAACAACGATTTGACAGTAGTGAAAGATTATGACAAATAAATAATAACAGAAGTGACATTCCTATCGAGTAACGTTTATATTTACCTATGGGTTCAAAATGTAGCAGAATCGAATTTAAATAAAAGTTTGGTCATATTTTACTAATATCACATAAAATACTTTCAGAAGTAAGTAAATACTGATATAAATAATTAAATACATTGGTGACTTATTTTTCAAGTTGACTGACACGTTGACTTATAGGTATACGTTTACAAAGTGTAATACAAGATTAACTGACCTTTTCCAGGGAAAACTTTATGCTAGATATGAAGAACATCTTAGAGGTTTAAATGTGTAGGCAGTATATTCCACTTTTACAAAACAGACATTCTGTTACATGTGTTCTTTGACAGGCTTGTTTTTGCTCCCGCGATAACGACGTATGTAAATCACATGTTCGAATAGTTGGAAACCAGATACTTAAATAAAATTCTGAATAATAAATACTTTTTTTTTTTTGGTATTCATACAACTTTTCAAAGTGGTTGAGCACCCCCTTGTAGTTGAGATAAAATTACGAAACTTGGTGTATTTTATCAGCATAATAAGTGTAACAAAATAAATGTTTTTTGAACCACCCTATTATACCTATGTTTAGAATTATCGCAAAAAAAAGGTTAAACTGAATGCTCGGACTGGTGCGTGGTGCGGTAAGTTTTTCTTTTATTTCGCTACAATTAATCGGGTTAATAGCTAACAGCTACAGAGGGCGCTACTGAAGCCACAAAATGACTATAAAAAACATAATGAGTTACTTTACATAATGTATATACAAAAAATTCTTTTTGAACTCTCCTGTGTGAACGTTTTTACTGATTTATCTTAATTGGCGTTTTGTCAAGCGGACCGATTTTATAACCACTAGAACATTGTTTTATTGTCCAGGGGCCCATTTCTCGAACGGTGTTAGTCTTATATTATATTTCGTCACTTCATTTTTCAGATATAAATTTATATTAACCATGTAGTTTCCCTATTGTACAGGTAGCATCGCACACATTTAAGAGTAAGTATTTTGATTTAAAACTGACAAATAGCAACTTCCGCCCACTTCCGGTTATCCCTCCCCAGCGTGGGGCGGCCGCTCAGCTCCTCATTCCTTATTTGTGCGCGGTAGCGAGCACACGCTAAGCACGATGCCGAAACGTAGTGCGCGCATCAAATATTATAAAAATAAAATAAGAAAACTAGAAGAATCTCGTAGAAGAATAGTTTACTCTTCATCGGATTCTTCCGATGGTGACGGTAAGTATCGTAAATCAACGTTAGTCTCGAAAATCTTTCTGCCCGTTTCGTACACTACCTACTCTGGCCGAGAGCCAACTTTTATCTTTTTTATGGCGTGCAATAAAAAAAAATAAAAAAATAATAATAATTAAAAAATATATATATCCTGGGGGTTAGTCGAGAACTAACACGAAGGAATAAATCATCCTGGGGGTTGGTCGTGAACCAACACGAAGGAAAGTACATTCGTATTTCGAACATTGATTTCGCCCGGGGGTTGGTCGTGAACCAACACGAAGGCAAAAGATCGAATAACGCACGAAACGAAACAAAAGGGCCTAGATATTTCCATTCCTTGCGAATTTTTACTTTGAGCATTAGAGCCGATTGAGGCTGTCGTTTTGTTCTATTTTACAAATAGATATCTTATAAGATTACATATTGCAGATACACATGGAAATACACCTGAGGAGGTTATGTTGCACACGGGCGCCGAGGCCGAATTACAATTACATCCGGTGCCTGAGCTCCAACCAAATCCTGACCCTAAGTTGCAACCAAACCCTGAACCCGAGTTACAACCAAATCCTGAACCCGAGTCACAACCAAACCCTGAACCCGAGTTACAACCAAATCATGAGCCTGAATTACAATTAGAACCGTTAGTAGCGGATCCTTTGAAGGCCACGGACGCAGATCAAATCGCGTCAGAGCTAAATCCTGATATTTTAGTGGCACTGGGTGCCAAAACTGGTGATGATGCGGTGTACGGCAACAAAATACACGAAAACCTAGCACAACTTTGGACGCCTTTATTAAAAAAAAGGCATGTCAAAGGACGACAAGGACAAACTTCTTAAGGAATACTTAGTTCCTCAAAACTGTAGTTTGTTGCAGTCACCGAAACTAAATCCAGAGATATCTGCCGCCGTTCCAGAAACAGCTCGAGGTAGGGATAAGAAAATAAGTTTCAATCAGCAACAACTGGGCGCAGGCATCACGGCGATCAACAGAGCTATGGACGTCTTGATCAACGGCAACGAAGATAATTTAAAAGCAATTAGGTTCTTAAGTGACGCCTGCCGCATTTTAAGCGATCTACATCATGTTAATACACAAGCCAGAATCAAGCTATTAACACCCGGTTTAGAAAAACAGTTTCTAAATGTAATTCAAGACGCAAGCCGTGACGAAACATTATTCGGAAACAATTTATCCGAAAAAATTAAAGCTTGTAAAGCTATAGAGAAGCAAGGCCTTCAAATAAAGAAAAATCCTACTAACCTAATCCCGGCCCCATCCTACCCACCATATCCATCTACATCAACCGCTCGTCCTCCCCAACATCGGGGAAACTGGTCGTGGCCTCCCCGTTACCCGCTGATCAAGATGACGCGGGGAGCGCCCAAGAGGACGTCATCTTACAGACCGAGCTCTGCCTCGTCGGCTCAGACGAGGCCGGCCAGCAAGGCGACAACGCGTGCCCAATTAGCGCGCCGTTAACACAGGTACCACATGCGGGTAGAATACATTACTTTTTTGATTGTTGGCAAAACATTACTGGTAATTTGTTAATATTAAAATGGATCCGGGAAGGATATAGTATCCCCTTTGACACTGATGTTGTTCAAAATGTAGTACCCAATAATTCGATATGGTCAAATCAGGAAAAACATGAAATGTCTGAAGCTATTCAAAACCTTTTGAACTTAGGTGCAGTTTCAGAATGTCTCCCATTACCGGATCAATTTATATCTAGAATATTCTTGGCATCTAAGTCAAATGGAGGTAAAAGATTCATACTTAACCTCAAACCACTTAATAAATTTATAAAAACCGAACATTTCCAGATGGAAGACTACAGAACTGCATCTAAGCTTATCCCTAAAAACGGTTTTTTAGCAACAATTGACCTAAAAGAAGCTTATCTTCTTATACCTATCCACAGTTCATGTAGAAAGTTTTTACGCTTCCAATTTGAAGATAATCAATCACGTTTACTAACATATGAATTCACCTCCTTGCCGTATGGACTCTCAGTAGCCCCTAGAGTGTTTAGTAAAATAATGAGAGAAGTTGTAACATTTCTCAGGTCACGCGGCTTTAAATCTGTCGTATATCTTGACGACATTCTATGTATCGGCAATTCTTATACAGAATGTGTTAAAAATGTCAACGAAACACTAAACCTACTCGTTTGCCTAGGGTTCGTGATTAATTACGAAAAAAGTTCATTAAAACCTAAACAAATCTGTAAATTTCTTGGCTTTATGTATAATACGGCTAACTTGACAGTGTCATTACCTATAGATAAACAAAACAAAATTGCACAGTTAGTCCATAAATTTATGTCCTTGCCAAGATGTACAATTCGAGAATTCGCCCAACTTATTGGTGTTCTAGTCGCCGCTTGCCCAGCTGTACGATATGGCTGGCTATACACTAAAATCTTGGAACGGGAAAAATACCTGTTTCTACAAAAAACTGACGACTATGAAACTAAGGTCACCCCTCCAAAAACAATTATTAACGATCTGGTTTGGTGGGCTCAACACATATATAGCGCAACGAGCCCTATGAGAACATTAAATTTTAACAAAGTTATTTTTACTGATGCATCCTCCACTGGCTGGGGAGCAGTCAGTGACAATGATCGCGTTAATGGTTATTGGAGGGACGACGAGCGAAACCACCATATAAATTATCTCGAATTATTAGCTATTTTCTTAGGATTAAAATGTTTGGCACAAAATTGTTTTAACTGCGCAATATTATTGAGGGTAGATAACACAACTGCGTTAAGTTATATCAATAGGATGGGCGGTATTCAATACCCACATTTAACAAACCTTACTAGACAAATCTGGCAGTGGTGCGAGACACGAAATATCTGGTTATTTGCATCATACATAAATACAACGGAGAATTTTGAAGCTGACGAAGAATCAAGAAAAATTAATCCAGATACGGAATGGGAGCTCTCTCAGACGGTTTATGAGACTATAGTAAGTAAATTCGGACAACCGCAAATTGATTTGTTTGCGTCTCGCACCAACGCTAAATGTCACGATTACATATCGTGGAAAAGAGACCCAGAGGCCCTAACAATTGATGCCTTTACAGTGAGTTGGAACGAATATTATTTCTATGCATTTCCTCCATTCTCGTTGATGTTGAAATGCGTACAAAAAATATTCGAAGACAATGCAACTGGCGTTGTCGTATTTCCACATTGGCCATCACAGCCGTGGTACCCTCTTTTAAAAAGTATGTTAGTTTCTGAAATAATGTATTTTGGACCGCATAAAGACCTGTTACATTCTCCTTTCAGGAGTCATCACCCCCTGTTCAGAAAACTTACCCTGGGTGTCGCGAAGCTTTGCGGGAAGCCTACGCACGGCAGGGACACACGGCTGTCGCTATAAAGCTGATGGTGGCCTCGCTCGCTGACAATACGATAAGTCAATATAACTCATCCCTCAAGCTTTGGTGGGACTTTTGTTTAATTAATCAAGTTGATTTCTTTGAAGGTTCTATTAAATCGGTAATTACATTCCTATCTGAGCAGTTTTCTAAAGGCGCGTCTTATGGTACTATCAATTCTCATCGCTCAGCTTTATCTTTGCTATTAGGCCCTAAGAACATTGGATCGGATCCATTAGTAAGACGATTATTGAAAGGCGTGTATAGACTTAAACCTACTGCCCCTAAATACAACAGTACATGGGACCCAAAAAAAAGTGTTACACTATATTTCGCAATGGACGCCTCATAAAGACATCCCTTTCGAAAATTTAACTAAAAAATTAGCTGTGTTATTCGCATTATGTACGGCCCACCGTGTTCAAACGCTGTCGTTAATTAAAGTAAATAATATACAGTTTACACCCAATGGTGCTCAAATATTCATCACTGATATTATTAAAACTTCTGGGCCTAATAGAGAGCAGCCAGTACTAATTCTTCCTTATTTTAAGGAAGATCCCACAATTTGCCCTGCGAAAGCGTTAAATGATTACTTAGATATAACAAAGGATATGAGAACTGATACGATAAATAATCTTTTCTTAACCTGCAGACGTCCCTATAAAGCTGCTTCATCGCAAACCATTAGTAAATGGATCAAAAAAGTATTATCAGCGAGCGGAGTAGATGTGATGTACGGCGCACACAGCGCACGACATGCGTCAACGTCAGCTGCGAACGCGGCTGGTGTTAGTGTTGACGTTATTAGGAAAACAGCGGGCTGGTCCAGCTCGTCACTGACGTTTGCCAAATTCTATAATAGACCCATTATAGATCACTCTGAATTTGCCAGGTCTGTTTGTTTACCAAATAACTCAACATAGGTACAATTAAGATCAATTAGAAGATTGTCAAGGTTATAATAAATATGATAAAATAAAACATGCATTCTTGGTTCTGTTATTAAAATATATTTAATACATACACTGGTTTCCTTTTTAATATCACCAAAACTTATATCTCTAAACATCTACATGGTTAATATAAATTTATATCTGAAAAATGAAGTGACGAAATATAATTGATGATCAAACGAACTTCTTGAAGTGAAGTTCGATCGAAATTATATGAGTCACTTCATTTGAAGATATAATATAAGGTCCCTCCCGCCCTAGAACCCTGATATAAGTTTTGGTTCCTGACTTCTCTAAAAATAATGAGGAGCTGAGCGGCCGCCCCACGCTGGGGAGGGATAACCGGAAGTGGGCGGAAGTTGCTATTTGTCAGTTTTAAATCAAAATACTTACTCTTAAATGTGTGCGATGCTACCTGTACAATAGGGAAACTACATGGTTAATATAAATTTATATCTTCAAATGAAGTGACTCATATAATTTCGATCGAACTTCACTTCAAGAAGTTCGTTTGATCATCAATTATGTCTGTATCTTTAGGCATTAAAATGAAAGTAAACAAACAATTTGTACATTTTCGGGTAGCTATAACATTTATCAGTTAACCGACCAAATACAAAACTGCCTGGATCAGTCACTGAACGACCTGGGGGGCGATTTTTGAAATTCGATCGCTCGATTTCGTTACTCGAAAATCGGTGGAAAACGGCGAAATGCTAATTTTTGAAATACGAGCGATAGAAATTTGGAATCGAGTGGTCAATACCACTAGTAGTTCAATTCTATTAGTAGAATTTAAATGCCTAGTAGCGGAGATATTATTGAACGAAATGCACGAAATCGAGCGGTCGAATTTAAAAAATCGGCCCCCTGACTTTAACCTACATTATTTGATCATTTAATGTTTTCATCTACTCTCAACTCGCTTCAGGAGCCATTTGAGGGTAGATTTTGTTTACTTTTATTTAAATACCTAAAGATACAGAGTATAGTGTGTTGCCATGGTAACCCATACGACTTGACAGTTCGTGAACTAATAATATTAGTCTAATATCGTTCGAGAAATGGACCCTGACATTAAAAATGGCTCAACAATGATTCTAAGAAACAGTAGGTACAAAAGCCGCAATTGTTTAAGGAAAAATACAGTCATGTCAGCGGACATACAAAATTCATAGACTAGACTTTGTGTTCATGACAGTTGGAAGCAGTCTGTGGGTAAACGAACTGTAATTTTAATATCTAATACCAGTGGCGCCCTCTGTAGCAAGGAGTAGTTTTGAAACCCATTACAATAGCTTTATGAAATTGCTATTTTCACGCTCTATTAGAGTTTGGTTAACCAGGTGGTGTTTCGTGTAGGTGACGATTACGAGTATACTGGGGGCTCAGGGGATGGCTACCAGCGGTCTTCGAAGCGCGGCTACCACGGCGCGAGCTCGGGCTCCACTGCCGCGTCTTACCATCCCTATCGGCGTTAATGAGTGACCTCCCTCCCATCGAGGCGTCGAGCATCATCGGGTACCTATATGTATACAATCAGCTGACAACTGCTTGCAAAACTTCGTTTAGCATTCTCATTAAGGCGTCCGCTATCTGGCGCGGGTGAGCGGGTTAACGAAAAATAGTATGAGCGCCGGTAACCAACGCGGAAGCGTGCGGTGGATTTAACCTATAATAACCTATATAACCGCACGCGTGCGCCAGCTAGCGGATGCCCTTAGACTAGGGGTCTCCTAACTTTTTGATGCGAAGGCCATGGCCAGACCTCCACATTTTTCGCAGACTGTAGTTTGGAGACTCCAGCTTAAGACCACTAGTTCCATAATTAAGACGAGAGGGGACGAAGCCATGTGGCCGTTTCTCCATACAAACATAGTATGTATTTTCCTCTTAGGATATTAAAATTATAGAAAATATTTTTAAGTAATTTTATGTATACCTATTACATAATCACGACAACCCTTTAGATTTTAGGTAGCTATGATTTATATTACCTATTAAACAACTGTACCGATATTCGGAACCTAATAATAATATTGAGAGTGGCAACACTGTAGTTAGTCGTATTGTCCTTTTCCACAATGTCAAATATCCTGGGAGGAAAATGGGGACGTTTGTATGGAGACGCGGCCGTCCACGATCGTCTACACTACACTTTAGACTCTAAAGTATGAACAAATCAAGTAAAAGGTTTTTGTGGACAAATTGATGTCTACGTTATATTTAGCTGTTTATTCGATATTGTCCATATACCTAGTCCGTAGAAATGTTAACGGTTATTTCAAATCTATCTGTTTTCTTTCCATGTAGGTACTTTTTGTATCTAAATGAAAGGCAGTTGTCAATTTACTAAACTTGTAAAATATTATTATACCTTACTTTCAATGAAGGCAATCATTGTGTTTGTAAATGTTGTTTAAATGGGCGGGAGTATATAAGAACATTCAATGCAAACTAAATTATTTTGACGAGTCTTGTCTGTTGATGAAAATGTACCCATTGTTGATTCTGCGCTGAACCATATATTCCATGAAATTGTGTAGAAATTGTGCAAATGTTTAGAACACACGCTATTGAAGCCTGATCTTATATACTTCTTGTCTCGTATTTTTAAGTTAGTTTAGTTTTCTTTTGGACATACATTTGTGTAGCGTGGATGAGATGACTCTAACCAGTGAATGTTTAAACACATACCGAACCTTGTATAATTTAGAATTGTTACATAAATATATTTCCTGTAAGCAGACACTATTTTTCCGATGTGTTTGAAGCGATAGAGGTTTTGTGGGTTCATAATTTAGTGACATCACGTTTAAAAATGTTTTAGGCGTTTAATGTTGCCAAGAAATGTTGAATGAATCGGTATTTTTTCTATCAATATTACTTGTAGATTTAAAAGTAACCATATCCATGGTTTAAAAATTATTTGTAATTGTTGCATCAGTCTGAAATGTATGTTCTAACGTAAGTAAATCGCCTAAAAATCGTGTCCAATAGACTGGTCGAGCTAGAAATGCATTTATTGATAAAAAAGACACATCAAGTTCCAATGACATACCTAAATATCTATATTCCGTTTAACGATGTCTTATGACGGACCACAATCAAATGGTACCTCAGATAGATTATTTGTGGTCAAATCAGATGTGTCCTCTGACGAAGCACCGGGTTCTCATGTGTATTTCTTTTATTTACAATAAAAGTAATAAGTAATTATAAGTTTTATTTAAAATCACTGGCAGAAGACTGGCGGGCGCTCGGGCCTGCACTCCTCGACGACGGGTATTAATAACTAAACGGTATTTTATAATAATCCTTTTATTTTTTAATCATTTTAAAATACATTTTATACAACGCGCGTAGGTAGGCCTTGTGAATATATTTAAATACTGTATGAATAAATTTTAAAAACATCGGTAAGCATGTAATTAAAATTAATGTTTATATTTATATCGATGTAATATAAAATAGATTTAATGTACATTATCATAAAGTTCTTAATTAATTTAATAGACTTCGGACACAGGTGAACAGGCATAGAGATTGCTGAGATTTATAATATAGAAATTATCCTAGATATACTTACTTTAATATTACGCATTATAATAAAGAGGTTTAACAGTTCGCACGCAGGATTACGTTACGTTAGATTAGCACTTATGGACCATGATCGAGTAGTTAGACGCATTCACTATTTTTTTAACTCTTAATTCTAAGTATTCTATTTTGGCTTAGAATTTAATAATGGTAAAAACATGTTCTTGCAATAGAGTAATAGAATACGAAAATTCTTATGTATAATCTGAATAAATTATGTAAAGAGAATTCCCACATTGTTTGTTTACAGTAAACTTACTCTAGGAATATCAAGTATTAGTATTACAACAATGGACAGACAAATTGAATTTGACATTTAGTTTTAAGCTAAGGCATTACATTTATTCCACGCACAATATTGCGCGCTACTTCCTTAATTATAAAAGCGATTTTGGATGTGCAAAATATGTGGTACCTACCCAAGTATTAAACACAATCTACATAACAATTATTAATTTTCCAAAACGTGAGATTATTTCTAAAACGTGCCATCTGTTTAGTTTAATTAATATGAACTACCTACTTATACAAAAAATAATTATTTTCGATTACAATTATTATTGAAAAAGTGCACACCGTTGTATGGGGACCTTGCACTTTGAGACTATGCGCTGAAACTTGGCACAGTTGGTTCTTAGCTGGTCCTGAGCAGATACAGACCGGGAGACATCGAGAGCCACCTCTCATTTAGTGGGGGGGGGGGGGGGGAGTTCGACGCCGCCGCGCTTGACTTGGAGCAACATTTCTCTAAAACTATACCTATTAGGGCATGTGATATATCATTTCCGGATAAATTAAGGATGAGAAATCTATTTTTAGAACAAAAACAATGCACTTTCTAACAAAAAAAAAAGCATAAAGTAGAAAAGACTAAAAAACGTATTTTAGATTTTTTTATTATTACCAATTTTTTTTAAAGCGTTGCAGGAATCTGAAAACAAAAAATATACTTAGTCAAAGCTACATTTATTACGTTTAAAAAAATATATGGTTTATTACTTATACAAATCTGTTGATACTTAAATGGGAGATAAAAAATAATATTAAGCGTGGGTCAGAGTGATCTCATATGAAGGTGAGAAGGTTACTTATAATTTGTTCTACAATCGTTTTTTTTTTTTTAGTTTTTCGTAAAAAAAATATTGAAGGGAGAAAATAAATTCTAAGGTCCCCTTTTTTTAGTAATTCGTAAATAACTCGTAATCGATGGCCAATAGCAAAAACTGTTTTATTACATGAATAATGTACATAAAATTTCCTACAAAAAAGGTAATTCAAACTTTTTCGCTAGGATCAATATTAAATACGATATCAAAGACAACTTTTCGCTAGGATCAATATTTAAAAAGGGGACCTTAGAGTTTATTTTTTCCCTTCAATATTTTTTTTTATATTGATCCTAGCGAAAAAAAATTGCACTTATATTATAAGAAATCTGAAACAGATTATTTACGTAAAAGATATTTTTTTGCTGTGGGCTACCGTTTACGAGTTATTTACGAAAAACTATAGTACATTGTGCAACATGGGGCGTAAGTTGAATATTGCAAACGAGAGTAAGTTAAATCGCGACGGCTTGCCGGAGCGATTTATAGACTCGAGTTTGCAATATTATTACGCCCCGAGTTACACACAATGTTTTTCATCACACTTGCGATACAAAAATTAAGTATAAAGACAAAAAACTGTTAATTATGGCACTAGAAACTTCATAACTCCCTAGGGAGAACGCTTTTTCTATAACTCCCGCTAAACCTGCGTGCAATTCCGCATTTACTGAGAGAGTGTGATGAAAAAAAAATAAACGATTGTAGAACAAATTATAAGTAACTTTCCCACCTTAATAATATTTTGTATTGAGATCACTCTGACTCACGCTGTATATTATTTTTTATCTCCCATTTATCAACAGTTTTGTATAATAAACTACATATATTTTTTTTTAAACGTAATAAGTGTAGCTTTACGACTGTATTTTTTGTTTCAGATTCCTGCTACACTTTAAAAAAAATTGGTGATTATAAAAAAATAAAAAATACGTTTTTTAGTCGTTTCTACTTTATTCTATTTTTTTGTTAGAAAGTGCATTGTTTTTGTTCTTAAAATAGATTCTTCATCCTCAATTTATCCGAATGTGATGTATTACATGCCCTAATAGGTATAGTTTTAGAGAAATGTTGCTCCAAGTGAAGCGCCGCAGCGTCGATCTTCCCCCCCCCCACTAAATGAGAGGTGGCTCTCGACGGCTCCCGGTCTGTATCTGCTCAAGACCAGCTAACAATCAACTGTGCCAAGTTTCAGCGCATAGTCTCAAAATGCAAGGTGTCGTGCACTAACAAACCAGCTAACGTCAGCCGGCGCGCCCCGGCGCTTTACTATGAAACTTTCCATATATAAAAATTTAGCAAACTCTTTAACGATACGAACAGTTTGGTGCAACCGACCCTAAGTAGGTAGTATCTTGAGAAAATTTAAAAACTAAATTTCACCCCATACAAAAAGCTCCACTCCGTCACATTTTTTGGGGACAAAAAACTAGACAACGAAAATAATTATGAGCCACCTGCATCTTTCGCTCTTGCATATTCGAGCGATAGGGAGACAAGCAAATCTATTTTTGATTTTCGCGGAAGACCCTCTTCTAGGCACTATTTACAAGCTTACACGATACGGGGCCTCTTATATCTATCTTATGTAATCATAATCATAATCGTTTTATGTAGATAGATATGACTTATTTTGAATGAAATTGAGAGCCCCAAATAAAAACAGAGGATATTCCGAAAACTATTCATGATATCGAAAAAATTTACTAATTGTAGCAAATTGAATCAGCTTTCGGTTTGTCTAAGTCAGCGGTCGGCAACCTTTTACCAACCAAGGGCCACATAGCAGTTAACGAAGTGGACGCGGGCCGCACTTTGTTAATATTTATGACTTTATCAGACATTGTCATTTGTCAATATTACATACAAAATAGCCAGGGAGGCTCGCGGGCCGCAAGTGAGAGGTTCGCGGGCCGCATGCGGCCCGCGGGCCGCTGGTTGCCGACCGCTGGTCTAAGTAGTCAAACCGCTAAGACGCTAAGTTTCCAAGATATAAGTGAAAAAGTCCATCTTTGGGTCACTAATTTACATATGTGTAGGTACCGAATTTCAACTTAATTGGTCCAGTAGTTTCCGAGAAAATAGACTGTGACAGACGGACAGACAGACAGACACACGAGTGATTCTATAAGGATTCCGTTTTTTTCCTTTTGAGATACGGAACCCTAAACATTTTTTTTGTTTTACGTAACCACAAACACAAAAAACAAAGGAAGAAGCCGAAGAAGAAAGTGCCACGAAACGGTATAACCCTTTCGACGCCAAGAATTCTAAGCCAAGAATGCATTAATAAGTTTAATAGTAGGGTGCCTGAGTTTATTTTAGTATAATGGCATGGCCACATATTTGTCGGGATACATCTGGTCTCCGTTATGGCATAAAAAAAATACAGGTAAGGTTAAGCTGCTCTAAAAATAGTTAGATATGCGTAAGAATGCAAATGAGTCGCTCAACTTCAAACTCGGGTAAATCCATCTGTCAGATTATACGAGTTTGGTATTAAGAAAAGGTAATAGGGTAGATATTTGCTGAAAGGGTCGAATGGATTTACCCGAGTTTGAATTTAAGCGACACAAATATAGTTACGAAAATAAAAAGTCACTACGTACGTCACTAGCCGACAAAACACGTAACCATAACAAACAAATTAAATAACTAGGTAACTCAAAGGAAAAATACTGTATAATTGTAGTAACGAAGGAGGAGAGATATCGAGATGACCGAACGAGATGGGCAGGCCTATTCGGATTTCGAGATAATCACAAGATCTTGAGACGATTTAGAAATCAACTAGATCTACATTAGACATCGACTAGATGTGACTTGGATATCTTATCATATAACTGGTCGAAATTGTTCAAGAGGACCTCCAGAATCGCGGAAACGTCGAATTTGACATATCTATCTTACAAATATCTTTAAATTATCCGTATCGTAACTTGTTTCTGACGGGTCTAAAGCATGCAAAGCTCTTTATGCAAGGAGTAGACTCCGGCTGGAGCAAAAAGCTTTGAAAACTTAGCAAAAGACAACTCCAAATCATAACGGGGGTGTTTACTGTTTACCGGCCATTACGGGGTCAAGATGGGACACTCTGACAACACCGATTGTCGTATGTGTGGCGAAGAGGAAGAGACAGAATGTCACGCCCTCGCCAGACAAAGAATGAAGGACTTTGGAGCAGGATACCTGGAACCAAAGGACTTTAAAACGCTACCCATGAGCTCCATCATCCAGCACATGGATATGGTGGGAAAAGCTCTTGAGTAGTTAACGGATCTGCTCTAGGGGGTAACTGCACAAAAGATCCCTATGGGTCGAAGTGTATCCGCAAGGGCCCCCGAAATCAATAAGATAAGATCGTAACTTGTTGAAGTCTAGTAGAATTCTAATTCATTTTCCGAATCGAGCCGGGGGTCTTATGGAACCTGCGAGAGTAGCGCTATTAGGTACCTATTGTTTTTCCTTAGAATAATAGCCTCACTATTCAGATCTGCCTATTTCTGTAAATCCTTGGTACCACTTCAAAACGTAAGATATTGTTGATTGTTATCATTCACCAAAGCTTAGTTGTGATAATGTGATTGTGGCAAACTTTATAGTAAGTATAACTTGCTTTGGCTAATTAAATATTTTATGCCTATAAAGACGGGGCCCATTTCCCGAACGGTATTAGACACAAATATTATTAGTCCACGAACTGTCAAATCGTATGGGTTTCCATGACAACACACTAATAATATTAGACTAATATCGTTACAGAAATGGGCCCCAGGCATGGACAAGTCACTTCGTTCATTTGTGTAGGTCAGAGACTCGAGTCAAAAACGAGTTGTCAGATCACGAAGGTTAAGGCGACCTCGGGAGTAGAGTCTCACTGTCGGACACTTTGATACACTCGCTTACATCCGCGCCACAGGACAGACGGCACGGTCCGGCGCGGCGACAGTGACGGGAAGGAGTGAAGATTCATGGGCGACGGCGGCAGTTGATGCACTCGCACGGCGCCGGCGCGGCTTCGTCCGGTAGGTGCGCGTGCGACGCCCGGTAGCACAGCTCGCGGTAGCGCGCACAACCTGCCACAATATAACATTTAGTGTAGTAAATAAAGGTAGTGGACCCCGCAGTAATTCCTCAGCCAGAAAAAACTTTACAGTATGATAAAGTATAAATAAATAAAAAGTATTGTATAAATTTCCAAAGAATAATAATAATAGAATTAAAGTAAATACCTAAAGTCTTAAATCGTTAATATCTTTTTACGGAAAAATGCTCCGTTCAAACTTTCTTCACCAGACATATTCATGTAATGTATTGCAACAATATATGAAATATCCAAAAAAATATCCCAGCAGAAATACCAGTATTAATAAAATAAAATTTTTTGGCGTGTCTTAGACCGGAAAATTACTCAGTAATTTTTTTTCCCTGGAATGCCATTTTATTGCCGTTTTATACCTAGAAAATGAAAATCTAAAAAATTTCCACTCTCAGTTTTTAATAGTTCTATAATACATACATTTCGGCACGCATTTTTTTTGATTTTTTTACCCACTGCGCCAAATTATATTCTAAGATCATATAAGAAGAAAAAAATGACAGAGCAATTTTCCGATGAAAATGAGCGTCAAAAAAAGGAATTATAATAAAAAAATATTCTCATGTTTGACAAAACTTTTAGATTTTTTTCTAGTATCACATACAGATACAAATAACTTATTTTGTAAAATAATTTTGGATTGAGGAATTACTCGATACAATATATAATCAGATTTGTGTTTTTACCTAACTTAGGAGTGTTTTTTTTTTGGATATTTATAATGTTAGTCTCGGCTCATACTTGAGATATATAGGAGCCGGGAACACTGGGATAACTAATAAAAAGGCAAATGCGCGTCCGTTCGTATTAGAAGATATATTTCGAGAGACAAGTTAAAACTACCACCAATTATGACATTAAATATTTTATAAAAATCTTAACCTACCCGCGAGTTCACTGACCGAGCGATCAGCTGTGATACATGTCTATGTATATACCTTCGGTGCTATACATGTACATATATCACACCCTACCACTTAACTAAGACTACATAGTATACGGTCGTCGGCCATGTACTAATATGGCAAGTAACGATCCCGTGAAAACTTCTCCTCCAGGCCAAGTGAAAAGAACCCTTATGTAAATGCTAATAAGACTGACATGGAAAAGCCGTCTCCACTATAGATCCGACAATTATTACACAATATCTAGTAAATTAATAACAGAACTTCCTTAAATATAGTTATTTCTAAAGTACAATCCAGTATTAATCTTTACATTTTTTTATACTAATTCTAAAATTACAAACAAGTAGTACTTAATATAATATGGGATTACCATATCATTCTACGGGCACGGGCACACGTTTAGGTATCGGGGCAGGTGGCACAGAAGCGGGCCCCGGTGGCGCACACGGCTCCGAGTATCAATAACCAAGCCAAATTTCATCGACTGAGAAATTAATGCATGGGTCTCCATACAACAACTTGCTTCATTTACTACACTAATTGTTAGGCCAAAGTAATAGATATAGTATAGGTGATTTTATTAGGATAACTGGTAGGTATAGAATTATAGATACCGCTTAAGTCAGACGGTTGGTGAAATGAAAACTTTAATATGATTGACTCGGTAGTACCACGTGAGAGCTACATTTTTCATAATCTAAAAATTAAATGGAATAAATGGATTTTAATATAGCTAAATTAAACCTGTTGAGGTATGTCTTACAATTAGTCGGCCTCACCTATTAGTGTGGCAGTTTTTGCACAGTTATTTTAAACGTCAAACTTCTATGAAATTATGAGGAAGAGGTACCTAAATGACACTTGCACTGCGTGTGCTATCAAAATCGTTGCAGACTTCTCTTGGTCTAATTCTAGTCTCCTCTGTTTCAAAATATTGAATTGACCAGATAAAGTATGTTACAGTGCCCTCTAAAAATTGAAATTCCAAAATCCCTACTATAATATAATGTAATATTATGTAGTCACCAATAATATGTTACTTTTCGAAGGCCTCAAAAATATGTGACACGCTCTTATTGCCCTACAAATAAGATCGTGTCACATATTTTTGCGGCTTTCGTTGTATTGTATATCATATTATTGCAGGTGACTGTACAGTAATATATTATTATAAATAAGAAAGTAACTCTGTATTCTGTATATGTCTGTCTGTTACTTCTTCACGTTTAAACCGTTGAACCGATAGATGCAATTTGGTATGGATAGATAGATAGTTTGAGGCCTGTTAAATGACATACAAGTAGGATAATATAGTTTTTATCACCATGATTCATTCCACGCAGACGAAGTCCCGGGCAGAAGGTAATTCTGGATTGCATTAGGTAAGTATGTAATTTTTCAAAGCTAGCTATTTGATAAAATGTATAAGCTATATCTTATCGTCTCGCTGCCGCCGATGAGGCTAGATAGAAAGATGCACTTCTAACTAAGTAGGTACCTATAGTTTGTCAAAGGACTGACTCATTTCAATAAGACAGAGAGAATCATACTATCTTTGTCTTACACTAGTACTAGCACCCAAAAGAAAAGGATGAGTATAGTTTTCCTGGTTCTTACTGACTGACAAATTAGTTTGACCAACTATATATCAATTTCACGGTGGAAAAAAAACTAGTCACTTAAAGGTCAGAACCGAAGGTGAGACAGGAACGTCATTAAGGTTTGTAAACAATATGTTGATCTTGATTGTCCAGTCTATTTTTGGCAAACGGCACTTAGATTATCTCCTGCCTAACGCAGTTCACATCGAAATTTCATCCCATAACGTTCTGTGTGAAATCAAATGTAATAATGAATTTTCAAGGGGATTCTCGTAATGTCCAATATATAACTGAAAAAGATATCAAATTTGTTCTGAGCGAGTACGGATTTGGTGATTGTGTAGTAGAAAACTACTCAGTGCATTATGTTGGGGATAAAATGGTTGGGTTTGGAGCCGACTACTTGAAGTTGCAAGTACCGGTAACATCAAACAATAAGAGAAAGCACCACTACTTTTTCGTCAAAGCGGTATCGCTGACTAATACCGCTAAAGCGAACATGGATAAGGAGATGGGGACATTTGATAATGAACGATTATTTCATGATGTTATCCAAAGGAATATTGAAGTACCAGGTAAGATAAATTATACCTTCCTACCTACAGTAAATCTAAAAATATTGTTAGTCGGGACCACAGACCTGTCATTGTCATCGGTGATGGTCGGGACAAGTGCAACTACTCGGGGGAAAATGCGTGTAGGGTTAGAAAACTGTCCACCGTGACGAACCTGTTTCTGTCCTTACTGAAGTACGGCTATTGTCGAAGGGAATAAAGGGTTAGCCCTTTATTTACGGTTGTGTATATTTTAAGATAGGCGTAGTTGACAAAGGCGGAAGTTGCCCCGACTGACCTTATACTTACCATACTTTCCTAATTGACCGAAGCGAAGCGAAGGTTTCCGTTTTGACTCGGGCGTTTGGCTTTTGTATGTCCGGATGTTCTCCTCTACAGGTCGCAATTCTTAACCGATTCTCGTGAAATTTTGTAACCGATTTCTATGAACCGATAATTTTTTTTGTCGAGCCGGTTTTTGAAAATTTTTCAAAATGGATAAGTTGTGATAGCTCGCGCTCATACAAATAGTCGTATCGGTATCATAAGAGTGTATTCTTTTTGAGACATGTTTACAGATTAAATGTCAAAAAATTCAGAAATTTATTTCGCTGGTTTTGGAGGTATTAAGATATTTAGTTTTTACTTGAGAATGAGTAGCTAAATTTCGTCACCTTAAGTAACCACCTTAAGAACCATCATGGCGTATTTTGCAAACGTTCGCTTTTTTGTTTGCACAGAAGGTCTGGGTTCGATCCCCAGTAATTATATGCTGGGATATAACTTTTTGTATTTTTTTACACTTTTCGTATTGTTTTTTTTTATTTACTATATTTTCAACGTGCCCAATACCTATGCTCGCGAGGTCTACAGCTCACAGAGCCACTAGTTACTATCTACGTAGGTTACCAGTGGCAGAGCGTCTTACAAATGCTAGATGCAAGGCGAGGGAAAACCGATCTTCAAGGGCATGTAGATTCAAAAGGGCATGTTGGTTGAAATAACAAATTTTTTAATGGACAGATAGGTATGGCACAAATATTTGGGGAGCTCGCACTGAGGACCTACCGTGAACTACGTTCGACGTATTGCCTCCCTGTCACACTTACGTTCGAGTTTACAAGTGCGACACAGAGGCAACACGTCGAACGTGGTTCGCGGTAGGCCCTCTGACACTAGGCGTTAAATGTTGCATTACGAGTATTTAGTTATGAACTTTCAACAGTCCAGTTCATAAATATGATACATTTTTTCACCTTATTCCAATGGATTAAGGTGATAAAATGAATTCATTGTGATGAAATGGACTGTACTTTATTCATGTAGGTATTTAATAATTTTCCAATTTAATTCTAGGTATGCAGCCATGGAGTGCAAAATTTGTGTCTTGCCTCGAAAACGCAGTGGTGTTCGAAGATTTGTCAGCTCTACAATACGAAATGAGGAGTAGATTTACCAAATTCGACGAGCAGCACACCCAACAAGCACTCCAAGCTCTGGCTAGATTTCATGCGAGCTCCATCATCTTTGAGGAGACAAGGACTAAAGAACTACTGCGACCTTACACACTTAAAGAACAATATAATGAAAAATTGGGAACAGGAGGCTTCATCGAAACAGATTCGTGGTTTATCCAATGCAGAATCGGAGCTTTAGAAGCTGTTAAAGCCTTCTCAAAATATAGGAACTCGGATATCATGAAAATCATTGAAAAACGGTGGAACACCGTGTTTAACTCCGTTTTGATTTTAGCCGAGCCATCTAAGGAGCATCGTAACGTGTTATGCCATAGAGATTTGTGGAATAATAATATGCTGTTTCATTATAAAAGACTAGAAGACGGCAGTGTAGTGCCTGACAATTGTGTGTTCGTGGATTTTGCTGCTGTGCGGTGCATGCCGCCAGCGGGCGATGTTATGCAACTTCTTCACTGTAACTTGACGCCTCGTTATCGAAAACAAAACCTCGACTACTTTCTGTCCTATTATTACGACGAACTCAAACTAGTACTTGAGAATCATAGCATCGATATTGAAGAATTTTTAACTAAGGATAACTTTATGAGTTCAGCAAAAGAACAGAATCTTTGGGGTCTTGTAACGCACGCGTGCTTAATGCAAACATTTTGGCTGGCTGATGATATGATGACGAACATATCCAAGGATTCTGCGCTGTTCGATGAGATCATGTTGAATGACAAAACTACTTTTATGAATAACATGATGAAAAACGATAATGATTACAAAAAAGTGATATTGGAAGTGCTTGACGAGTTTATTGAACAATACATTCTAAATGAAGACGAAATTAAAATATAAATAAGTTACTATGTTAAGATTTTAAATTTTAGTTTATAGGTCCTATGCACTACTGGGCCTATGTACTCTTTTGATATATCTACTTTTATTCTCATTGTCATAAAATTTTAATCACAAAGTTTATTATTATTTAAACACTACCGCTCTTAGGGATTTTCAGGAACCCCTGGGTCTACCCAAAACCCGGGTGTTAATGTTTTTAAAAAGTAAAGGTTATTACAGCTCTGTAGGAGTTGTAGGGTACTCATATATGTATGTCTCCTTAAAGCGGAACGTTAATTTAGTTTTTACTGACGCTTGAAAAGTAAAACGTGGGAGAATAAGCGTTCATAGAAACTACGAGTATTCCCATCTGTCACCGGTGATCTGTGAAAGGGTCTAGGCCTAGACTCTAGGCAGTATGTTAACGCTACACGCATAATGTTTGCATTTGTTTAACATTGACGCCCCGCTGGAAGTAGTCGTTCGAGCAGCTAATAGTGTCCCAACTGTGGGCGGCAGGGCTAGGCGCGTTTCGGCCGCGAAGCCGCGTTGCGCCAGGCGGTCCAACAGCACCGTCGTTGACTGCTCTAGATATGACTCACTACTGTAAGGCTTGTCCTAGTGTCCCACCTGTGGGCGGCAGGGCTAGGCGCGTGTCGGCCGCGAAGCCGCGCTGCGCCAGGCGGTCCAACAGCACCGTTGCTGACCATCACCGCTCGCCCTCTCCTTCTACTCCTGCGGATTCACAAACAGAGACCTTAAAGATTTTAAAGTGCCTCCAGATTGACCGAATATTCTTGAGACCTGCTCGCGCAAAACTTATGGTGGTAGCAGTCTTTTTTTTTGTAATCTTATTTATTTTATAAGCCATACATTACATCTTATGATTAAGTCGGCGTGGTAGCAGTCTTTTTCGCTGAAAATCACGACGAACTCGCACCATGTAAATGGGCCTTATTACGCGGTTTAGCACACTATCGGGCCGGCCGTTTAGCACACCAGCGGCGAGCAGTGGCATAGGTTGGTTTGAGACACAGCGATCCGACTACGCGTTCCCACGAAGTCTTGGTTGGGCCGTAATGCGGATTCGCACGTCGCAGTACTATATTGCACCAATGTGAAGATCGTCGTCTTACCTTCGCTGGCAGCGGGTGAGTGTCCGCCGGACTTGTCTCGCGGCGTGGTCGACCCGTCCGAGTGGTCCTGCAACGTAACAATTAGCAATCTCACTTTCAAGCTCAGCGCGGTGGGAAAAATACCTATTCAAAATTTTATAAAAAATGGGCAGCCTCCTAGTTTTCGTGGAATTTTGAATTTGAAATGACGTAATTTATGAATAGCCCCTTAGGTAAATAATTACCTTATTAGTTTCTAACAAGCCAATGTTGTCCAAGTATCCGCATTAATTTGGGGCAAAGTTTAAGCTTCAAAGTTTACGTTCTGCCGTTTACAATGTAGGTATCAATTGCATTACATTATATCATTAAGACGAAACAGGAGCTGAGTTTTAAATATTTTAGGTAAATATACCCGTCTCGCTAACGGAAGCGGCACCTAAAAGTAGTGCGATAAGGACAAGGCGAAAAATCCTGCGTAAAAATCTCAAAAATCGAGGTTTCGTCTCCTCCTCTGTTTCCCCCTCCAAAACTTAACCAATCGTAACTAAATTTGGAAATCTAAATGATTATGAAATTATCTGTGTCGGACCGTTTTGCTTTTTTGGCTAATTGATATCAGTTTTGAATGCCACGCCTCTCATTGCGGCATAGTCAATTAGGCCATTTTGGCCATTTTTGAAGGGCTCTAGCGCCTTAAAAAACGAAAATATCAAAAAAAGCAAAACGGTCCGACACAGATATTGACAATATTAATCTGTGTTGAAAAAATCATTGCTCTAGCTTCAAAAACCACGGAGGAAAACGAGGAGTACGTTTGTATGGAGAAATGACCACTCCCGTTGGCTCTTAATGTGTTCTGCTGATCTAGCTCGAGACTAACAATGACAATTCTAACCTTGTGCCGCCCAATATAGATTAGGATGTACACTAAGTTTCGATGGAATGTCAACCTTAATTAAAAACACATTCACATGTCTTGTAAAATTTTTGAACAAATGCAATTCAACCTAATTGAAAGTGGCTATAATTTTGTATGGTGAGCGGCACGAGGCTATAGAAAAACAAATAAACTCATCATATAGGTAAGTACCTACTTATCAATTTTAGGGAAAATCATTTCGTCCCATAAGGGTCGTTCCGTCAAATATGCCAAGAAAATAGCAGAAATAAGCTTGTTTCGAAAATGAAATCGAATGGAAATTGCGTTAAATGGAAGGAGCAAAATTGGCGACTCGTAAATACGATTAAAGTCGCTACCGGTCGATGGGCCGGAACTCGGATGCGGCCCGCATCATGCGAGGCTTCGGGCAAATTGAATAATTGTACCCGACCGGTTAATTCTTGCTGTGCGTCATAATAATTATGTGCTGTCGAAGTCGAACGTTAATGTGAACCAGTTTACTATGATCTTATACAGAGGCGCTACCGCGAAAACCGAAATTCGCAAATTGCGGGGATCTTTCTCTTTCACTCCAATGAAGGCGTAATTAGAGTGACAGAGAAAAATGCCCGCAATTTGCGAACTCGATTTTCGCGGTTATAGCCCAGATATCACGAGGCTATTTTTTTTCTAATGATATAGGAGGCAAAATATTTTTTCTCAAAAATGGACGGCAAAGTCGACTTTGACGTCTAAAAAATAGGTCGCGAAGCGCGTAGTTTATGGTCAGTCAAAAATTAAAAAGTTAAAAACATTGCAGTCTCGATTTTGGGACAGCAATAATGGGTCGTTCTACCGTTTCGTGCCGATTTGGTGTCCGAGCCCACATCAAGCCTTAAAATTATATTTTTTTACATGTGGTTATTTTTAAAAGGTATGTTTATGTGGTACGGAAAATGCGCCAGTTTTGGAATTTAGCTAAACCTAATGATCTATTAAATAAAAATTAAAAACATGCGAAAAATTCATTTCCCTCGACCTAAAATGGCGTACCATTGGGTTCGAAAATTAAAAAACACTATTATTTGCAGATAAACCCGACTTTCCATTATTGTTTATAAATAAGCACATAATCAGTATTATAATGGTACATGGTACGTATTTTTAAAGTTAAATTATCATAGAGAGAACGCACTTTATAATTTTGTCACGCGAAAGACTTCATTTTCACTCTAAAAAATGGCCACTCATGCCAAATCTAAACGCGCCTTTATTCACGAATAACTGTGATTGCTACGTGTTTTTACTACCTTAGTCTACCGCAATACGTCAACGAAGGAGGTTTCGCGCTCTTGATTTACGAGTAATTTAGGTTCTCCTCACCGGAAAGCCACTTTGTCACGGTTACTACTCATTTTTATCCATTAAGTAATTTGGTGCTATATATATTGCAAAAAAATCACCTTGTTAATAATCTGTTAGCATTTTGGTATATCTTCATTACTTTTACTTGATGACATTCTAGCCTTAAAGACGATAAAGAAATTTAAAAAAAACCGTCGAAAGTTCATTCCACTCCAATTCATCCCTCTCCATTTCTTCCAATATTTTCGGGTGAAGGAAATGAACCAGTTTGGAAGGAAATGAACAATAATTTTGTATGACAGATGTGATACCTTTTTATGTTTTTAGCCCACAGCCCAAGAGTTATATGCACACATACGCTCTTAAATCATAACTCTCATGTTTTGAAACGTATGTATGTCCAATGTCGACTTCGTTAGACCGTTTGACAGAGTTTCAGGGTATAGCTTCTTACCTATACCCGACACTATGTCATGGGAATCCTGTTGGTTGTGGATATTGCATATAAATAAGCAGATAGGCGCGTAAGTAGTTTTTTTTTTCATGGCAAATATTGTAAATATATCGGATAGATACATCATATTTCCAACATTTTATAAATGCGGAACATTTTGGACAGATGACCCTATTGAAACTTATCTAACGCCTATTAATGAAAAAATTATGCTAATTAAATACTGAAAACTTTTGATAGTTCTTGAATAAAGCTCAAGAGCGAGCCCTCCGATGCCAGATATTTATGAGGAGGGTCTCACAGAGATCTGCTCCCGGGAGCCTCTTCTAGTGCTAAGTTAAAAATACGGGTTGGCCACATTATTACGCAATTCCCCATTCCGAATTAAAAAAGAAGTGTATAGGTTTCTATATTTGATGCATTCCTCATGCGCAGGTGTCGTGGCCTTGACGAGCACACCTGGGCGCGCGAGTCTCCCCTTTCCCCGCCACACCCCGCATCACACCCTGCGGGCCGATGCATGTACCCATTTCTTGTAACTTTGTAACCGTCTAAAGGCCAAGCTTTAGAAAAATCTAGAAAGTTCATGAAACAATGGTCCAACACCATCTAGAACTGGAGAGGAGCGTCCCATTCCCACCCCTTTCTGCGAGTTCCGCAAAGAAAGAACAAGCAGCTCGGAGCGTCCGATTGTGGCGCGCTTTCCTGCGAGGCTGAAAGCCGAGCTTTCGCAGGAGAGTAGACCTTAAATTGTTTCAATGCCCAAATGCAACCGATGCCGAAAGCCGGGCTCCGCAAAAGGTGTTAAAAATTTCTTTTAACTATTGGCAGCGGGCTCAATCGTGCGAGGTCAAAGACTGAGCTTCAATGGAGCTGACCTCAAACAAGAACCAATAGCCGAATGTATTAAAAAGCAAGGCCGAAGGCCCGGGGGAGCTTCAGATAGGGGCACATTTCCGTGCAAGGCCAAATATCAATCTGCAAGAGAGCAGAACTTTGCTAAGTGAGGCCAAAGGCCGAGGTCCGCATAAACGCTGAAGGCCCAGTCCGTCTGATCACGTTTCGCTTCCATAGAAGACCTAATTTGAGAACTAAGAGAGCTTGAAATTTAACCAATGTCATCTCGGACCCTCCTGCGGCTTGACCTTTGCATTTTTCCTCGAAAGTGCGACTTGTTGAGTCTACAACCCTATGGAGTTTGTTATTTATAATAAGTATTTTGATTATTGGGGCGTACTCGGCCTTTGGCCTCTATTTACACAGGGTTTTCTGTTTCGTAGTGTACGCTCTTCAACCTCCAATGGCTTTAGAGCTCAATATCGTGTCTGCGGTCCGCTAGTTTGCTTTTTAATGCACAACTATTTGTTCGTCTCCAAGCTCTGCTGTCCTGCAGCTTTACCTCGGCCCGCCGTTCCCTTTGAAACGGCTTATCATGGTCGTGTCCGAAATGTAATATTCTGGCCCACTTCATTATTGAAAAAAACAGCATCTGCCCTTTACAAAGGCAGCTAAGTCACAATACCTACATCGATTATGGATAGTTTAAAATTATACGTCAATTCTTTCCCGAATAATATATTTTATCATAAATAACGATTGTTTTTTATAACAATTTGTAGATAATTTAAGCTTTTTTAATTTCATTTATGTAAGCAGTTTTTTACATTACAAATCTCATTATTATATGTTTCTAGTTCTGACAAATAATGAGACCGAAAACGAATACTGAAACATCGTAAAAAGTATTGTTAAAAAGTAGGTTATTATATTAAACAGGTCAACAGGGTAGATATACTTTTTAAACACCAAGATATTTATGGTTCCATCGTTTAAAATATTATCACTTTGATTTTGACCAATACAGTTAATTTATATTTAATCTAATTTCATTTCCTTCTATTCGTGTTTCATTACCTTCCCTTGCTTTTTCATTTCCATCTGTGCCTTCATTACATTCCTTATTTGTTTTCCAAAAGTATAACTAGTATATAGGTGCCTTTCTTAAAATAATATACACAATACGTATACACATTCACAATATCAAACTCTACACTGTAACTTCAAAATAAAAAAATCTCCAAAAAAGTGGCAAATCGGCACGAAACGGTAGAACGACCCTAATCCATCTTCGCACATCTAGGCTAGGGATTCACGTTCGACGTTCAAATCTGTGATCGTCGCTACAAACTTATTATTTTAGTTTCTCTTAAGTTACATCTCTCTCTTATCTCTTAAACTCCATTATGGTTATTTACAATAAAAGTGCGAAAAATAGGAAACTACACAACACATTGTACGATACACGTGTGAATAGGTGATTGGCGCCACTCGTTGCGAATTTCCTGTTTTTCGCACTTGTATCGTAAATAACTATCATTTCCGCAAGGATAGAGAGAGGAATAATTGACTTACAGCTGCAGTTTTTGACCTTTTAGCCACTGTAAAATTAAATAATCACAACAAAATACCTTTTAATTTAATGAAATGTAGCGGCAAATGTTGTGATACTGAATCCCGTACTTATAAAAATTTAATAAGTGCCTTTATATAATATACGATATTATACAGGGTGATTCATGAGACGTGAGCAGGACTAATCCTGCACACTCAGTAACTGATAATTGATCGATCACCGTCGTATTTAGGTGAAACAACCACACTTTTTCCTATTTTTTAAGTTTTTGGTGAGGGCAAATTTAATTCTCTGCAATCATGGTTACCCTACAAGACCTAATTATTAAACATACAACCTCTTTAAAGTCTTTAACCGTAACATATGACAGCATTTTGATTACGAAGAAAATAAACTGTCAAACTTGAGTGAGATACGAGTTTTCAAAAGTAACCAGACCGTGATGACATTGAATTTGACACAGAATATCGATAGTTTAGTATTCTAATTTTAGGGTGACCATGCATGTCGTAAATAAATTAATAACTTTTTTTTTCAACACGACTAGAGAATTAACGTTAACCTCATTAATACTGATACGAAACAATTGCTTATAATTTACGAAATGCGCAGTGTTAGTCCTGCTCACGTCTCCTGAATCACCCTGTATAATTTCAACTAAGTATAGCTGTTTTTAGAGTACCTAGGTATAAGGTAAACGTACTGGTGCTCGACGCGGCACAGTACATATTGTCATCTTGAAACATAGATAAGTCATTGTCAATAAAGGTGACAGAAGGGTATCATCTATTGGGCATTAGCATGTCGAGCACTAGTACGTTTACCTTACTGCGTCGTAGCGAAATTTGTAGCGAAAATGCTTTGTAGAGGCTTAGCGATATCTAATGTTAATTTATTTACGTACTAAAATAACACTAATATTACTCGCTTACTCGCCTTCTGACAATTCTTAAAGCGTTTGCTTGGAAACTTAGTATCTAGTTCTAACTTCGCTGTTGGCTGGTTTTATTTCAGCGCAACAAGATATTACAAGTTTTTCTGTCAATGAAGTACTTGCGTACCTTTGACGCGCGATTATTTATGATAACAATTGCGAAGTCCATCAACTGCTCTAATAAGGAAAACGAACATGAAAGGCACAGCTAATGTTCTGAGAGCATTTGTAATTCCTTTCCTTTACGTGTTTAATGTTGTGTTTTCATTAATACTTAATTACCTAGCTACCTTAATTTGAACATTGGTTTAAGGGTAATTATCGATTTTACTCCTCAAATTTAATTTAGTTTACATTACATAGTGATACATTGTGGAAGGCATTTTGCCTTAAGTAGGTATTAAAACGATCGCATCCTTTTTAAGAGCAGTGTAGGTACAAGTAAATGTTTTTTTATGCTAATAAGAAAGAACACGAAGTATATTGCTAGCAAATTGACTACATATTTCACCTCTGACGGAAGTCGATAGCCAGAGCGAGCATAGGTGCACGGTTCAGATAATGGCGGACATTACAGCGGATATGAACAGTTGCTTTCTACTTCCATTAACTGAGCTCACCTAGACGGGTCATCTAGAGAGTCATAAAACGGCTCATGGTCCTATGTACCTACAATTTTTATCTACATTATGAGTATTGGGAATAAATTACTACCTACTCGTGTCTTACATACAAGGTTAGTGAGGTGTCAATGGCATGCAAGTAGAGACGGGTACGTTAAGTTTCCATAAAAGATAGGGAGCCCCCTAGCCTCCCTTTGTGTGGACTGACCTGGTGATCCAGGTTGGCTGTGGCCGTCAGCAGGCCTAAGATAGCGGAGAAGGAGCCCCGCGCCGCCCTGCGGAAGCCCTCCGGAGGCCCGTCGGAGGCGCCGCCGGCGATGCTCACCGGAGAGCGTGACCACTGCAATAGGACACAATATTTGTTCATGGTTATTTGAGAAACGTCCTTCAAAAAAAACCCTATACCTACTCGTAAAAAACTTTTGTAAATTTACAGCCACTTTGCAAAAAGTGTAAGAACTACAGGCCAATTCGAGTTTTAGTACGTACAATATTCGCCACACAAATTGCAATGTGAATATTTTATGATCTTGACACCGGATTTATCATAATATTTCAAACTAGCTGTGCCCGCGGCTCCGCCCGCGTGTAATTCGGTCTGTGTCAGTAAGCGGCTAATTTCTAATCCTAATTTCTCTCCCTCACCCCTGGAGGCGGAACTTGAAGTAAAGTTGACATATGGATATGCTAGAGGACTGAAGTCCAGATAAAATATTTTACAATTAGGTACCACTAAATAAAACTACACTCCAAAATCAATAGTTTTATTCGCCCTTATTCAAATTTTACACGTGATTTAAACTTAGAGAATATAACCAAACGGAGTGGTCATTAACAGGCGTTCCCCTCTGTCGAAAATAGGCGGCCAATGGTCAACCGAAGTTTATCTGACATGGATATGATTACGTTACGTAGACATTTGATGTGCCCCTCCCCCGCAAAAAACGCCAGACTACTTTGTACCGAAAATTATAGACGGCGTCTCCGTTGGTTATATTCTCTAAGGATTTAAACGACAGAGTAGTAGGTGAATATCGGACGATACAGTAAGGTATACGCGCGCGAGCGAAAGCGAAGCGGCCTGCCTGGCTGCGCGCCACTTACCGTGGTCTTCTTCAGACTCCTGAGGAAGACCACGTGCCACTTGTAACCTCAATGCGTTGCGAAACTTTCGCGAATGATTCGATTTTTTTCGGGAAGGCATGGTAATGCGTATAAAATGCGAGTCCCAAATCGTTTGACTCCGCAAACGACCAGTCGGCCGGATTAAGATATTTTGATGCCCTAAGTATTTCTAGACCATGGTGCCCCCTCACCATGTCATCAAGATTACATTGAATTTTTTGGATAAATTGAGTGACGTTCATTGCTGCATTTCAGCTGAGAATAGAAATCAGTCACATCATTTTATCACGAAAATTGACAGTGCCGCAGCAGTAACGTTGCAACAGAGTACCTAATGCTGCTGCAGGCGCCACCCAAATGTCACCTTTATCATAAACACCTTAGAATGTTATTGAAAACGCGAGCGAAGTGAGCGCGAAAATTTTTAGATATAAAAACGCAATTTGATAGACAGTTAATTGTGCATTTTTACTTTTAGTATGGAAATCAGTCACATCATTTTATCATGAAAATTTACAGTGCCGCAGCAGTAACGTTACAAAAGAGTAATGCTGCTGCAGTCCCCACCCGAATGTCACCTTTATCATATCTTAGAAAGTTATTGAAAACGCGAGCGAAGCGAGCGCGAAAATTTTTCGATATAAAAACGCAATTTGATAGACAGTTAATTGTGCATTTTTACTTTTAGTATGGAAATCAGTCACATCATTTTATCATGAAAATTTACAGTGCCGCAGCAGTAACGTTACAAAAGAGTAATGCTGCTGCAGTCCCCACCCGAATGTCACCTTTATCATATCTTAGAAAGTTATTGAAAACGCGAGCGAAGCGAGCGCGAAAATTTTTCGATATAAAAACGCAATTTGATAGGCAGTTGTACATTTTTACTTTTAGTATGGAAATCAGTCACATCATTTTATCACGAAAATTTACAGTGCTGCAGCAGTAACGTTGCAAAAGAGTAATGCTGCTGCAGTCCCCACTCGAATGTCACCTTTATCATATCTTAGAAAGTTATTGAAAACGCGAGCGAAGCGAGCGCGAAAATTTTTCGATATAAAAAAACGCTATTTGATAGACAGTTGTACATTTTTACTTTTAGTACTGAAATTAGTCACATCATTTTATCACGAAAATTGACAGTGCCGCGGCAGTAACGTTGCAACAGAGTACCTAATGCTGCTGCAGTCGCCACCCGAATGTCACCTTTATCATATTTTAGAAAGTTATTGAAAACGCGAGCGAAGCTAGCGCGACAATTTTTCGATATAATATAACGCAATTCGATAGACAGTTGTACATTTTCACTTTTAGTATGGAAATCAGTCACATCATTATATCACGAAAATTTAATGTCACCTTTATTATATGTTAGAAAGTTATTGAAAACGCGAGCGAAGCGAGCGCGAAAATTTTTCGCTATAAAAAGCGCATTTTGATAGACAATTGTACATTTTTACTTTTAGTATGGAAATCAGTCACATCATTTTATCACGAAAATTGACAGTGCCGCAGCAGTAACGTTGCAACAGAGTACCTAGTGCTGCTGCGATCGCCACCCGAATGTCACCTTTATCATATCTTAGAAAGTTATTGAAAACGCGAGCGAAGCGAGCGCGACAATTTTTCGATATAAAAAAACGCAATTTGATAGACAGTTGCACGTTTTTACTTTTAGTACTGAAATTAGTCACATCATTTTATCACGAAAATTGACAGTGCCGCGGCAGTAACGTTGCAACAGAGTACCTAATGCTGCTGCAGTCGCCACCCGAATGTCACCTTTATCATATTTTAGAAAGTTATTGAAAACGCGAGCGAAGCGAGCGCGAAAATTTTTCGATATAAAAAAACGCTATTTGATAGACAGTTGTACATTTTTACTTTTAGTACTGAAATTAGTCACATCATTTTATCACGAAAATTGACAGTGCCGCGGCAGTAACGTTGCAACAGAGTACCTAATGCTGCTGCAGTCGCCACCCGAATGTCACCTTTATCATATTTTAGAAAGTTATTGAAAACGCGAGCGAAGCTAGCGCGACAATTTTTCGATATAATATAACGCAATTCGATAGACAGTTGTACATTTTCACTTTTAGTATGGAAATCAGTCACATCATTATATCACGAAAATTTAATGTCACCTTTATTATATGTTAGAAAGTTATTGAAAACGCGAGCGAAGCGAGCGCGAAAATTTTTCGCTATAAAAAGCGCATTTTGATAGACAATTGTACATTTTTACTTTTAGTATGGAAATCAGTCACATCATTTTATCACGAAAATTGACAGTGCCGCAGCAGTAACGTTGCAACAGAGTACCTAGTGCTGCTGCGATCGCCACCCGAATGTCACCTTTATCATATCTTAGAAAGTTATTGAAAACGCGAGCGAAGCGAGCGCGACAATTTTTCGATATAAAAAAACGCAATTTGATAGACAGTTGTACATTTTTACTTTTAGTACTGAAATTAGTCACATCATTTTATCACGAAAATTGACAGTGCCGCGGCAGTAACGTTGCAACAGAGTACCTAATGCTGCTGCAGTCGCCACCCGAATGTCACCTTTATCATATTTTAGAAAGTTATTGAAAACGCGAGCGAAGCTAGCGCGACAATTTTTCGATATAATATAACGCAATTCGATAGACAGTTGTACATTTTCACTTTTAGTATGGAAATCAGTCACATCATTATATCACGAAAATTTAATGTCACCTTTATTATATGTTAGAAAGTTATTGAAAACGCGAGCGAAGCGAGCGCGAAAATTTTTCGCTATAAAAAGCGCATTTTGATAGACAATTGTACATTTTTACTTTTAGTATGGAAATCAGTCACATCATTTTATCACGAAAATTGACAGTGCCGCAGCAGTAACGTTGCAACAGAGTACCTAGTGCTGCTGCGATCGCCACCCGAATGTCACCTTTATCATATCTTAGAAAGTTATTGAAAACGCGAGCGAAGCGAGCGCGACAATTTTTCGATATAAAAAAACGCAATTTGATAGACAGTTGCACGTTTTTACTTTTAGTGTGGAAATCAGTCGCATCATTTTATCACGAAAATTGACAGTGCCGCAGCAGTAACGTTGCAACAGAGTACCTAATGCTGCTGCAGGCGCCACCCGATTGTCACATTTATCATAAACATCTCAGAATGCTATTGAAAACGCGAGCGAAGCGAGCGCGAAATTTTTTCGATAATTTTTGGTGCCCCCTTAGATATGGTGCCCTAAGCAAGTGCTTATTTTGCTTAAAAGGGTTAATCCGGCACTGCAAATGACAGAGGTCAATGTTTTTTTTTCAAAGTACCCACCTTCGTGGCCATTATTAAGTGCTTAAGGAGGCGATACGTATGAATATGGATTTGATATGGATGCGATATAATTACAATTAGGTATAATTCATGACGGAGAAAATAAATAATTTTATGCAATTATACGCGTGTTGATATGTGTATTTATTTTACCACTACGTAACTATGTAAACCCATTTTTAGTTTTCCTGGTTTAACTTAATTTAACTTAATTTAACTTAATGTTTACTCAGCTCCACAAAATATGGCACTGTGCAATGAGGGCCAATTAATGTACTGTCGTTTAACTTTGTTGTATTATTAAATCAACACAATTATTCAATTAAATTTGTTGATATACGTACGATTGATTGAAATTTTAGAAGAGGAGTCTTTTAAACTTAGAGTTAATTTGGCAAAATCCTTCCTCAGTGGCTTATTTATGTCACATCGTATTAAATTCAGCGCCATCTGTTAGTTTACCAGGGTACTCTATAGTGTTAGCACATATTTGAAAAAAGTTTGCCCCTCCTTCCTAAGTAGCGCCATACGATTTAGGGGCAAACTTAAGTCAATCGAGTCTTGTGGCTATCCCCCCTTTCAGGGGTTGAATTTTTATAGCCTATAACCTGGCCGGGGATTTTCTCGACTGATTAGTAAAGTTTTCATCAAAATCCGTTCAGCCGTTTTCACGTGATGCTCGTTCAAATAATCAGACAAACAGATAAACAGACAAAAATTCTAAAAACTGTTGGAACGTGTTCTGTTATCAATTCTATGACAATTTCGTGTTCTATGACAATTTTTCGATATAAAAAAACGCAATTTGATAGACAGTTGTACATTTTTACTTTTAGTATGGAAATCAGTCACATCATTTTATCACGAAAATTGACAGTGCCGCAGCAGTAACGTTGCAACAGAGTACCTAATGCTGCCGCAGTCGCCACCCGAACGTCACCTTTATTATATCTTAGAAAGTTATTGAAAACGCGAGCGAAGTGAGCGCGACGGTTTTTCGATATAAAAAAATATTTTATGCAATTATATGCGCGTCTTGATATGTGTGTTTATTTTACCACTACGTAACTATGTAAAGTCATTTTTAGTTTTCTTGATTACTTAATGTTTACTCAGCTCCCCAAAAGATGGCACTGTGCAATGAGGGGCAATTAATTTACTGTCGTTTAATTTTGTTGTATTATTAAATCAACACAATTATTCAATTAAATTTGTTGACATCCGTACGATTGATTGAAATTTTAGAAGAGGGGTCTTCTAAACTTATAGTTAATTTGGCAAAATCCTTCCCCGGTGGCTTATTTATGTCACAACGTATTAAATTCAGCGCCATCTATTAGTTTACCAGGGTACTCTATAGTGGTAGCACATATGTGAATAAAGTTTGCCCCTCCTTCCTAAGTAGCGCCATAATATTCAGGGGCAAACTTAAGTCAATCGAGTGTTGTGGCTACCCCCCCCCTTTTAGGGGTTGAATTTTTATAGCCTATAACCTGGCCGGGAATTTTCTCGACAGATTAGTAAAGTTTTCATCAAAATCCGTTCAGCCGTTTTCACGTGATGCGCGTTCAAATAAACAGACAAACAGATAAACAGATAAACAGACAAACAGACAAAAATTCTAAAAACTTTTGGAACGTGTTCTGTTATCGATTCTAAGTATCCCCAGCCAACTTTTTTTCAAATATCTTCCATGTACAGACTTTCTACCCTCTTCAGCTTTATTATATGTATAGATAACTGAAATAACTAGGTAAAGGTATCTTCCAGAATTATATTATGATTATGACCTAAGGTAACGTTCACCGAGTACCTAAGTTGGTACATTAAATTGTCGCTGCATTGCCAAAATGTCAGTATTTAAATTATTAGTTACTTAGAACAAGTCTAATTAGTCTTGAGAATGTTATCTATGAGCTAAGCACATGAACACAGAGAGCTATATACTATGCCTTTAAGGTACACTAGACTTACTAACTTGTGTAGCAACTTAAAGTTAGGTTAGTCTTGCAAAAGGTCTCGAAAATATATCTACTTCGCCCGGGCTGAACTTTTACTTAAGAAACTTGTTCCATATTTTAATATCGACATTACTGGATTATAAAGCTTGTCCGCTGTAATTTTGTAAAATTATTAAGGATCTGGCCTGTCTTATTTGTTATTTTCATAGCCATCCATTACGTTTTTGTATTTAATTTTAATTTTTTTTTTTTTTTGACTTGGAAAAGGTTTACTATCTTAATAAATATATTAAAACGGGCCACTCGCGTATATTAATTAAGTCTTAGATTGTTAGACATGTTGCGAAGAGCTGCAGCCTAACAGTCTGCTTTACATGAGTGACCCATTTTAATTTATTTAATATGTCTGTGTCTCACGGGAGTTTAGTTATTTAAGTTAACTTGCTTCATTGTTTTATGAGTGTTGTTACATGAGTTTAGTTTAGTGATGTAGTGTAGGTACTTTTTAGGGTTCCGTACCCAAAGGGTAAAAACGGGACCCTATTACTAAGACTCCGCTGTCCGTCCGTCCGTCCGTCCGTCTGTCACCACTCATGAACCGTGATAGCTAGGCAGTTGAAATTTTCACAGATGATGTATTTCTGTTGCCGCTATAACAACAAATACTAAAAAGTACGGAACCCTCGGTGGGCGAGTCAGACTCACACTTGTCCGGTTTTTTTTATTACCATCTAATTTCTAGTAGGTGCTCTTAATTGACTATAATTTTATTCAGGGCGAAGGGATTTATGTGGGTACTAGGGCACCTGCCGCACCGATACTAAATGGATTACCGTTCTGATCCGTTCACTGAGAAATGAACTCGCAGGATAATCTAGTAAACTGTTGGAAGAGACGCAGCGCATTTTCCGCACTCTGAAAACTCGGAGTAGTAAAATAGGATAGATAGATGACAAGTTTTTGTTAAAGGTATCAGCAGATCAGGTTTGCTTTGAGGATTTAATGTCTTATAATTTTAGTTTATGTAAAACAATAGGTCGCATGACCTATCCTACGAGTATTGCATTATAGGTCTATGTGCATTATAGCCATACAAAAGTCAGAATCTTTTTCTCTTTCATTGTTTATGCTGTTAATAAAACACTAGTCGTATGTAGTAATTTTTTTTTGTTTTCAAGATCTTAAGCACTACCGAAAGTTGCCGACATCAGTCACGCGGCTGTATACACAATGCATACTGCATAGTGTACCTAATAAAAATATAGCCCGGGTATCTTCCATTAGGGACTTAGGTGTTACTTTAGACTCACAATTAAATTTTAGTTTACATATTGATAATATATGTAAGCGAGCTTATAAGAAGTTAGGGATGATTCTCAGGATCGGACAGCCCTTCAGGCGCCCCAATACTTATAAACTATTGTTCTATTCCTTTGTTAGGAGTATACTTGAATTTGGTTGTGTTGTGTGGACACCTCAGTATCAAGTTCATATTGATCGCCTGGAAAGGATCCAAAATATTTTTCTAAAATCTCTCTGTTACAGAACGGGCAATTATTTCGAACGTACTTCGTTAGCAGCGAAGCATTTTTGTGTTCCTTCCCTTTATAACCGAAGACACTATTTAGATGTAATGTTCTTATTCAAAATTCTTAATGGAATAATAAAATGTCCGAATCTCTTAGAATTAGTCACTTTCAGTTGTCCGCACCTCCCCCTACGTTCCAGATCTCTATTTCATATCAGCTTTGCTCGTAAGAATTACTCTCGGCACACTTTTTTCAGACGAGTCCCTAGTTATGTTAATAAGCATTTACATGATATTGATCCTTTTCACTCTTCCTTGTCTAGTCTCAAAATTGAACTTAAACGTAAATTGTTTTAGTTTTAAGTATTAAACATCGTTTTAAATAACAAAATGTATAAATGTAACTTTCCGATTGTCCTACCTACCAAATAGTAAAATAAATTGATGACTACTTATCCGATAATACTAAAATAGATATTGATGTTAAACCTATTTACCAATCTTCAACTTACCTACCCTCTATATAATTTCACACAATACTGATTTTGTTTGGAAGACTGGTAAATATAATTTATAGTATTATGTAGTAATAGTAGGTATGGCTCATAATTTCAAATTTCTTTTTCTTTCTGCGGTTATTATGTATGTTAACATTATGTATTACCTACTCATTAATGAACCTCCAGGTCTGTTTCTTAAGTATGTTAAGTACACTACATTGTACTAAAAATCCATTTGTATTATGTGACTGTTTGTGTTCTAAATAAATTAAAAAAAAAAAAAAAAAAATAAAGGCTGCGTTATTCATTCACGTGCACTTTGTGTTGCACTGGCTATTGTGACACTGTTTTCCATTTTCACAGATGAAACAGTCGTTTATAGATACTCTACCAAAGCTTATCCTTTATGTCACTGTCATGGCTGTTTCACTCATGCATTAGCAATATAATATATATTATAATACGAGTAAATGCTTTATGACATAACGTAAGTACATTATTGTGAAAGGATTGTCGCTCTAAGGCTGCCTTTCCATTGAGGTGGAGATTAGCGAAAATGAGAGGTATCGCACGGGAATCAACCAATGGCACAGGTTCTCCTCTCCGCTCCGCTGGATTACCTACACCCAACGCTATTGGTTGACCCGCTAGTCTCCTCTAATCTCCGCCTCAGTGGAAAGGTAGCCTTGGCATAAACAGGGAGAGTACATAAGATCCGATTCTATCAAACTACAAGGACATAATCGGGAATTAAATGTCAAAAACTATACACTGACCTTATACCTATTAGGAATCCTTCTTTTTGTTTGATACATACAAATTAATTTTACCTACACTACATCGGCCCTTACCATGAGATTGTGGGCAAATGCTTACCTTATCCAAAAAAAGAAAAAGAATATCAAACAACACGACCGCACCGCGCTATGTCGTCAAGAAAATAACCATACCTATTTATTGGGTTTGATCCCTAAATGGGTCATCCTTGCGAAAAAGAAAATAACCCGACCCTCATCTCGAATAGGTATAGCCCGGAAACTTTCACCACATGGTGTCGCTCGGAGTTTATTCGTTTGACCTCTGCTTATATTATGCACGATTATGTCACCGCGAGAAAATGGTAGTGCAAGCGTAGATCACATATATTCAATTACAGATCAGGCCCCGTAGAGAACATGCCAATCGCTAACGCTCCGTAGCGATCGAAATGCAACTATCACTGTCACACTAATATGGAAGAGTGATAGAGAGACACAAAGCGATTCGATGGCGAAGCGCAAGCGATGGTCACCTTGGCTAGGCCGGCAGATACCTAGGACCTTAGGTACGCTACAGCTCAGTTTGTGTCAGCACACTGCTGCATACGCCAATAATTTCAAAAAAAATATAGTAAGCAGAGAGTACCTACTCACTCCATACATCAGTTTGGGTACCAAAACGACTGTTATTTTCGTAGTCGACATCTAGCATCGAGTAGCGGAATTATCATGCAATACCGCTGTCGACTACGAAAATAATAGTCGTTTTGGTACCAAAACTGATGTATGGAGTGAGCACTCTATGTATTTTTTTCTCTATGACTAAAGTAACTTTACAACTTCAATTGGTTTAATTAAATCTCGTGAGTCTTTTGAGTTCTTTACTTTAGCTAAGATTAGATAGAACGTAGTTGTTAAACAAAAAAGGAACTTGCCATTGTTCTCTTCAATTAATAACCTTTAAACTTTCATTTTATGTATACCTAACTGAAATTATTAAACACATCAAAGCACAAAAAAAAATCGAGAAACCGGTCGAAGTGTTCGGCGTGGTGATGACCTCGGAATGGTAATCCAATAGTCCAGTCATTGGTCCAGTCTGGTGTTCGATTCCCGGGAGAGCCAGATACGCGAGATCGAAGACGGGTCTTGCTTCTCAACTACAAAAAGATCGGTTATCGTGTTATCGACAAGCGCTAATCGACAAACAAACTTAATGGGCATGACAAATGTTTGGCATTTCTACAAACAGTCGGGATGTGCTCCTCGAAAATTGGACATCATCAAAAATTACAAATTTTAATCAGTACTGTTTTTTTTCTAATGTGGAATATCTGCCGTATGGGTCTATGTAATGCAAGGTCGTTTCAATAATTCAACAGGGAGTCCAGGCGGCTGAATTCATTTTCGCCGGCTCCCGCGTTGTGTATTAAACTTTCAGTCGACCGGAGAGTATGGGTCGACTGAAAGTTTAATACCTACTCCAATGGACCTGTTACTAAAAAACTGAACAAATAGTACCTACTTAGGTATTTTAGACTGGCTTCAAAAACGACTTAAAAGGGACTTAATCAAAACGGTTGAATCTGCTAGGCTACAAAATTTTTAGTTTTGGTGAATAATTGTTATCGTGACCTTTTGACCTGGAGAGGAAACAAAACCTGATTAAGGCCAGTTTTCTCACGATTTTTATTTAGTTTACGTACAAAGTCTATCCCTACATTGTGGCGATCTGGCGTTTTTTCGTAAAAGTCATATCTGCTGTATGAATCTGTGCAAGGTTGTTTCAATAATTCAACGTTTTCGCAGGCTCCCGCGTTGTGCATTAAATTTTCAGTAGACTTGCGCAAGGCCGTGCTCGCCTGTACTCTTGTTGCAACTGGTACTGTTTGTGATTGAAATAGTCGGTAGTAAACTTGCTTTTCAAGCAGGAGGGTTCGAATGTCGATAAGAAAATTTATTTGTGTGTTTATTAAGAATATGTGTACCTGCCTCAGTTATCAATGTTCTTTATGTAGGTATTTAATATACCTACATATATGTAATGTAAGTACGTCGTAACTTCGTTGGCGTTCAAGCTTTGCATAGTTTAGGGCTATTTCAGTCATCGTAAGACTACCTATTTTAAAATGTATAGTTATTTATTTATTAATTTTGACGGGTGGCGGGTCAAAGTCGTTCAGGTAGAGACGCACCTTAACATGTCGAAGTCCTGCAGTCCGCCAAAGTACCAACTCTTAAGACTTGTGAAACTTTTATAAAGCTCATGGACTTAAAAGCTTGTACAAAAGTTGTCTAAGTAGGTATTAGGTGGAAACTCGCACACGTGCGCCTTTATTACCCGACTACGGCGAGGTGGAAGGAGGGTTATGATTACGCTCATTATTTAACAAGGTTGACATTAAACGATTTAAAGTGTGATTGGAATTTGCTGGCTAATAATTATGTAATCGCTTGCCATGGAACACTAATGATATGATAATACTATTACTTATTCTGTGCTAATGATCCGAACAATCCAAGTTATTACTAATTTAAGAAGTAAGGGTTTTATAGGGTCTACCCCCTTATTCATAAACGTTTACTAAAGTTAACAAGCCGATAATAATCGTTTGTCCCTTTCCATCATACCAATACGTCGGAAAGGGAGAAACGATTGTTATCGGCTTGTTAACTTTAGTAAACGTTTAGAATAAGGGGGTAAGTAGTTACAATTACAAGTTTGATTAAAAAGATAATCAAAATACACAGGGCATTGATTTTGAGCTTTCAAATGATATTGAAGAATTTAGCATATAAACTACACTGTAACTATAAGTATTTACCATTTCCTTTAGCTTTCAGCTCGATTCAGATTGAGCAAGTTAATTTGATGTTATTTTGATGCGACCTTGTAGATCGTCCACGCGTCCGAAATGAAGTGACAGTCGTTCGTGAGACGCGCGCCGCGCGCCAGCCAGTCACCACGCGATCGTCTTGGCGTTTGGCGCGCGTCTCACGCACGTTAAGGTCGTATCAAAACCAGAACCATAACAAATTGTTAAATTACAATCGGCCTCCTTGTTTGGTTGTTTAAAACTAGTAGCCTCGCTAAAAGCTCCAACTGGAAGCAATTGAAGTAAAACTCATTTACGGTTGTATTGTGTACGGCGGAAGTAAAAGGCACTCAGCTCTCGACGAGTTTAATTTGAATAACTTTATAAGTTAGTTTTGCTGACCCAGTTTTGGTTCGCTTTGCTTACGACCAAAGGCCTTGTTTACGTTTTAAGGGTTAATTAACTTAGGGTGGAGTTTATTACCATCGGTGGCAAACAAGCATACGGCCTACGGCTTACAGTAGCCTGCAACGCCAGACAGTAGGCTATCGTGAAAAATGAAAGTCGAAATTTGGTTATCTGCTGCTGGATAGAGAGGCAATTAAAGATATTTCGCTGTTCGTTATTCGAGGTAAGGTTTTAAGGGCCACACATGCGCGCGCTTTGTAGATGAAACTCATAGGTACCTATACACTTATATTTTTCACCCAAAACTATTTTCATAGAAACGACGCCGCTTTTTAGGGTTCCGTACCCAAAGGGTAAAACGGGACCCTATTACTAAGACTTCGCTGTCCGTCCGTCCGTCCGTCCGTCCGTCCGTCTGTCACCAGGCTGTATCTCACGAACCGTGATAGCTAGACAGTTGAAATTTTCACAGATGATGTATTTCTGTTGCCGCTATAACAACAAATACTAAAAACAGAATAAAATAAAGATTTAACTGGGGCTCCCATACAACAAACGTGATTTTTGACCAAAGTTAAGCAACGTCGGGAGTGGTCAGTACTTGGATGGGTGACCGTTTTTTTTTTTGCTTTTTTTTTTTTTTTTTTGCATTGTGGTACGGAACCCTTCGTGCGCGAGTCCGACTCGCACTTGCCCGGTTTTTTTAATTAAAATGTTTATGATACTTCTACTCATAATCTTGAAGATCCTACAATCAGAAACACGTGTCCCAAATTGTGCATATTTAAAATGGTTCGATATTTTTTTATAAGTTTATTGATATAACGAACTACAGGTATGTAGATATTAAAAAAAAAAAAAAACTTTAACATGTGGAACTTTGACAATAGAAAATAAATCTTAAGACAATTTTCTCCTATTAGAGGTGGCGATTCTGAGTAGAAATAACATATTAATTGGCAGAATAAAAAAGTAGTAGTCTATAAAATGGCCCCAACACAAGACGAGCTATTAAAAGCTGGCCCTGCATTTGAGCTGCGCTGCGCTTTGCTCGCGCGGAAGCTCTCAGAGAACATTGCTCTCGCTTGGCTGCAGTTTAATCTTTCGCGCGAAACTGCTTGATAAGCCCTTTGAGATAATGTTGACTAAAGAAATATAGCGTAGGTTAATTTATGAGGTTGTGTAGTTTATATTAATAACAAAACTTCCGTGAGACACAGACATATTTAAATATAGGTATTACATCGGGTTACTCTACCTAGATGTCATTATGGGTAAACATGTCGAGGAATTTTCGAGCAGAAATACGAGTTGAGATACGTGTTGACCGAGCGAGAGCGAAGGCCGCCGATTCAGCTTGGGTAACAACAAAGCTTTTGAAACTCCGGATGTTCTCCTATCTCTTAATATGTACCTGCCTATAACACTGCATTTCTCAAAGGACTCTCGTGAAGTCCTCTTGTCCAGTGTCCACTTATAATATATTTTCATGAAAATTTAACAGGAATCGTTATTATAGTGAATGTAAGTTATATAATGCGTTTATGTGTACTTACACAACGCTATCATTATAAGGTAAGTGAGGCATGTAACATTTATTTAAATGCCCACCTTAATTTAAATATAAATATTTATTAAATTAATCAGGATATTACGTAAAACTCACTCAATTTAGGTTTCTCATTTGTTTTTTTATATACCTCATAACTATTTTACTTATAAAAATGTTACACGAGTTGAGTTTACCTAATTAATACATTCCCTTTGTCTTTAGGAACATTATCAACAAAAATTGAATATAGCGAATTTCATTTCATTTCAATTTTTGAGCGTTATTTACCCTGCAGGTGCAACCGACTGCTATTGCTAGCGTGTATGAGTATCGATTAGAGATTCAATATCCAGCCAGATGAAACATTCATCGCTCCGGGCACAAAGGAACTTTTTCACATTAAGTTTATCCTTCATACATGCGAGTCTTTGATACGAGGAATGTTACTGCTTGTAGGGATTAAGGAATTGTCTCGAAATATTCGAAGTAGAAAGCGATATAAACGCAAAAGAATGCAAACTTGTATAAAACTTGTATTTACACTTGAAAAAACATCTGATAGTGATTTTGTCAAACGGTTAAGCAGACGATTTTAGTCAATACTCAGCAATTTTATACATATATGAAAAAGTTTTCATGAAAGTAGTCCTCTCCCGTCATACGAATCTTTTAATATTTACTTCTGTTAATTTCTATTTCAGACTTAAAGATTTAATTACACAACACACATTACATTTTTGTTACATTTTATAACAATGAAATTATATCGTGGTAGACCCGTTTGTGTAATTAAATACTTAATAGCAGCAACACAGCAGGTATGACTAAATTGACTAATTATAAGAAACGTGTTTATTATTTCGAAAAGATAAGTATATCGGAATTGCCCGCCTACGCAATACGCATATTTCCCCTTTGTTAAACATAATTTAATTTATTAACACAAATTAATACATTAAATGCAGGTATTTTAATATAAATGATGTTTGATATTCACAAAGTTATTTTCCGCTCGAAAACATTTCGTTATTATATATGTCACGCTCATTGGAGGCAAACGGACGCCAATTCAAATTTACAAAATCTCTCAATAGCCAATCGCATTTAAATTGATATTATATACCTACTAAAACTGAACAGTTTCTTAGCAAACACTTTTAGTTTTATTAGTAGTTGGTTAAGCCAGAACAAATAATAACAAAGAATAAATAAAATATATGTATTAGATACCAATTAAATACACGAATGAATTAAATCGGCTATAATTATGTTAAATAATTACATGTAACCTATGTTGAAATTAAATCATAAATCATTTTATTTCGTGATAAACTTAAACTTAGTACCGTAAAATGGGGTGAGTAGGGTTCGCGGGGAGAGTTGGCTTATGAATGGGGAGAGAAGGGTGAACGGGGGGTGAGATGGAATTTTAAGGCTACTGCTACAAAAATAATGTATTCCAATATAAAATGGAGCTATAGTAATACTCATAATGAAAAAAAAATCGTTCCGACAATCTTCCAAAATCACCTTTGTTTGAAAACCCAACTCACCCCAAATACGAGGGACTACGGGGTGAGGTGGGATTTCCTGTTTATCGTCAAAGTTATGAAATGGAACTACCCAAAATAAAATAAAAACTAAAATACAAACGTCCGGAACACTTATTATATACACTATTCAGTTTGCATGTATAAAAATGAAATGTTATCGAGGTTTTAATGTCAATTTTGCACCTACTCACCCCATTTTACGGTACTTATACACATACAATAGTGAATACATAGAATTGTTTTCGCAATTACTAAATCCTATAAAGTACCTATAGAGAAGCCGTGATTGTTTCATGTTACACCGGTATTGCCTACTACTCGTACGTATTGACAATCGATAATCAAATAAATGATCTATCTAGTGTGGGGATCACTGTACTGTCTCTCTTGTAATGGTAGGGGAGCCCAAGAGGGGATTTTAGTGTTTACTCGAGCGCGTCAGATTAAGATATGAGTGATATCTTGGTACCCCGTGTAGTCTACCTTTACCCTTTTAGCCATCTATGTTGATCCCTTGGTTGGTGGGGGGTTGGTGGGGGGTTCAACAAATTGTTAAGCAGATTGTGGATTTGGTCATATTAGTCCAAATTAACGCTATAATTGTGCGATTACTAAATCTGATAATTATTTGCACGCATTTCCTTAATCTGACGGTTACTATGTAAAAATTAGGCGTCAAACTTGTGTTCGTCAGATTAAGAAAATGCCTACAAATAAGTGTTCTATTAAGTTATAGAAAAAATATAGCATTAACGTTGGACAAAAACGACCAAACCCACAAACTGCTTAAACGATTTTTTAACCCTCCACCAACCTCCCGAAATTAAAAAAAATTGTAGAATTGTGTGTTGTGTGTTGAAACTTTCCGGCTCGCTGGAAAAAAAAACTTTATATAACGTTTTTTTTTTCTTATCATCTAATATTTCGATTCCAATAGGTTTGTACGACGCTTGAGGAAATCCCGATTTAGCATCGTGGGCTCCCCTACTATAATATTCATTTCTTTATTCTGCCTCTCTTGTAATATTAATTTCTTATTAATTATTAGTAAGAGTAAACTCAATGTTTTTTTTCCATGGTACGATAATATAGAAATGCTTATGCTCCGCTCTCAATTATGCAAAAATATCAAAAACAAATTTAAGATGGATTCTTAAAGTTCGAGCAGGCCTCCGAATCCGCCGTGGATTGGATACGCCCTAGCCGCGAGGCGTGAAATTTTAATCACCACGTGTAGGATGATATTGTGACGGGATGTTGGCGCCACCATGACACGTACGTCATATGGACAAAAACGGGACTGCATAACAATAGACGATGCTGAATATGACGCGAGTGACGTGACGCTATAAGAGTGACATCTAGGTCTTAAGTGTGTGTTTTATAGGTACATACATATTATTATGTGCAATTGTGAAACAATTAAGTAAGCAAATTTTTTTTTGCTGCGAGTGATATGTTATTGAGTTCCGTAAAAGATTTTCCTTTAAAACCTTCCTGTAACTTTACTAGTAGCTAGTAGTCACCACGCCCACAATACGACATGCTAAAAGCTGCGTGAGTCATCCTGTTTAGGACAATGCTACTTTTGGTCACTATGAGCAGAGTGCAAAATGCAGATGACAGTTTATCCCATATCAGTTTGGTAGATTCCGCGGCTCCTGACATATAGTACGTAACTACGACTCATCATGTATTTACGCCCTCTCGCCCGAATACGCAACACCGCAGGGAATGAACAATTCACGAGTGAATAATGTTATTGTTGTACACACGCCGCTTATAATAATAATTTACCTGGAAACTACCGCAAGCATATTGAAATGTATATATATTAAACCACATAGTACATTCTTCAGGCGGAGTAATAGGAGGCCGATTCTCTGCTTACAATTTTAACTTGATTTGTTATTAAAATTGTCAGTTCAGTACATTTTTCTTGACAAAACTCGCACCAATCTTGGCACTCATTGGTGCCGGCGTGATGTTATGACACAAATCAGAATACATTTTGTGCGTAGCACGTAACAATAACTGCGAACGATTGTATGTATCTTATTAATATCAAAGCAGAATACCGCTCCCTTACCTTAATTTATTTACTATTAAGCTACAGTCGTAGGCCTTTGCTGAAGCAGGGTCAGAAAAATCAAAAGTTTCAACAATTTTCTTCACAAGTAGCCAAGTTAGCAAGTTGCAAATAGCAAATGTGGAGCAGTAAGTATGAAGCCAGGAAACTAGCAAGTTTCTTTCCGAGCTAGTAAATATGAAGTACAGTCGAGTTCACAAACATTTTTATAACCCAACGTACATAATTTTTACAATCGAAAAAACTTTGGCATGTAAACTCGACTTTACATTTCTGTAGCTCATTTCAATAACACCTTACACTTAGTTAAAAATACGTCTTTAGTGAGTTACGAATATTGACATAGTTTCTACTTCTGACTTTTGGGAGGCATGCGCGGAGTCGAAGCCAACACGTAGAGGCAGTTTTTAAATTTTGAATATGTGTGACAAACACATTCCAGAAAAAGGTACCTTCTGTGGACAAAACAATGATGGTTACCTCCCTGGTACATTTATATCACATTTTTCTTATTTAAGTCTCAAGTAGGTACTAAATAATTTATTGTTATACATATATGTGTGTGTTGTTTGTTATAATTTTATGTTAATTAGTGATCCTAGCTGGTCGAAGTAAAAAATATTAAATTACATTTAAGTAATTTATTAATGCTTTTTTCTTCACTTTGCTATTTATTTATTTATTTATTACTCAAATAAGTGACACAGCATTACAGTAAAAACTAAGGCACTGTGAAACTACAAAATAAGAATACAAGAAAACAACAACAAAACTACAAATAAAAACCAAACACAAATTAAACATTAAATTTGGGCGACGACGTAACAGCGTGGCTCCGTTGCGTCGTCTGACTTGGTGTAGGGTTCGGCAGGTTGCCCCGGAATCTCCGAAACACCACGCCCTTCGGCCAGAAGTCCGCGCTTGCGATGGTGTCCTGCAGCGGCCGCGGCACGCGCACCACAAATGAACTGAAGTGCACATAGTGACGCGACTGTAGCTGGTGCACCCTCAGCGTGTAGCCAGTCTTCCGGCGGACGTACTCCACCACCTCGTCGGCCCCGGCGGAGTAATGCAGGCGAGACACGTAGAGCGCCTTACTCGGTGTCGCAATTCGTAAACCAGAATTAACCGGTTCCGCAGTGCCACACAGAGTCTTACGGGGCGCCCTGCGCACCTTGTTCTTCCTTTCCACCAGTGTGAATCCCTCCTTATCCACATTGGTGCGGGAGGACTTCTCCAAAAGGGGAGCCCGTGATTCACACGCCTTAGAAGGCGCGTTGACCCGGTTAGCTGCGACAGGCTGACCGGCGACGTCAGCATAAGCACGCTGACGTGACTTCGAGGGGACAGGAGACGGTCGCGCGCGCGGGGGGTGCGCGGGCGGTGCAGCGGCGCGTGCGACACATTTTACAGTGTCAGCAACACGTAAACTAACCGACTCGACTCCAGTGTCAGGTCGATAATCGCTCTTGAAATTTGAAACCGCCGACCGAGTTGGAGCATTCCGCAAACATGTGATTTCGTCGCGTAACTCGGCGATAGTGACTAGGCTAGCTTCAAACTTCATAATAACTTCGGCTAATCTTGTATTAAGGGCCACGATTTCCTTAAACAAGCTGCGAACGTCGACATTATCCGGGGCACACGACGGCAGGATTGGGACACCCGTCGCCACAAACTCCGGAATCCGATCCTTGTTTTCCCTTAGGATTTTCATTATATCCTCGAGGGACTTCTTCCCGGCTTCATCCCCTCTCCGGTGAGGTACATAGGTGCCAACGATCCCAAGGGACTGGCATAGCACCTGCTTCGCTGCACAGATGTCTTCCACGGTGAAACTCGACGCACGCGAATTCATCTGGACAGCAGTCACCGCATCCATCGCTCCTTCCTGCACCAGCTTATTTTTTAGTTGCAGAAAGGCGAGGAACTCATTCACGATGGGTTGACTCTGTTCGGAGTCACTCATCGCGTCGATTTACCAGCGGCGGCCGAGCCGCGCTAATTTCGCAATTAAATAATTTAATTACACATCAATGCGTCTATGTCGCTGCGCGCATTGAACACGACAATGCTATGACTATTACTTACTATTACTAACATGAAAAACGCAAATGAGTTACCTAATCGTACAATAAAATGAGTATGACCAATTTACCCGTAGGTACACGGTCCAAAATATAAACAGACAGACATTTGGTTTGGATTAACAATAACGAGAATAAAATAACGATATAATTGAAACCCAGATAGCATTAATGTCTGTTGGCCAAATAAAAGGGATGGAGGACATTTGTGGAGGACGATTTAATTTCGAATATTTCACTCGATATATTTATGGCGCGTGTAATAATTTATTGCCATCTGAATCTTGGATCAAATATTATTTGTTATTTTTCTCAGGATCATGAAGACAATGATGAATATATACGAGTATATTATTATTTATGACCTGAATTTTTATGAATCGTTTATATTAAGACTGTATAAGAGTGGATCAACTTTCTTGAAGTGAAAACTTCTTTAGCGGCGCTGTGCACTTTTTGTGATGGGGAAAAAATGTTAAACTCGTAACAGGTGTCACGTGACCGTAAGACGTAAGACGGACACCGAGCGTTCGATTTTGTCACTCGAAAATCGGTGGAGAACAGAAAAATGCTAATTTTTGAAATACGAGCGATAGAAATTGGGAATCGAGTGGTATTGACCACTCGTTTTCAATTCTATTAGTAGAATTTAAATGCCGGGCACTGGAGATATTATTTAACGAAATACACGAAATCGAGCGGTCGAAATTCAAAAATCGGCCCCCTGATCGAAAAACTGTTACAATGTAATTGAGTTTTTCTTTATTGATTTAAATGCCATCTAGTGAGTTTCCCTCCAACTGGTATACTAATGTAACTCGAGTACTAACAGTGATGTGCTTAGGGGTTTCAAGTAATGCGACGAAATAACGCTAGATGACGTTAAACTCAATTATACATAGTGCTGCAGACATTTTGCACTAGATGGCGCTGTTATTAATATGTTGACGTAAGACGCTTCGTAAGACGGACACGTGACCTGATCGAAAAACTGTTACAATGTCATTGTTCATTGAGTTTTCACTTCTGGCGGCACTCCCGGAGTGCAACCCGTTGTTTTTTTATTATTATTTCGTTTAGTCACTCAGGCGACAGTTAAATAGTAGCATAGTTTGTTAGAAGGAATTTTACACTACATTTTACTAAAGATGGCGCCACGTCTATAAAAATATTTTTGGTTATTTTCATATTTCAAATAACTACCAGAAAACCAAGGGTTAAGAGTGACCCAGGGGACCGTAAACATGGCAACGAAAACTTGATTCATCCCTAAACCTTCGTAAAAGAGCGATGTGCTAATGTGTATAATGTTCTGGTATTACAAGAAGCAGAAACAATCAGTGATCATGATCATTGGTAATGTTTTTGGGACAAAATTATATCGAGAGACTTTTAAGTTATTAAGATGCTGCCCTGCCTACAGTGGATTTTGGAAATTAAAGAATATAACAAAAGGTCTATTCGAATTATATAAGAATCCTTTTTGCCTAAAGCCCCATTTAGACGGTTCAAGAATTTGGTCGATCGTCTGAATTCAATGTACGTAACTAGGTACCTATTTTCCTGAACCGTCGAAATAAGGCTATAGGCAGTGGCGTGCACAGAGATTTGGGACTGGGTAGGCAAAATTATATCAGAAAACCGGGCAAGTGCGAGTCGGACTCGCGCACGAAGGCTTCCGTACCATAATGCAAAAAAAGGCAAAAAAAAACGGTCACCCATCCAAGTACTGACCCCGCCCTACGTTGCTTAACCTCGGTCAAAAATCACGTTTGTTGTATGGGAGCCCCACTTAAATCTTTATTTTATTCTGTTTTTAGTGTTTGTTGTTATAGCGGCAACAGAAATACATCTGTGAAAATTTCAACTGTCTAGCTATCACGGTTCGTGAGATACAGCCTGATGACAGACGGACGGACGGAAGGACAGCAGAGTCTTAGTAATAGAGTCCCGTTTTACCCTTTGGGTACGGAACCTTAAAAAAGGAGAGCTACTAACTCACCAAAAAAATTGCGTGATGGTTTTCATTTTGTTGTCAAGTCTTTTCAATTACTTCTTTTTTTGGCTAAACGAAAGCTTCGAAAACGCATCATTTTTAATAGTTTGCACACACACACACCCACCACAACTTTCACAGTTAAAATTATCAATTTTTTCACTAATCGCACTTTTTCCGGCAACTGTTAACTGTTATCTCATAAACTCAACAAAACAAACAAACAATGGCGACCGAATAAAAAATGTAAATAAACTTAACCAAATACTGTAAACGAATAAAAAAATAGTCTCGTATTTGCACTAAATTACCATAGCAAATGCTACTTTTTAAAATAGTCACGTAAACATCGGAACTATTCGGAAACTTTCGGGCGTCATTCGTTTAGGTTTGGTACGAAAGACACTGCCTATTGCGTCTAAATGTGTGCGTTACTTGTATAATTGTGTGCTCGTACTTATAGGAAGGCCCACTACACTGTAACCGTGTAACGACGACTCACGGAGAGGCACACATAGAAAGATTTAGACGGAAATGTTTTCTGTCTTTGCCGTGCAAGGAACGTAGCGGCGCTAGTGCCGCGTGGTGTAAACTTCGTCGCGTAGAATTATTATAGATGATGACTTGATGACAAAGCTTAACCGGTAGATGGAGCGCTTATTAATTTTTAGAATGTTTTAAGTTATATCGATTACTGATAGTACGATCAAGTATAAAATAAATTAAGTAGTTTAAGAGGATAGACATCGGAATTATAGTAGGGTAGGCAGTGCCTTTTTGCCTTTATGAAGTGCACGCCACTGGCTATAGGTATGTTTGTGTATGTGCGTGGGTGCATCACGATGACGTCACGCAGTCGTCTGACTGTATTTGTGACACGACGTGCAATTTCGTTCGCAATAGCGGAGGGGATATAGCTCAGTGGTAGAGCATTCGACTGCAGATCGAATGGTCCCCGGTTCAAACCCGGGTGTCCCCTGACGCCTAGGTATGTCAGAAACAAACATCCTTTTTCCAGGACGAATAAAAAACATTAAGTATTTATTTTCAATCATTAAGCTTTTTACAATAGGAACGTTTGGTTTTTGTATCGCGAGACATACCTAAAATTTTTATTTAGGTACCTACTTACTTTTATGTCACTTACGTCCTACATACATCGGCTACTTACAACTCTTATGTCTATTCTAGTAGCAATAATAGCAATATATTATATCTTCAAACATTTATCTACAAGTTTTAAGGCAAATTAGACAAAAGTGATTTGTTTATAATTGTCGTAGAATACCTAACCTCTTGCAAATCTATTTTAACTTTATCTATCCTTTGTAACTTAAACAAATTAATCATAGCTTTAATGAATAGGTACTGTATTGTAATCCGAGGCTCGTTTGGCTGAGCCCTTTGCTGGATTAAAATATAAATGTATTACAATATAATTGTTCGGGTCGTTACTGCCCGAAGGCAGACCCAGAGCCTGTACGAAGAACAAAGAATTCGCTTTACTATTTTACTACAGTAATGGGAGAATAACATTTCGGGGCAACATGCCCGGCCCGGCGCCGGCGCCCGGAGCCACGCAAACAAACGGCGCGGCGTCCAACGATAATAACAAACAGAGAGGACTTTAGTTCGAGTGAACGAGTAGGTTGAAGGGAATTTTCAAATACCGCTGGATATTTTGAACCTGTTAGGTACTTAGGGCAGTTTGCATCATACACTAACCTAACCGGTTAAACCTAGAGTTACCTGGTTACCAGTACAATTTAACAGTTTAAACGGTTAACCCCTGCGGGCTCAGCACGGTTCCATTTTTATCGACTATCACTATGCGCGTCCCTTTCGCACTTACATACTTGTTAGAACGTGACAGGCATGGTGACAAGGGATAAAAACGCGACCGTGCTAAGCCGCCTGGTTTTAATAGTGGGATGGTGCAAGTGGCTCTTAGATAGGTAATAAAGCTTATTACTCTTATTAGGAATAGGTTAAGCATGTTATCATAATTTTGTATTTAACAGTTTTATTGTGTTGTGTTTCCTTGAGAGAATGGATGAAGATCGGAACGTGTGAAAAGCATACCTGGCCCGTCCAGCAGGAAGACGTCCTATCGGACGCCCCAGATATCGCTGGTGCGACATGGTGGAGGCGGACCTGCGCGAACTTCGAGTCAACAATTGGCGAGAGGTCGCACAGGACCGAAAAGTGGCGCTGTCTTGTGTCGGAGGCCAAGTCTCATTTTGGGTCGCTGAGCCAACGGAGTAAGTAAGTAAGTAAGTATTGTACTGATACCTCAAAATAAAATACAGCATTGACGACATGACGACCTTGACGATTGTCTTTGTGATTGGCGCGCATCTCACGCATGACTCGCACTTCATTTCGCATGCAACAATCAGCGTGAGAGATTTCAAGGTCGTATCAAAATAATATCAACACCGTAACAAGTTGTTAAATCTGAACCGGGCTCCTGGTCGCTACGCGCGCGCAACCCATCACTGAAAATGATACCTTATGTAATTTTAAAGATTATTAAATTACTAAGTCAGTAAAAGATACACATAAGTCAGTCTGGTGAAGCGGGTTGAGAGCGCAGTTCGTAGCGCGGTTTGAAAATAAACAATTTCCCTGCGGTTTTCTTTATTACAGCCCGTGGTGTTGTAAGTCTACACTTACTCGTCGCTACAAAGTAGGTTTTGCTGCAGAGCGGACGGCAAATTGTCGTTTTATGGACTTGGGTTACGTGTCTCCATTACTTACTTATTAGTCTTATTACCTGGGGCATTTTATTTAAAATTGTGCACTACACTTTTTTTTTAGTTTAGAACTCTTTATGTTACTTCTATTCGGAATCACAATCTCTTTCGATCTTAATGTGGGAAAAAAATGTCCCAAGATTCGTATTTAATTTTCATCCCATTACCTTTTTACATAGGCTTTGCGCGCCTGAAACACAGGGAATCCTAGTTCAGGCACATGTAAACTATCACTATTTTTAATTCTTTGTTTTATATGAATGTAACCATGAATTACGTGTTTTTAAATAAATTATGTTTATGAGAACATGAGGAAACAACTCAACTTTTGCATCGCCACACATAATTTGCATTGTGGATAAAATGCAACTTTCTCAATAGTTTTTAGAATAAAGAGAGCCTTTACAAGGTGTAGTGTGGCCAAATATATTATACAGTCTGGTTTATGCTTAGTGGTTTTTGAAAAGGAACCATTAGGAAAGTATTTACTCACTCTGGAAGTAAGTAAGGCGACGTTGAGAGCTTAGCTAAGGGCAGTGTTAATGTTGTACAAAGAACTCCCAAGGGGAAGGAGCTTTATCCTGGAATTATTTTTGCTTAAACTGTCATTCTGATGGAGGTTTTTAAAACTTCTTACTGTCGTTCCCAATCCGCATTGCGCTAACGTTGGGATTATATCTCGAAGCAAATATTAATGGATGGGATGAAGTAATAATTTTGTTTCCTCTAGCTGCCCAGAGGCCTCCCATTTTATTCTATTTTGAATCTTTATTTTGTAGAATTCTCTCCCATATAACCATTCCAGTCGCAGAATCACAAAGTGGTAACTAAATGTCAGATGTGTCGTAACAGAGTCCACACAATGTGTCTAGAATTGTTTCGAAACAAAGTGTCGCCGCCGTGTCTACACTTTTCCGTAACAAGGTGTCGACACATTTGTGTGCACTTTGCGTGCGGTTTGCGACTAAATCTGACAGCAAATTTGTGACAGCAAATGTCAATATAAAATACCTCTTGAAAACCAAGGTTTGTCAAACTACTATTAGTGTCTCGTGTGCTCGTAATTCTAGTAAGTCATCATGGGCAATGCAAATGATAATAATCGACCGAAACCATATAAACACCCAACACCCGTCAACCTTTTACAGAAAAGTTTTTAAAGGAATTCAATAAGCTACTTAGGTCAGGCAACGAATGCTCCAAAAGTTGTAGAGGGAAATGCTCGGAACACAATTTTTGACTCCGTAACTCGGTTTGACAAGTTAGGAGGTGAACATATCAAAAGTCCCCGGCCGTAGCCCTTGAGCGGGGGGGGGGGGGGGGGGGGGGGAGAGAGGGGGCTTTGAAGGTCCCATTTTCCCGTTTTTCGATTATATCTCGGAAACTATGCATCTCAGCGACATGGCCACTTATACAAAATGAAAGTTTATTTAATTTGTTACAAGTTTATTCAGTCAATTTTTTCGATATGTTGAATAGTTTTTGAGATATCCGCTCTTGAAAGTTTATTTAGGGCTCTCAATTTTATCTTGATATATCTATATCAGTGAAGGTGCTAGGCCGTGTTTGGTATCGTTTTCGTATAAATCTGGGGTGCTGAATCCATTTAAGATATCACATTGACACCATTCCACAAAATAAAAATAAATCTTTTTAGGGTTCCGTACCTCAAAAGGAAAAAACGGAACCCTTATAGGATCACTCGTGCGTCTGTATGTATGTCCGTCTGAATACACAAAATAGTTCTTTACATATAGATGACAGGAAAACCTATTAGAAATGTGCAGTCAAGCGCGAGTCGGACTTAATGTACGGAACCCTTAATACGCGAGTCCGATTCGCACTTGGCCGGTTTTTTTGAAACTCTTCTTGACGCTTAACCGCTGAACCGATTTCGTTGAAATTTGGTATAGAAATAGTTTGCGTCCCGGAACAGGACATAGGATAGATCTTATAACCAAAATCATCTTTTGAAGGTGTGAAAAGTGGCGTGGAAATTTGTACGGGAAATCAATAACCGCTGAACCGATTTATATGAAATTTGGGATGGTCTACATCTTTGATTTAGTTAAAAATGATGAAAAAACATGACTTCAAACCTAAACTTAAACAGTATTCTTCAAGAAGTCAATTCTGAATTCCCCCCTACACCTCATTTCACACCTTTAAAGGATGATTTTTGAGATAACTTATTATATCCTGTCTCGGGACTCAAAATATATGTGTACCAAATTTAAATTAAAACTGTTCAGCAGTTTAAGCGTGAAGAGGAGTTTAAAAGAAAGTATTTTAATAAGTTTATATGTTTTTACTTCGGAATGGTGTCAATGTGATACCTTAACTAAATTTGGTACTGCGAATTTATACGAAAACGATACCAAACATGGCCTCGTAGCTTTACTGTTGTAGAAGTCAAAATAAAATTGAGAGCCCTAAATTCTTATTACTTGGCCAAACTTGTGTAGAAGGAAAAGGTAAAATAAAAGTCTTCGGCAGGAATATAAGACACAAATATATTTTTTTTGCGTTACTATTTCATTCATCAAATATAAACATACCTTGATTATACTATTCTAGTGAGATCCTCATAGATAAACAAAAACATTTAAGGTAAGTACCCCTATTAACGAGGGGGTTAAGCAACTTTTACAAAGACAGCCAAAAATGAAACATAAGCTGGCTCTGTATGAACAAAGACATATTTTTTTATGATAATTTGTACATCGAAATTTATATTTCATTCGTTTTTGGACTTGTTTTCGCCAGTTATATAGAAAAAAATAATTATTAAACTTAAAACGTCGAAATCGCCTATTACCGTGGTAATTGATCATTGATACCCAAATACCGCGGATAAGGGTTCCTTTCTACGAGGGTAGATAAACCCATCGCATGTTTAGTTCCTTATTTATATACCTACTTATATTTATTTGACAATAGTAGTTAAATAAATAGTAGGGGTTATATTTAATCAGTCCAATCATAAGATTCAATTAATATATTTTTAGGTAAGTCTATAAGGAAAAATAAGAGGATTTTTATTAGTAAAATATAATTATTATGAAAGTGAATTCCTTTGAGTCTACTTACACCTACTAACTACACTTAGATAATAATATATATGTGGTCGTATCAATAATACATGCTGTATACAAGTATTTACATAAAACAACATAAAATAAATAAATATAAGGGGACATCTTACACAGATCGACATAACCCCAAACTATGCAAAGCTTCAACAATGGATACTAGGCGACGATATACATACGTATATAAATAAATACAAATTTATAAAATAAAAATAATAATTCAGCCTATATACGTTCCACTGCTGGGCATACATTATATATTATATACCTACATAGAAAACACCCATGACAGGAACAAATATCTGTGTTCATCACACAAATAAATGCCCATCAACATCAAATTGATCCAGTGATACAAAATATGTGAAATCGAATACTTATTAAAATAAATTAATATTGGATGTACTGCATCTTTTATTAATAAGTAATAACACATAATCCAAACATAATTTTAAATTAATTAAAAACTTAACTTGAATATAAATATAAACTAAATATGTATAAAATAAACAACCTACTGAATCCCGTCCCGGGCCGCCCCCGACGCAAAGGTGCCCATCACGCTCGCTGCGTTGCCGCGTTGGATTGCGATTGTATGTTGGTGTATTTTTTGTTGTAATTAAAATAATACAATAGGTTTTATAATAATTATATTATGAACCTATTTATTTCCGACCAAAGTTGTAGGTGGGTCGGTATTGGGTTCCCATACATCTTATTACCGAGTGATGTCTTTTGTAACCATCGCTAAACGGTTTAATTCACATTATTGTAAAACTCATTTACGACTGATAAAAATAAATAAAGATCGCGTATATTTTGAACACAATCAAAATGGAAGATACTAAATATTACGAAACATTGTATAAAACAGACTTGACAGCCATGCTTTTGTTTTTATATCAATATTTAAACAAGATTCTCATATAATGGTTTCTAGGGAAACCTCCAGTTAAGTGCTTAAAACTGTAGTTAAAATTAAGAGTTCTTGAATAGATTTCATACCACGTTAATAGCTCTTTAGCTTTATAGACGGTTAAATATTTCAATAACATCAAGAGTTAAGGAAATATGTATTTACATAAGAATATATAACCCTTCGAACTTAAAATACCGTTTCCGCTATTACCGAGGTATACCTCAAAATTAGGAACCACACCAAAAAATGGAACCCAACACCGAGGTTTTTAATTTCCTGTTTTTTACTATTGGCCAGCAAATATTTACAAATTGAGGATTTGGGAACCATACATATCATAATTAATAATTGATATAAAGTCTTAGTCTATCTATAATATTCACCATTACTATGAAAATCTCTAAATAAAATACGCGTTTGCTTACTTGAGGTGTTGCGCGTTAGTATGGAGCATTCAAATCCTGCGCCCCCGATGAGTTAGTTTACGGTTTTCGAATTGTTTACTTTGTGTTTCTTTAATAGTGCTATACTTATTCGACAGTCAATAGAGAAGGCTTTATTTGTGTGTACTTCAATTTTAAAAAATTCAATAGGCTTTCTTATAAAACGCCTTTTTGTACATACCGCGGTAATCAATGCCGATTTTAATGGGCTCGTTAATAGGGGTACTTACCTTACTTAAAAAATTACAAGGTCGAAATGTCACGGAACTTGTGAGAGTAATATGTGAAAAATATAAACTTTTATGACAAAAAAAATCTGGATACAATTTAAGAATCACCCAATTGCGTCGAGGAATCATCTGTATTTTTGCTTGTTTCATTACCTCCTCGCTTCTTTTTTGTCCTTTGTATTCTGTAGCAATTTGTTAGATCAGAAAATAAAGATAACTTGCGTCGTCACGGATGTCGATTTATAGGTTTTAGGGAGTGCAGAATTCGAAAACGATGATCATTTTATAATCCAAGATGGCGGCTACGTATTTTGTCATAAAAGTGGAATGCAAAATAGTCATCATTTTCGAAATCTGCGCCCCCAGAAACCTATAAAACGACATCCATGACGACTTTTATGACATAGTGCATGGCCGCCATCTTGGAATACAAAATGGTTATCATTTTCGAAATCTGCGCCCTCTAAAACCTATAAAACGACACCCATGACGACTTTTATGACATAGTGCATGGCCGCCATTTTGGATTCCAAAATGGTCATCATTTTCGAAATCGGCACTCCCTAAAACCTATATATCGACACCCATCTCGACTTTTATGACAAAGTGTTTTGCTACCATCTGCATGCAAGACATTTCTATTATTTTTACGTACAAAAATGGCCCCCTGTCAACTTTCAATCGAGATTTAATCGATAATTTATTCGATTAATATTCAGATTAATTCAATTTCAATCTATGTTAGGTCGACTAAACTAATCGCGATTAAAATTTGAGAATTAACTTTTTTTATTCCATTAATTAGTCGAATAAACAGTTAATCGATTAATGCCCATCTCTGACCACGGCATTTTTACACTTTGAGAATATCTGAAAACAAATCAACACAAGGAGCCATTTTGCAAATCCAGTAACTTTGTTATTACTTTTGACAGCGCGTGTCATGTGTCAACACAGAGTCGACACAAAGTCGAAACATTGCAACTACTTTGTGACTGCAATATTTCTCAGCCTTAAACCATATTTATACATCATAATTAACAAGTTTGGTAGTATGTAAAGCGTTATTTCTGTTATTTAAGTATAGTATACGCATCGAAGTACTAAAAATGCTTCAAATAATATAGTTATGAACACAGGCACTGAGAAGTAAACAATTTCATTTCCGGCTAAACTACAACAATGTGGTGGCGCGTTGATTATATTACACTTAGTTTATCAAATCACTCGAGCAGTTTAATTCCCCATAATAATTTAAGTCATATTGTAATATAAATGCAAACAATATATAATTACGTCTTGTAATCCGTTTAAGAGATGGCGTATTAATGTCACTTATTTTTATTTAAGTATTTTTCCATCTGACAGTTTCCATTTGACAGGAACAAAATGAACGAATGAACGAATGATTTTGGCATAAAGTAGTCGCAAACCCGAAACAATGTGTGCACACGGCGACCACACTTTATGTCACTTTGTGTCATGTGTCGACCCTTCCCCATTTCTGGTAACTGTGTCGACACGGCGACGACTCTGCGACTGGAATTGTGACCGAAACAGACGGTGTCGACACAAGATGTGTCAACACCGCGTCGTAACGGCGACTGGAAATGGTTGTATGGGCTTAGTTGCATTTGTCTTGGCAAGTTTACTACGACTGGCCAATAATTTACAGTTAGGTACATTCAGTTCTCTCGATATAGTAAAAATGACAAAAAAATGAGCACCTGGCCTTAAAAGAGACGTAAGTAAAGGAAGTCTCACACGTGGCTTAAGCGAGTTTGAAAGCACTTCGCGAAGCGCAATGTAAATATTGAATAAGGGCCGGTATCCCGAGGGATGCTGCTGGCAGTAAGTAGCCTTTTATCCTAAAATTGTACTTATGAATGTACTCTGCCTGCGACTCAGTCCGCATAGTCGTTAGATTATCGTTCTTTCTCGCTAGTGGAAGACCGCTACGGTACCGCTTTTCCGTACAAACGTTGCCCCCATTTTTCCGCTTTCTTCTTAAGTAGGTACGTATTTATTACAAGGATAATTAATTAATAAACTTGAACCTACAAAACACCTTGTTATCTAGAAGTATCTATTTAAAGTTTGTACGTATTTACATACGCAGCGATTCCGGAATTACAGTGTCGTTTTGGCGGAAGCTTGGCAAACTTTATTCGATTGGCATAATGTGAGCACGTTCCCAATTTTGCATGACTAACAGCGAGTAAAACCGGTTATAAACGTATGATCAAATTTACCCGCGTACCGTATCCGTAGCTCTAGGAGACAGGATGAACTAATGGCCCGCTAATAGGCGGAGTTAACCAGATTGTATCAGATCCGGAGCATTGTTGGAGTGGAACAAAGCCGCGATTGCCACTGGAACTGGAATATCCGTTGATCCGGAACAAATGCCGTTCAGATCACTTACCGAGTGCCAGCGTCAAATAAAACCGCCAAACTTTGCTCAAATTCGTAAATATCGCTAATTAAAGTCATCATTCCCATCAAACAATTTTATCAGCAAAATAGGACTGTGTAAACAGTTGAATGGCGACTGCAACAGTGTGGTCGTTGAAGCGTTACTTTACTGCTGAAGCATTGCAGGGATATTTCTGTGAATACCCTTTAAAAATTGCGTTGCAGTCGTTACCGCGTTGCTGTCGTCACCAGAACGCTAGTCTGGAAATCACTCATTTTAATCAGAGGTTGAAAGTGACATCACCCTTTTCCCGATATTGCTTCATATAAAAAGCGTCGGTATCTTAATACTATTTATGATATTTGTGAAACAGTCCTTGAGACTTTTATATTTTTTTAATTTATAACCGTTTGTTAACTCGTAAGTACCACTGTACCGAAGTTAAGAGCCCATCAACGTGCACACTAGCGTCACAGCTAAATAATCGTGATTATTTAAATTTAACGAAAGATATTGAAAACAGGAGGCCGCTACGTACTGTATAGTGTATAGTGTATAGTGTATTGTGTATTGTGTAAGTACCTTTTGAATACATCAAACTAGTTTTTATGTTGCTGGTTTCGTCGATCTAGGAACTCAAAACAAAAACGGCCGTTTTAACTTTGGACGCATAGATTGACGAATCCAGCAACATACAAATTAGTTTGATGTATTCAAAAGGTACTTAAATACACAATACAGTACGTAGCGGCCCCCTTTTTTCAATATCTTTCGTTAAATTTAAATAATCACGATTATTTAGCTGTGGCGCTAGTGTGCACGTTGATGGGCTCTTAACAAAACTCGCTTCGCCTACACTCGCGTAACATTGGGAATACGGCCAAGATCTTCGATTATCGGATTAGTAGAAACGTCCTTATCTTTGAGAGCTGATATACAAATACAACAATATTGTAAGGGCAAAGAGCAGAGACAATTATCATTATCAAACTAATTAGCCATGAAGAAACTATGGTTTAGAGAGATTATGTTTATTGAATTATTGGCTAAGTGTTTGTAAAGTGCGTACCTAATAGAGAAACACAAAGCAAAGTCTAGGTACATGTTACCTACATATGTGACTTTCGGTGACCCAAATTATCATATAGAAAAGCAAGTGATAAAACGAGCCATGGTTCGAACTCACTACTATCGGCGTGGAAGCCACACGACACTTCATGATAAATAGACATTTATGTCAGGTTATCCCTTGGTTTCACGCATAACCAACCTCATCTGACGTCGGGGATAGTGTATCGAGTGTCATAGATCACAGCGAGTAGTGACAGGCGACGGGAGATGGATCGGTGACGGCTCTCCGGGACGTAGTTACTAACACGTTGCCTGTTGATAACTTGTCACATGCATCGGCTTCAAAATGTTCGCTATTGGCTCGCGTTCGTAACAATAACAAGTGTAATTTGGTGGAAATAACAACAAACACAATGCACGACGTGAGGAAAATGGACACTTCCAAGGGCCCAAAATGTTAGACCTCCATATTCAATAGCTATGTCAAAATTAGTACTTACGTTCATCCTCGGCTATGCAATATTCAATATACTAAATATACCTACTTAACAGTAATGTGTGACGTAAATGTAATATATTTGAGAAATTAAAATAAAAAAAAATTCACAGTTTTCAAAATTGACCATAGGTACTTACCATAACTGAAAACACGGAAATAAGGCTACGACGTATACATTTTTACGTACCTAACTATAATGCAATAAAAATCTTCTGTATTCGTTTCTACAAATATTTAATGCATGTAATATGCGAAACCTAATACCCTCTTTATTCGCTTGAAGTGTGTCGCGACTCGAGCTCGAGAAGCGAGCAAGTTTCAAATCCCCGTTGAGATGTAACATTTTATCATGAAAGTTTCTCTCAGGAAGTGATACATAAAAGCGGCGAGACTTTGCAACTGATACGAGAACCTCTCAGTAATGTAAAATGTAATATCAGATTACGCGTCAAAAGTATCTACAATTCTCTAATAACTTAACAAGAAGAGATATGCCTCTGCGTGTAGAACAATCAGACTGGAATATACTTTTGTAGGCGAACTGTAGAGATATCTCTACATAAAGATGTATTTGGAAGAGTATTCCAGGGTGGCAGTTACTTTTGGCGCATTTTTTCATCCGCTACTAGGCATTATTGTTTGTTTTAGTTAACTACTCTGTTTTTTGTTATTGCCCGCAACTATTACTGTTTCTGTTTGGCCTGATGGTTTACTAGTAGACAATGCCTCTAGGCATTAATCTCCCGGCGACCTACACATAGTACATAGGCTGCAATCGAGTTTTGACTTTTTGTCAACTTGACAGAGTTAAATTTAATCTTGCAAATTTCGACATAAATACCCAGTCAAGAGGTTAGGGCCAACACTAGTGATGTGCCGTTACCGGTAAAATACCCAAGGTGGGAAAATTCCCAGTAATGTTACCGGTAAGATTCCCCAGAATCAGTAATTTACGGTAATATTCAAATTAAGTAAATGTCAACATAAGTTGTTTTACATTAAATCATTACTTGTCAACAAATGCATCATACGAAGTGCAAAAAATCAACATAGGTTTACTTTTCTAGTAAATTCCCAATACTACTGGTAATTTTCCCAATGTTACTCGGTATTTTACCAATATTACTAGGAAATATTCGCCTTGTCTGGGCAAGTGGGCATAGTCAAAACCAGTTCCAGTCAAAACCACTCAATGAATAATACCAGAATTTTAGTAAAACTAAAACGAAAATGTAAAAATCACATTGATTTAATAATAATCATCACATTTTTATTATGAGTAGGTAAGGTGTAGTACAATGACATTGTTTTTATATGTTAAGTGGTAATTTTTTATAGCTTAATAACATTGATATAATAATATTCTTATTTTATTTACTTTATTCACTTTATTCACTTTTTTTTTGTGACAAAAAACCTCCGTAATTGACGAACTTAGATTTTTGCGGTTATAGCCCAGTACGGGATACAACGTAATACTATATTGCTTTGCAACTCCGCTAAGATTGAGTGAAAGAGATAGCTGAAGCTACGAGTGGAAGAGACGTAAAGATAATTAAGCCATTTCTACGTGTTTAATTAAATTAATTCAATTATAACGTAAGCGTTCAAGTACGAGTATATTACCCGCTTTTGGGAATATTACCGGGAAGAATGGTAATTTACTGGTAATATTCCCAAATGGTAAAATACCGGTAATGGTATTTTACTCTCGGCACATCACTAGCCAACACACATACCCACGATACGACGTCGTATCGTGAGACGATGCGACATCGTCTCACGTTGCGACGTCGTGTAACGTTACGACGTCGTATCGTGGCACGATACGACGTCGTGTCGCGGCACAATACGACGTCGTGTCTAGGCATTTTACGACGTCGTGTCATGTTGCGGCGCCGTAGCGTGGAAATCCACGATGTAAATTGATTGATTCACGACAAGATATCGTATCGTAATATTAGTCGACCACAATCAGACTACGATTCGAAAGTACCGTTAGCACAACAAATTAATAATTATACTCATATGTCATATGCCTTCATACTACAAGTCCAGGCACTTTTTTTTCATAATGGCGTGACCATTGGGCTCGCAAGACAGCTCGCAAAGGCTCTAGTAGATAATGGCAATGACGGTTAACAGTCACTACATGCATATATTTTAGCGCTATTGTTAATACATATTATGCTTTTTAGGGTTTCGTACCAAAAAGGTGGTTCCGTACAAAAAACCCTTATGACTCTGTCCGTCCGTCTATCTGTCACGTCTTTCATAATATATGAATCGCCATATCTGTCAATAAAATACGAATCGTGGAAAATTATTGATTAAGAATTTTCCACAAATATTGAATTATTTGTATAAAACCGTTTAATACAAGTAATTCAATATTTGTGTAATAGACAACCGTATTTTTTTTGTTTTCAAAGCTTTAAATCTTCTTCATACAGAAGTAAGTACCTACCTATTTTCATTTATCTGCACACTCTACCATTAGGGGCCACTTACACCATCCCACTAACCCGGGGTTAAGCGGTTAATCCGTTAACACAGTGTCAAATTATAGTGGTAACCATGGTAACATTTACGGCATGTTACTACCATGACGTTGAAAATGTAAAAAATATATCGCAGTTAATCAAGATATAAGGATTGCAACAGACATGTTCTTGTTTTGCTGCTATTACCTCTAAGAAGTCGCAGAAAGTTTACTTACAGTTTGCGTCGTAGGTTTCTACGACACGACGTCGCAACGTGACACGACGTCGTATAGTGCCCACGATACGACGTCGTAGATTTCTACGACACGACGTTGCAACGTTACACGACGTCGCAACGTGGGTATGTGTGCCGGCCCTTAGGCCTGCCACTTGGGTATTTTTATATTGTGCAATAAAGTTCATAAATACGCGGTCCGGAGACGGACCGGGCTCGGTACGGAATACCTTCAGTGTACTACCTCGAAGAAGTCGATACTAATGGAATCTGTCATAACTACCTGGTCAGTGAGGGCCGGATCAGCGCCATGAGCCAACAGGAGCTCAACGATGTCGGTGGCGTCGGCCGCGCAAGCTGCGTGGAGTGCTGACGATCCCACCTGACACAGAAAACATACTGTTGTAACTAACCTCTCCCTCTCTTCGTTTTAGTTTTCCAACAAGTGAATGGTTAACGTAGGTATAGAAGAATTTAAATACATAAAACGCTAAAACGTATGGAGTTGTGCCTTTTTACTGTGTGGCATAACATAATAGTATGTGCACTAAGCACATTTTGTGCTTTTGGCGAGTTGTTATACCAGCAGCTTGAGGTAGTGACACTAAATATTGCGTGGTATGGGTACTATGGGTAAATATTAGCATAGGGCAAACATTGGCAGTCTAGCAGAAGATTCTTTATTTTCTATTATTATAGGCCTATATATTTGGACACAGGCCAAGACGTGGGAAGTACCTTTAACAAGTAGGCTTGGGCTATAGTTCCCATTCTAGCGCTGGGCGAAGGACTCCCTAATACACAATCTACACATGTGTTTTTTTTGCAGATTTATGCAGGTTTCCTCACTATGTTTTCCTTCGCTGAGGAGCAAGGTAAATATGGAATAGGTAAATATTAGTAGGTACGAGCCGCGGTCCGGACCTCGACCTTATCTATAATGTAGGTACTATTCATGTCAAGAATTCCGTCGCTCATCACGTACCTATTTCCGCCACAAATTCGTACCTTTAATCTCAAATAATTTCGATACATTATATATTTTGCTCTTACGTGTGGAATGCATGGTGTGTGTGTGGGTTCAATATGTAGGTACAAAAGCTAAATCGGCAATGCCAGTTACTTTGCAGCTACCACACCCGTTGATTAGGTAATAGGGTTCAATGAAAAATAGCAAGATAAAAGTCGATAGGCATTGAAAAGGCAGGTAAGCATAAAATCGACATGCCTGAATACTCACATTATTTTGCAAATGTACGTCGGCGTTGAAGGCGAGCAAATGCTCCACAATGCCGCGACAGCCCTGCGCACAAGCCATCTGGAGTGCCGTCACCCCGTTCTGCAAAATAAAAAGATACTTTTACACAAGATATGAAAGTCCATTTTGAAATGGCACGACATGCCATTTGAATTATATACAGCGCCATAACCGCATTTTGCAAAAGAAAACATACTTTAACGTAACATGATAGAGTCTATTTTTAAATGGCACGGACGAAGTCAATTTTACTAAAACGTTTTAATGTAACCAAACGTCTTCCATCCAATAAACTCGCGTTCAATTTTAAATAATTAGCAAAGGGAAATGAAGCGAGAGGTAGGTTATTTTAAGTAAGACCAGAGACTAAGATGGCACTCAATATCACTAACATTCATTTTTCGTTTTGCGTGTAGTGATGAAATAACACATTGATGTACCTAAGTTAAATTGGGTACAATCGTATATAGATAAATACCAAATACATACTTATATACATAGAAAACACCATGGAAAACACCCATGACTATTCATCACACAAATAAATGCCCTTACCGGGATTCGAACCCGGTACCATCGGCTTCATAGGCAGGGTTACTAGTGAGTAGTGTCACTACCCACTAGACCAGATCGGTCGTCAGTAGTTGCAGATCTGATGTGTAAGTCGCGGAAAGTCTAAAAGTTGGAAAAGTTTTACAGGAAAACTTTCATTATGGCAATAGAAAATTTAATTCTCATACATATATGAGATGTTTCCAAATGTTTTTCATGTGGAAATTTCGCACTCGTGGAAACTTTCCGACAGCACATCAGTATTCACCGATGACTGTACTAATGGCCAACGTCGTTCTCGTTATAACAATCTAAATTTTCCTTTTACTCTAGTGTCCTCAAGAATTCGCTGAAGTAAGTTTTCATTATACTTAGTCTAATAGTATCATCAAGAATTTGCTCAAGTACGGTACTTCACATGATTGGTATAGTGTAACAATAAATTCAAAGCCGTGTCAGACTCTACTACAAGAATGAATGGCCGGGCCTCAAGGGTCGGACGGCGGGTGAAAGATATTCCTGATAATAAAATGTATTGTAAGCTACTTACTTAAAGGATGATTCACGCTGGACCGGGCCGAGTCCTGGCCGAGCCCCGGGCCGTGGCGTCGGACATGTAATTTTCTATGATGGCCGATCGGTGACCACGTGGTGCTTTCCATGGAAAACGAAGCGCCGGAAGCTTCGGCCCGGTCTAGCTTGAGTCATCGTTAACTCTTAGTTTAGAATATCAAGTCGGTCGATCTCTACGATTTAATTATTTTATTTCTGTCAATAATCGTTTGCATTACCTATTACTAGTGGAATACGATTTTCTTATGCATTGATTTCTGAAAATTTGCAAACATATTTACATTTTAATTATTTATTAGGCATTACCTATATTTTTGCCTATGCTTGCTAATTAAAGGGTGACTCACGCTAGAACTATCCAGATACGGGCCGAGGCGTCCGACACTCAATTTTCTATAAAAAGCGTCACGTAATCCCCGATCACTCCTCATAGAAAACGAAATGTCGGACGCTTCGGCCCGGACCCAGGCCGTTCTAGCGTGAATCATCGTTAAGTTACGTTAGATCACCTGGTCAGTAGCGTCCACGTTACACCCGTGATCTAACAGCGTCCTCACTAACTCTGTGTGTCGGTGTACCGCCGCTAGATGTAGGGGTGTCCGCCCCGCCTGGTCCCGGAACTCCCGGTCGGCCCCGCGGGTCACCAGGAGGGCACAGGTTTGCGAGTGGCCACCTTCGCATGCGACGTGCAATGCTGTGCGGCCAGCCTGGGGAACAAAATATTTATTAGATTACATTTCTTTGGCAAGCATTTAAACAATCAACAAAAAAATAAACAAACTATAATAATTACACAGCAAGAAAACAATTACTGTGCAAATCAGACTTTTTGGAGGAGAATTTGTTTTTGAGGTACGATTGAAATATCTCCATTTCTTTGTGGTTTACTGTGTAGAATTTATGATTTTTCAAAAAAGATTATAAATTATGAATCATCAGTTCTTAGTGGACGATGGTACCTGGGTAATTCTTATTCTTATGCATTTTTTGTGTAACACGTAAGAATAGCATGTATTTTTGTGAAAATAAGTAAACTCTATATCAATATACTTAGCAATTTACCTCTAGTTTTAGGTCAACCTAAATGTATTGTCCTAAGAGTATTAGAAAAAAAAAATTACAAGTGCGAAATGTCACGGACCGTGTAGTGTGACTTCCCCAGATTTTGTGATATTTGTTTTTTTTTTTTTAAATATGTAGTGATTTTGCAATAATTTATATCAAATATAAAACACTAATCCTTGTTCTACAACACTGTTTAAAAATTGTATGGATTTATAACGATTTGATATATTTTTAAACAACATACATTTTGTGATTTTTACCAATTAGTACGTAAGGTTTATCTGTAAGTGCTAATTGATTGAAGTGAATAAATGATTGAAATGATTGAAATTAGTTTTCGCGTCACCACCGCGCGTGGTAATATAAACATGCGGTACTCGGTAGAAAATTATCTTTACTACTGGCAGCCTTATTAAAGTTTTTTTAGAACAGCAACACTGTGTTGTTGTCAGGTTTACAAATGGCTGAAGGGAGAAGTTTTGACGAAAATTTATTTGTGTTCATTTGAAAAAACGGTCAACCTTAACGCGTCACCGCCGTGTTCGAGTTTTAAAAGTAAGTTGCAGTTTCACGTTATTGTTTGTAACATAAGATATACGTCATACATTGCAGATTAAGCTAATTATTTAACATTTGCAAAATCAAAGGAAATATTTATGTAATATCGAACATGTTCCAAATTATCACGACCGTGGCCTCAAAAATCTGTCACCACCACGGACTTTTAAGTCCACGTTCGTGACATATAGACACGTGGTCGTGTCATTCTTAATTCGTTTGATTAATTTAGAGGCACATGCACTTTTCAGGAATGCATTTTATTAGCTACAGATCATTTGCTAGTATTGCCCGACTGCCAAAGCAAAAAAAATGTTTTACGCTTGTATGTATGTATGATGTGTATCAAATTCTTTGTCACGCTCTACAGCCTTTATAGTTTGACGGATTTCAACGTCTGAGCTATCATTAGGTTTGTCGTAGTCGTAGGAGTGACTTAGGCTATGTTAAAATAACTATATAAATCAATATAGCCGAGTTGGCCACCATAATGCCGAAATATCACGACTGAGGGACACTTTGTCACAACCGTGTTTATGTACTAATTTTATTTACCTTTCCTGAGGATATTAAGCTTGACCATATGAATCAAAAAATTGCTTTTCGTATGTACTTTTGATATATGTAATAATATGCGAAAAATAAAAACGTTTATGAAAAAAAAAAATTTTTTGGACACAATTTAAGAATCACTCACCTACTGATGTACTCGTATAAGTGTGATTCTAATAGACTCTTGATTAAATAGCGAAAAAAAAAAGAAAATAGCGATTACAGATTACAATTCTTTTATGAAACGAGACTCATGAAGTTGGTAGATATAGGTACTTTTGTATAAATTTTAATGTCTCCTTTTTGCATGACACTTTTTCTTCAATTTACGGGTAAAGCAATTCGAAGTATTCTTTGACAATGCACTACGAGGAGCCACTCTTCATTATGGTACCTACATCTCGAGTAAGTAATATATAAGCAAAAGAAAAATGGCAAAACGAGAACGACCTAGTTTCATAATCCAAAGAGCTGGAAGGCTGGAAATTGATTTTTATAAATCTCAAGTTATCTCGGGTACCAATACGTCGTTTTTAGTACAAGTGTTAATATGCCTGAATGATGATGATGATGATGATGATGATAGATACTTAGTAGGTAGTAGTACCTACTCAGTAGGTACCCACTGAAATTACTCTTTGAAAGGTCTGTAAAGATGTTTAAATTAGATATATTAAGAACGGGTCACTCACGTATTTTAAGTCGAAACACGCTCGACATGTTTCACTCCGTACCGAGGAGTGTCATCAGGAGCTTGCGTTTACGTTAAATACGTGAGTGACCCGTTCTTAATATATTTAATATGTCTGTGTCTCACGGAAGTTTTGTTATTAAAATGTTTAAATTAGTTTTATTTTTTGTTAAGTATTGTAAGTTTATCTTTAGCTCAAGTGGGTAATGGTGGCTTCTACGAGTATTTCAAACACATATTATTCCTCTTTTAGGACGCTGTGATATGTTATACGAACCGCAACTGTCACTGTGTGTGAAGAGTGATAGAGAGACACAAAGAGTTTCGTTATCGTAGCGCAAGCGATTGTCAGTGTGCGTCTCGCTCGTAAGTTCCTATATATTATTTCAAGCCAGTGCGCTACGAGTAATTAAAAACAGTAACAAATTCATACTCCCAAAATATCAGTACGATACACACACAACGCTATAATGGTAGACATTCTTCAATAATTCGATATAGGGCTAATATTCGCAAAACGATGATCAATCAAGCTACAGCCTTTATCGTGGCGTGTGTAGTCTCTCTATAGGTACCTAATGATATCATGTATCATTTCCTGCCGCCTACGATGCCAGGCTCAGTGAAATGACAAATGTGCAATTTAGAAAAACAGATCGATACTGTCGTTTTTTCCCCACAGCGGCAAAGCCAAAATATATAAATATGATTGTGTTATATTTGTTTGTTTGTGTCATGTGTTTTAGCTAACTACTGATCTAATTTTTATCACGTGTAAATCAATTCATTTTTGTAGAGTGGGTCACATAGGTTACATTTCCAAGCGCCATTCAAAAAATAGGAAATCCCTTTGTACGGGACGTCAATCAGAAATTAAGCTTACTTACTTAGGTACTATCACTCAACTTTCGGTATGTCGGGCGGGGGGACGGGAGTGATGTGAACTTAATTGCTGTACAGGACCCATATCTAATTAGACACGCTCAGGGGGGCGATTTTTGAATTTCGATCGCTCGATTTCGTCACTCAAAATCGGTAGAAAACGGCAAAATGCTATTTTTTGAAATACGAGCGATAGAAATTTGGAATCGAATGGTATTGACCACACGTTTTCAATTCTATTAGTAGAATTTAAATGCCTAGTAGTGGAGATATTATTGAACGAAATACACGAAACCAAGCGGTCGAAATTCAAAAATCGGTCCACTGGCCAATGTATCTATCTACACTGACTTCGGAACGATATTTTTTTATTTTTTATTTATTTGAATTAAGTATGTTATTTAGCTATCGTGCGTCTCGCCTGCGCCAATACATGTACGGACAAGTGCGAGCGAAATGCACGATAACTGAATGAGATCAGTTAGGTGTCATTCCGTGACCAGTGTACGTTCGAATTGGCCTGGCACTGTCAGGTAGGATAATACATACACGTGTACGCAGCCTAGATTGAATTCATTATGATCTCTCCGCGCCTTTCCTTTACTAATGCAATTTCTACCGTGACGGGTATTTCATATTTCAATCGTGGCTATTAACTTGATGTTATTAAACATTGAAGTCGCATCAGCCAAGTGAAATATTCGTTGATGAAATTTTGTGTCATATTGATATTATACTAGGTTTGATCGTATGATGTGCAATTATGATATAATTTTGGGCAGTATGCAAACATACTCCAGGTCACCATGCGTATACTTACAGAAGTACACATCTCCTACACAATCGAGTTGTTTGTCACACACACACGCACGGTGTGTCACACACAGGCCTTGGCCGTGACACTTTCAAACATAAGTGGAAGTAACAATCGGCAAGAGTAATTTCAAACAAGTGTTCAAAATCCGAATTTACCAATTACTTAATTAAAATCGAGCAATTTGAACGAAATGTTCGGATCTGATTTGGGTAAATAATTGGACCGTCGCTCGTTGAGGTAGGTATAGGTAGGCATGCTAGCCTGTACTTCGTTATACTGCATGAGCATAGTGATGTTCGATTCGGGAATTTTCGAATAAAAAAAAGTTGGAAATTCTAATTTTTCAAGTAAGCTTAAAACAATTTCAAAAAAATAAAAGAACAAAAAATTTAAAACAATATTTTGTGAGAATTTAAACCAAATTTAAACGCTCGTGTAGAATGTTTGAGCCTCCTTTAATGCTTACTTTACTCTTTGATTTTATTATAGTAAAATAAGTACCTAATAGTGAGGACCAAGAAGTCCGAGTTCTTGTATAAGTGCAGGAATTTCAAATTAAGTGACTTAAGTTACTTATAAGAATATAATTTAAGAAAGTTTATAAATAAAAGCATTCGGACTCATGAAGTTTATTGACCGACTACGACGACGACGGTCGATCTCCGTTTCAACTTGGGCAAAATCCTCTCTACATTTTACAAATCGATTCTCGTGAAATTTTGTGACCAGTTTCGGTAATTAAGTAGTGTTATTTTTGAATATTTTCAAAATAGCGGAGCCATGGCCATGAGGGCTTGCGAAGTCTACAGCTCACAGAGCTACTTGGAATATTTATATTTAACCAATTTATTAACAAGCAGAAACGTCTGCGAACGATGCTAGGCTTCCAATAAATCCAAGTCTCAGTTAGTCCCACCCAAGACAGTAATTTTTCCACTTTTAAATTTATATTTAACCATATCTACTTAATAACACTATAAACTCTCGCGTTTTGTACACATATGTATTTAGTAATTTAACTATTTTCGGGTAGTTAAGTGTTGATTACCCATATCTTCGTTGACATTTTGCTGAGTAGGTACGTCAGTCATCCGAGCTGGTACAACCCAACTGATATAAGGATATAAGGTAAAAAATAATGGAATCATATTGCGTTAGTCCTATACATATCTAAATCACTAAACATCTACTTAAGAACAAAATATAACACAAAAGATCATTATTTTCATAAAGCAATAACAAGTATTAATATAAACAAAAAATTAAAGCCTTAGATAAAAATTATAAACTAAAATTAAAAACTACATAAAACTACAACTACAAAATGGGTTGCGCAAAGTAGGAGCCAGCCCTCCTGTCACCCGATTGCCAGGAATACGGTAGGTATAATAATCTGAGAATAGTTATATTCCCACAGAATATTACTCTCATCACTAGTACTACTTCGTTATAGCGAGCAGAATTGTTCTGCTTCCCGTTTTTGAAACAAATTTATATGTACAGTCAACAATGTATTCAATCTGTATCGCGTTAGCGTTGTTTTTCGATTGAAGTTTTACGCTCCAGATAAAGTCAAATGATTCTTAAAGTTTTGTGTTAAAGTTAGTTTTACCATGGCAGTAAAGTTTTAAATATCAGATCAATCGAGTAATTTGTTGGACGCTGACAATATCGTAATGGGGCATTTCTCAGGAGGGCCATTTTTACGTGTCCGGGGCAATAAATGATTGAATTTACTGTTCAATAAATCTGAATTAATTTAGGTATGATCTTCAGCCTATATTCTGTCTGGGACACTATAAAATTATTTATTTATTATTTATATAATATAAGAAAAAAAAATTCAAATGCCAAAAATGATGTTCGGTGGGAGTGTCCCGCACCCAGATTTCATGAAACAAAAAATTATTACTCAAGATGGGGCATTAGATCGGAGTTATTATGGGTATTCACGCATAAGGTATTAGTTAACTTATCATATTCTTTATATCACAATAATGTGTTTGCTCAGCTCATTGAATAAAACCAAATTTACGATGTGTCCCGGGCTAGTGCCTGATTTCGGTGTAATTTGCAAAACATGTCGGTACTCCTTCAAAGTTGTAAACCAGGAACTCAGTGTCTCAAACATAGTATGCTTTAGTTGTGCCTTAACCGTTGAATAGAGTAGAGGTACAGTCACAGTATAATAAAGTGATTTTTTAAAGGTTTCTCCGTCCTTCGGTGGGTTTGGTTCTATCTTTTTTTGAGATCGGTGGTGCAATTTACTCCGAAAGTTTTAGTGCATTTATCGTTATGCAAGTGATAAAGAAATCCTCGAAAGTACGTAAATCCAACATTATTACATCTCCTCTGTATCACTCATGCTATTTCTGTAATTGCTAAAAAGCGATTAATTTTGACATCGCTGGTGTTGATTTCCTTGGATTCGGTGGATTTTTTGACCACCGATATCAAAAAAGTGATCACTGAATTCAAATCCTGCTCTGTAAACTAGTTTGTTGTACTAATTTATCACACGTAAAAATTGCAATTACGTTGTATAAACGTAAAATTATGTTTGTAAGTAAATTAAGTCATAATAGGTACAAAAATCACTAGTTTACTATGAGTAGTTTTTTAAACCAGACGTGTGTTGAAACTTGTAGACCCAATGTTTCTTTCTCTGTCTTGATATTCTATTCAAACCAATGAAGTAAATTATGTTAATTGTCCTCTGTATCACCTGAGGCCCTACACCTCGATACCTTATTAAACGTGTCAGCCATGTTAAATGAATGCAGTCAATTAGATCCCACTTATTTTAAAATAACTTGTGTACTATGCAAGGTGCACCCAAGGGACAGGATGTTCAGAACAAGGGATTAAAAATAAAGTGGCCTTCTAATGTCGAGATCGCTTCAAAGGCACTACTACTACTACTACTGAGCGTACCTTACTGATCGTTATTTCTAAAGGATAGCGATAGACACAAATTGAACATAGCAAATGTTTTAACTATCCTCAATGTCTTATGTCTTTATGTCTAAATATAGGAGTTACAAATCAGCTCAAGTATTTGAGGGTGCTGGAGATCTCCAGCACCCTCAAATAATTAATAGGTAATTAGATCCTCAAGCATTAGTCGACCACTTCAAATAGTTTTAAATTCATGGAGTTCACGCTTTAAAACTCTGTTATTCAAAAATACTTGTTTTCCGTATTGCATCACATTGCTTTATAAGTGCATTAAATATTTTATGAGCATTGAACACCACTCAAAAGTTTCTTGTTTATCGGGTGTAGGTAACATAAGTTTATTTTTGATGCGTGTGCGGTCGGATTCTGTGAAACAAACATCTTCTCCTTTATGGCACTAATGTGCGAATTTGTGGTCGACATGTCTGAAACTCGTTCCAGGACCATACATCACCCATCACCCTATTATATGACGACAGTCAAATAGTGTGGGATATCTTTTAGAGATGTTGTTTTATAAGCCGTAATTAGGTTATTTTAAAGTCTTGGGTCTTTATCTATTAAATTTATGTAAGCTTTTGAGATCATTAGCCTTGTTACATCGCTTATAATCAAATAAGAATGAAGAATATGATTAAAATTTAATATGATTGAGATATAAAATTGAAATGTGATTTTTGTGTATGCATTATTGAAATCGGTGACGCCAATTGATTTCAGTGCCTGCACATGATTTCGGTGTTTTTTTTAAATCTCAAATATTAATTCTTAAAAACTATAAGGTTCTAATGGAGGCCTCCACTACCAATATTTTTTATATTAAGGCTAGATTTTAGGAAATAAATTCGCATATCAAATAAGTTAAAAAAAAAAATTTGGCACCGAAGTCAGGCACCGAAGGTCATCTCTGAGAAACGCCCAATGGAGTTTGAGGTGTTTTTGAGCGAGTGAATATAATTATAATTGAGGGGTTGGTATTGGAGTGTCATGAAGTTTGCTGTTGAATGATAAATCTGAATGATAAGAAGTTGGACCTGTCGCGTGAGTTTGAACTTGGCGAGTGCTTGGAAGTGTCGTGCTCAGAATTTTACCAAGAGTTGTTGAAGAAATAAGCTATTATATGAGGACGGAGAAAGTCACACGAAGCTAGCCGCCGCCATACAATCCACGTTAAGCTCTCATTATAAAACGACGTTCTTAAATAACACGAAATTTTACATTAACATTCAAATAGGTTCCAACATTCAAATAACATAGGTATATTATGTCTGGTACTAGTTTTCATTGTTGGAATACAAAAAAAAATAGGGCGAGTAGAATTTTACATAAGTAGGTACCAATATTCTACTAGCTCTATTTTGTTTATAACAATTTTGTACCAGATATAGATATCTATATCTATACATATATAAATTCTATGGATTGTTAATATGATCTGAAATAAATGATTATTTAATTTAATTTAATATATGTATATAATAATATATAATGTAAATGTTACATGCCAAGGTTCATTTAATTTAAGCATGTCGTTTTATTATGAGAGTGTAACTTCGATTGTTTGGGAGCGCCTTTTTGGCGCCGAGTTCGTGTTTAACTCAAAATTGCCTGTAAGAATAACGACATCACTACAAAATGAGGACATTACTCTTGACAGATTGTAGAGATTAGAATAAAATGTACCATCACGCTCCGCGATTGTTGAGCAATTTAGGGTCCTAGCTAAATTGGTTAATCAATACTTACACTGTGGATTGTTAAATGGAGCTTAGAACCCTAAATGGCTCAACAATGACGGAGTGTGACTGTACTGAATGATATTAAAATATTTACGAAGGAATAACAATATTATTCCTGTAATTATTATTGATTAGTGTCAGTTTTGCATTATTACGTTACGTACAGCTACTAATAGCGAACTGAATTGTGGTACAGAAATCAACGAGTGAAAATCATAGAGTTATACAGGGTGAAATCGGGGTCGTGTAGCAAGAAAGAAAAATAAGACTTGCCACTTAATTAGGAATACAACACTGTAGATTAGAGTGCATTCATTTGTATCTTTTTCGTACATACATAAATTAAATACAAAATAATTTCTTATTTAGAGTCATGGTCACCCTGTACAGACTTGACAAGACAAACATCTAGTAAAGAAAGTAGTGGTAACTTACGATAATTAATTGATAACACTTATCTTCAGATTTACATTCAGTGTAAAAGCAATTAAAAAGTTTAAAAAATAATTTAAAGACTTTATTAAAATAATATTACAATCACTGGGACGGAGACTCCACAAGCTTTTAACAAATACGACCAAAACTTAAACATACCTACTTCAGGAGCTGCTCAAAGTGTGCCGTTTTGCTGTCGACACAATTCGGCTCGTCGCCTTAGGTTTAGGGAATGCAAATCGGTTATTTTTTGTATGGAAATAACCGCGGTTTCGGTTAATAACCGATAATTTCCATACAAAAAATAACCGAAAGTAACCGATTTGCATTCCCTACTTAGGTTATCTTTTAATCTGCCGAGAGCAAAGTGATTCATTTTCACACTTTCAAATGCTCTAATAACTCGCTGACGAAGCTATCGAACTAATCGAAGGATAGTGTTGGACTCTTGTTCATACACCAATCTTTTGATTTCGCCCCAGAGAAAAAATCCAAGGGCGTCAGGTTGGGACTACGAGGAGGCCATGCCACGGGTTCGCCGCGGCTAATCCAACGTCCCGGGAACTGTTCATCGAGGTAATTGCGTACTCGGTGTTCAAAATGAGCCGAAGCACCATCGTTTTGATAGTGTAAGTTATGCAAGTAATGTTGCGGCACTTCTCGCAGTAAATAAATAAATAAATCCCGAGCAGTGGTAGCACGACGTGCTTGGTAATAAAACATTACCATGTCAGACCGCTGAACATTTGAAAACGGATATGCCGCGGGCATTTTTCTGCTTAATTATCTTTAGAATTGCCAGAATTAATGAACTCAATGTACAATCCTTGAATGATTTTATTTATTTTAAAGTTTTGACTTTGTCATAACAGTGACGGTTGATATTTCTTACTCGTCTAATCAGTTGTTTATTAAATAGGTTTTAACATTAATTGTAAGGTAACCATAATTTGTGTTTTCTACTGGGATACTTAAATTGCTGATTAATTAATGGATAGCTGCAATTAGTTAAAAATTAACTTTATACCTAACATCGCATTAATTTACCGAGTTAAGTACAATAGGTTTGAATCACGACCCCGATTTCGCCCTGTATATATTTGACAGAGGGAATGTCACTTAAGACAAACTGTGACACTGCAACTGCAATGGCGGACGGTTTGAAAGTGTGCGTGTAGACGAGTGATACCATGTAACACAAATTCTCCCCTAACGGTAAAACAATTATTTTCAATATCATCCATTTTTTTCAAATATTAAAATAGGGCAGTTTTAAGTTAGACAATAAAAACAGTGTGTACCTAACTGATTTTATAGGTCTTGAAAATGCGCATTGTTGCACAATTACTTTGTGCAAATATTATTTTCAATACACCTAATGATATTTATTTTAGCATCGGAATGAAATCAGTTCATGTTTTTTTTTAATTTATACATTTATTTGGAAACATATCTGGTTTTAAACAGCTAATTAATATACATACATAACAAACAAACGCTAACTATCAAACATTCATGTAAGCGTCTTTAATCTCCTTATTATTGGGAAATTACCATACCGACTTAGTTTGAAATGCACAATCAATCATTTGACTTTACCTAAATGATATACATAATGATTTAATAAGAGGGGCATCCGTTACCCTACTTTCGGGAAATTACCCTATTCTAATTACTGGTCACACTCCTGTTTTGCAATTTGATAATTTATAAACAATGAAATATCGTGATTTTACGTACTAATCGATAAACTTAAGTATGAAAAGTTATTCCGTCACTTTTTTTCTTTCGATCGGTACAATTCTTGCAGGATTTAACTACGAATGTCGGCATATTTTATATTTTTCTTCGACATGTTTACTTCAATGACGTTTTGATCCGACTGACGGCAAATTGGTGGATGAGGCCATAGAGATAGCTGTCAATATGTGTGTGTCACGCGTAAATACTATGAAATTGGTGGATGATGGAATCACAGTTGTGTTTTAAGCGAAACTACGTCCGTAATATTCTAGGTCCATGGTGAAAATAAAGATACTGCTTTTTATCTATGTAGAGAGTGAAAAGAAAAAAAAAACAACACGATAAAAAAATTCGATTTTTATTCTAAAAACTTTACTTCAAAAAAAGGTCAAAAGAACAAATTTAATTAAGTTAAGTGTCGTTCAATGTCAGTGATAGCTTAAATAATTATTGGAGGGATCAGAAACACAACACTCTCCAAATATTTGATGTCGATATTTTATTTACGAGCCTTATTTAGGCGATTCGTTGGATATAGAAAATGGACCCTTTGTTCATTTGGCGATTTAGAACTAAATAAACTAATTGGCATTACTATTTGTTTGATTTTGTTAAAATAAACAAAGAGCATATAGTATATGTGGCTCTCCATCAGGGAAGGGTCCTTATGTACATATTGTACATGGAGCATAACGGCCCTTTAAGTTAGGAACACAACAAAGGGTATAGCCGGGAAGCATGGCCAAACTGCCCTTAGCGAAAAAAATAATTTCCTTTTACTGGATTATTAACCTATATATATATGTAGTAGTGCTTTCACCAAAAATTAAGCCTAAAATGCTTCAGGTTTAAAAAAAATGCAAAAAAAGAAAAAATATTTTTATTTTATTACAGCCAAAGTACTAATCCGATTTCTTTGTAATTTGGGTATGTTGTATATACAATTAAGGTCTCTTTCTGAAAAAAAATATATTGAATTATCTCTTGAATAAATAGTAAAAAATTGAGTTGAAATATTTCAGAAAAATAAAAAAAATACATGTGAGATTGCGACAGTTATCAAATTTACATATTACATGTAGAATTCAATAATGTTTAACATATATTTTTTTCAGAAATTAAAATCGGGATTAACAGTGTGAAAAACTTGAATTTGTAACATCCCATAATATTTTCTCTTCATACAAAATAGGCCCTTAAAGGCAAATAAATGAGAGCCTTAATAAAATATACAGATTGTAATCTTTCATAATGTCCACTGAAAAGACGCCCGTTTGCCCGAACGTTTTAGACTCGTTTCTCGTTTAGCTGCATGCATCTTTAAGATTATAGGCATTATAGCTCATCGAGGGTGCGGAGTGTTACAGCCGTAACAGACTACCGCACCGCACCGCACCGCACCGCGACCTTGGTGCGATGCGGCGCACGTATCGATAGTGTGCAAGGTGGTCGCCAGCCATACGTGCTTTCTATAAGTTAGAGCGAGAAAGAGATATTTTGACCGCTCCAAGTTCGTGGTGCGGTGCGGTAGTGTGTTACGGCTATTAGGGCCGGCAACGCGCATGTAACACCGCTGGAGTTTGTAGACGTCCATAGGATACGGAGACTGTTTACCATCAGGCGGGCCGTATGCTTGTTTGAAAATATGTTTATATATTATTAGGCATAGATAATTAGGGATGTGACGACCCCATCACCCACTGGTTTTACCTTCACCAAGGAGGAGTTTTGGCCGAAGGGTGTCAAGTTTCGGCGGTTCCGTGGCCGGCTCCCTGACACTGCGGGGTTGCGTAATGCATCGCAACCATAATGTGATTTGTAGTGTTTATTAGTTTCAAAATATATTTTTATAACACATATGTATGCTGGTTTTAAGGTATTTACCTATGTATGGGCCACTAGTTGCCTGAAATAAAGATTTTCATTAATTCATTCATTCATTTACCAGGTGCAATCAGTCAACGCAGGGCAGCTTGTGGCGAACCGCTGGGGAGTAGCGACCTCACGTAGCCGAGTGCTCTTTAGGGATCTCTGTTACCTACCCTTGAGGTGGGTGGGTAACACAAGATCCTCTGCTTCTGGGATCAACTTTCAAGCCGGAGGGCAGAATTATTTTGTACCTTATTGACGGAATCTATGTCAGCCCCACTGTCCAGCAGGAGCTCCACTGTCGCTGTATGGCCAGATCTTGCCGCTAGCGCCAGCGGCGCGTCTCCGGCAGTATCGGTGTTCTGAACTCTGGCTCCGAGGGAGATGGCGTACGCGGCCACGTCTGTTGCTCCTCGGCTGCACGAGCATTGGAGAACGTCGTTGTTTTTCTGAAGAAAAAGAACTGGTTAAAATAAATAAATAGCATAGTGATATTCTAACACAAATTGACTAGTTCCCACGGTAACCTCAAGAAGGCAAAAAAGGAGGGTAAGAATAAGAAGGTTAAAAAGACTTGAAAACAGATTAATTAACACATCGGTTGCGCGTAAGTGTTAATAAATATGTTGTATCGAATGTACTCGAATCCTTAGATTGCGTGGGTTAAAAATGTGTCTGTTAAATTAAACAAGTAACTCGGGTTTCAATCTCATTGTTTTTCGCGTAACTATTATTCAATTACTGTTTTTATGGCTTAATGATTTAAAATATTTTTGAACATTGTACCTAAATCGAAACGAAAGTTGAATAGTAGTTTGCGGTACAAGGGGTCAAAATGATAATTATATTTCCGTCAAGGGCGTACATTGAATCCCGAATGAAGCGATGGATTCTACAATAGAATCCCGAACGTAGTAAGAATAAAAAAATCTTAGAGTTGACACAAATTATCATGTTACAAAATATTATTCAAACTAAAAAAATAATGCAAAAAATAACAAAAACAGTATCCTAGAACAGAAAAGTGCCACTTAGATCCCCCCTAGCAGGGAGGAAAAGTGCCACTTTGATCCCTCCTAGCGGGGAAGAAAAAGCCCTTTTCCGAATAGGTGATGTGAAATAGTTATTTGTACAACAAGAGATCAAAGTTTGATATTTCTTCGAGTGCTTATTTTGAGTCCCGTGCAAGCGAAAGATTCTATAATAGATTCACGAGCGTAGCGAGTGAATCTAATTTAGAATCTTGAGCGTAGTAAGGGATTCAAAAGCGCACGAGATGTAAATAACTTTGATCTCGTGTAGTACACAAAATTTTTCACCCTAAGCAGTGAGAACATACCTAGAGGGACAGAGATAATAGAACCCAAGTATATCGAACTTGTATTAGACCCCGCATGTTGAAATGACATTTGACTATAAAGGTCACTTTCAAAATCGCATTTTGCTCACTGAGTGAGACAAAATGGCTCCGTGAGCAAAATCGCATTTTGCTCACTGTTTTTAAGAAGCAAAGTACCCTTGTTCGAGCTGCTGAGGTGAAAACACTATTTTCTTAATCCTAAATAAGCGAAGAAAAGGTAACTAATAGTTTTTAGTAAATAATTAATAGTTTTTAAGATGCGTTAAATTGCGTGATGATCGTATAAAAGGATTTTAAAGATTTTAAGGTTTATAGTAGGTAGGTTGACGACCGGTCTGGCCTAGTGGGTAGTGACCCTGCCTATGAAGCCGATGGTCCCGGGTTCGAATCCTGGTAAGGGCATTTATTTGTATGATGATACAGATATTTGTTCCTGAGTCATGGTTGTTTTCTATGTATTTAAGTATTTATATATTATATATATCGTTGTCTGAGTACCCACAGCACAAGCCTTCTTGAGCTTACCGTGGGGCTTAGTCAATTTGTGTATAAATGTCCTATAATATTTATTTATTTATTTATTTATTTATTTATGACACGTTGTAAGATGAAAACACTAACCCAAATAAGTACTTAGTTACAATTTAACATTTGTCTTGAGCATATCAACGGCACAGTGCGCAGCGGTCTTCATTCTATACCTACCTTGAGGCGCTTCATTTGCAGAGATCAAAGCGATCCGGATCTGATCCCCAGCGCTAAGGAATTAAAATATCCTTGTGTGGGTAAGTTACGCATGTTGGACTATTTCCACAAAAAACCTCTTAATAGTTGTTACAACTTGTTATGTTATAATTATACCCTCTCAACAGTTTAAATGTTAATTCTCGTAATTACGTAAAATCATGTTTCAACAAAATTAGGTAGCTATCTTTATTTATCACCTAGATACTCGTAGGTATCTACAGGTTTCACAAACGCCTTTTCAGTATTATAATATTGTGGAAGTAAATAGGTAGTTTTGATATTACCAAACTAATCCAAATTATCATCATCTTTATCATCATTTTAATCCACTGTCGCCCACTGTTGTTGCAGCATGTGTTATTTCTTCCCGCAAATTATACTTACCTAATCCTGTAAGTATTTACCTATAGTTCGTTTTTTTTAGCATTAGAAAGAACTTGAAAGAAGGTAGCGATCTTGACATGTCTTTTAATTGAAAATCAGTAGCTATTACTTATGAAAGCAGAAGAATATAAATGACCGTATTAGATTCATAATTGTTACATATTTCCCGTAACTTATTTTTAAAACGTGTTTTTCAAATAAAAGACACATCAAGATTGTTTACCTTATTTCTAATGCTAAAAAAATGAACTATATATTAGGACAACTATTGATCGAGCCATAATTTTGTTAATTAGTTGTTGAATGTTTTGCAAAAATGAGGGATACTGTTTATACTTCACAAATTGCAATGAATGCAATCTTTTTCACATTAAAAAAATCACACCACATACAAAAATTCAAGAGCTTCACGGGAGGTTCCTTTATTTATTAGGTAATTAGGTAAAATTGGATCTTCTTCGTGCCTACATGTACATACCTAGATACACTAAAAGTAACTTGATAGCTAACCAGTCAATTTCCAGCTGAAAACGGAACTACGAACAGTAGAACTAGTAAGTAATATGACTGAGGAGTGGTTACTATTAGCTGCTAGATATCGGGTGTGACTTCGTTGCTAATATCTAGTATTGGATTAAATTGTGCCCGATCCGTGTACACAAGTGTACCTACAGTCAGTTTGGAAAGTAGTCAATTACTACATTTTTTATACACAGACATCGCAATTTTGGGGACAAAATTTAATTACAAGTAGGGAGTTCCTATAAAGGTAAACTTAATTTTATCGCAACAAAATTTGTTTACTTACCTATATATTTTTTGTAAGTAGGCTGTATTGTTTTGGAGTCGATGATAAAGTTTGGAAAACATAATGATAGATAGATAAAATTTATTTCTAATTGAAAATATACATGTTATTTTTCAATAAAATAGTATGAATTCACAAAATGATGACTGAAGGTTTCAAAAATCCTTTTAAAATAAAGAAGAGCGGGCGTTACATGTTTAGAGTATGACTTTCGGACTTTCACATCATTTCTGACTTATTTATTGCTTTAATACAATGGGTACTGTCCTGATGGGTCCCATATATAGACATTTATTTTGAACCTCAAAACAACAAACCTATTGATATATAATTTTAATAAATCCTTGGTACAATGCCTCAAGGGCCTATTTTAGATTTAAGCTAGTTATTAATTTCGTTTAGTAGTACCACTGTATATATATTGTATGTAAATAAAGATTTATTTAGTATATAAAAAAAAAATGAAATTTTAATAAATACTCGACATCTGGCCTATTGTTTTACATATTTAATAGGTAGTACCTATACCCGTGCAAGTACATATCTCTTTTTGGAGAGCTATTGCAATTGATAAATACTTTTGGGCGCGTATATGATGCTGAGTAGACTAACGGCGGCGTAATACTTAATTACCAGCGAAGCGTTCCCTGGTGCATCCCAGAGTGCATCCGATGCAAATGCAATCAAACTATTCTCAGCCTGGAGTTAACGCTGATTTACATCTAGCGTAGCCGCGCAACAATATTTGCTGAAACTTTATTAATAATGTATATGTAGAGGTATATACCATATAACCGTACCGAACGAACTGGATTTTGTAGGATGATGTAACTAGGTACATAGGTACCTATCTAAATAAAGTAATATTAGTAGGTATTATAGGAAGATTGTTCCAGCTACAACATACAAATGTACGCCACAACCGAAGTTGCGCTCTCATTTTAAAGTTACAATCTAAATAAACATGAAATTTGACGTGAACATTCAAGTATAGGTACTTAACATTGAATTACAAATAAATAAGAGCGAGTAGAAGTTTTACATAGGTACTTACAAAATTTCTACTCGCTCTATTTTCTTTGTATATTATTATTTTAACCATCAGACATGGATATACGCTACGTAAATGTAGTATAATATATGTTACGTAAATGCAAAGTTTCATGCAATTTAAAAGCATGTCGTATTAAAATGAGAGCTTAACATGGATTGTATGGAAGTGGCTCCATGGCGGCGGGTTTCATGTCGTGTCACTTACATAATATCTTACGAGAAAAATCGGAGCGACTTCGCTGGTAGAACCTAATCCTCAATTACTTCCTTACCTCCAAGTTGTAAAGTACCACTGCGACGCTTTGATGTAGGTAAACTGATGACACTAAACAAAATAGCCCGAGGCGAGGAATTCCTCACTACAGTTCTAAGCCTCAAAGGCTTTTATAACTTTAATGTAAAGCCTTTTGTTACTTTGCCTGATCCGTGCTGTGTGTGGGAAATGAAACGGGAGCGTAAGGACAGATTACATAAAAACAGGATAAACTGGCACACTTTTACCTACTTGGGGGATGTAGGTACACGGGAGAGTAGACATATTTTTGTAAAATGACACAAATCGATTTCTACGTGGACGGAGCTGCAGGCACATCTATCTAGTGGCAAACATTTTTCTGTTTCCTTGTATGAAAATATTCCTGTGCGTCCAGTCCGCGGCTTTAAGGGGCCGTGTCCGGGCCGGACGTCCCGGCGCATCGTTTTCTATGGAAAGCATCACGTGATCGCCTGTCATGCCATATAAAAATAAGCCCCGGAAGCTCCGGCCCGGACACGGCCCGGTCTAACGTGAGTCATCCTTTAGGCAAGGACAATATTCATGGATAATGAATTACCTGGCATTCTTCTGTCAAGCAGTGGTTTTGTTAGACAGTGAAAAAAATATGAGGGAAATCACAAAATATAGGAGGTAACCTTATTCGTAGCTGCCAGACATGCGCCGGCGTCGACCAGTGTCTTCACGGCCGCCAAATGTCCGTGCCACGCCGCCATGAGGAGAGGTCGCATGCCGAACTGTGGAGACGAATATATACTTAGTTAACCTTGCACGAGTAGAAGTAATTGTGATTTATAATCGCTTCAATCAGTATTTTAATTTTTTGACCGCCAAAGACGTGAACGTGCGCGGCTATCAGTCCAATATGAACTTTGTGCATTCCGGCAAGGTTCACATCACGATGAGGCGCCGCGCACGCGCACGATACGCGAACGAGGCGTTCGGCATTTTCAATCTCACGTGCTAGAAAATCGCAATAATAATTTTAATTACCCATCGAAGATTAGCGACCCCGCTGTGCATTTCATGCTAATGCCCAAGTCAATGGTCGACACGTCCCTTCTCTAAAATCTAAACATTGCTAATTGCTAATGAGGCATATGGCAAGACGTATGGTAGACACCTTACACGCTATATAGCTAACCGATCATACCTACCTGTATGTATTGTATTTGTATGTTTAGTTCATGTCATCGTGTCTTACAAGCCAAACACCAAGTTTCCGGAGTTCGATATTGGTCTGAATTTGCATATTATCTTGACGCAATCAGATTCGAAATGGAGTATTTCTTATTTAATATTAATCTTATTGTATTAATAAGTATGTGAAACTAAGTATGTGAATTTATAAATATTTCATGCATTTTTTTATTGTAAGTATTAATTTATACCTACACAAGTTATTATAGCTAGTCAGCATCAAAAGTAGCGGATCAGACTATGCGTCAAAAGTATCTACTTAATTCCCAAACAGCTTATCAAAAAGAGGTACAGATACATATACTTTTGATCGCGATCTGTAAAGATTTTTACGAGTACTTACTTACTTACGAGTCTATTTGGAAAAGTTATCGAGGGTTGCAGATACTCTTGTTGGCGCGTTGTTTCATCAGCTATTGATGCTAACTGTAGAAACAGTCAATGAATTAATTGCATTAATTCAAATGGAATTTATTTCAGCAGTTACTTAAGGAGATAAATTCAAATGAAATAACCGTTAAATGAGCAACGTACCTTGTCGGCAGCTTCGATGTCACATTTCGCGTCGATGAGCAAGCTGACGATCTCCACGTTCCCGCGACTCGCCGCCCAGTGGATCGGCGCGCGCCCGTACTGCGAATAAATTATTAAATGATATTCGTTTGACGACTGCCAGCCCTGGGAATTGGGCGATGTCACTGTCAGTTTCCTTAATAAACTGCGTTGCTTCGTTGTAAAGGTGGCCACTGACGAGCCTTCCAACAGTCCAAATAGCGTGGCTGCAATCCAAAATCGGTCCGTGAATGTCAAAAACGTACAATGTTTAATATTAGGATGCCGTCCATTTGGATGAATCCATTGTAACGGCATCCATTTGGAAGGCTCGTCAGTGGCCTGCTTAAGGACCGTGCACGTCGAAGGGCCGGCTTTACCTTGAAACAATCACGCTGTACAGTCGAGTACACAAACAACTTTACAAACCAACGTTCCAAAAATATATTTACACGCCTCTAAAACACTGACAATAAGGTCCTGTAAATATATTGTGGGAACCTTGGCTTATAGAGATGTTTATGAACTGGACATTAAGCTGATGTCCCCAACAGTTCACGTTCGGTGTCATCGTCCCATTCGCATTGATGTGTCAGCGACTTATGGCCTCATTCAAAAACTTTTAGTACTAATTAAATACTTAAGTCGACTTTCCTTAATTTCCTTTTAACAAGATGTAAAACAAGTGCTAATCCGCGACGTAGCCCTAGGTACTGAAATTGGCTGCTTTTCCGACTAAAGATGAACGAAGATGATGTGCGGAAATCAACCAATAACATTGGTTGTAAAATCCAGCGAAGTGGGGAAGGTGTGTGTGTGTGTCTTACAACCAAACCAATTGGTTGATTCAGCCTGCATGTCTTCTCTCATTCCCGCTCATCTCCGCACTCCGCCTCAATGGAAATGCAGCCTAAGTGTGCACGCCATTTAACAACATCGACCCATATAACTTACAGGCCATACTTACAAAAGAATCTACCACAAAATGCTTCAACGATTTCATAGAATATATTGTTAACAATTTAAAATCTTTCAACGGCACTTAAAACGAAAACACTCATTTGTTCATTTCTTCATTTCTCAATCTCTTCCGTTTCAAATCACTTCACGCTACACACACACACACACATACACATACTACACTTCACAAACACAAAACACAAACACCATATCCCGACTAGAACAATTACACACCCGGAAACAACGTGTATACCGATAGCGCCGCGTTTCCAGGAACATAACAATATTTATAAAAAAAAAAAAAAAAAAAAAAAAAAAAATGTACTTAGCACATTGTTATATGGAGGACTCTTTAAGTTTAAGTTAAATTGGTAAGTCTTAGACTTACTATTAGAAGTATTAGAACAAATTAAATTATTTTCAGAAAATATTTTAATGTGTTTTTATTTCTTTTTACCTTACTATTAGAAGTATTAGAACAAATTAAATTATTTTCAGAAAATATTGTAATTTGTTTTTATTTCAAGTAGACACACTACGTACCATATAAATTATAAACTGAAATAAATGTCATATACTAAGAAAAAAAACCGGACAAGTGCGAGTCGGACTCGCCCACCGAGGGTTCCGTACTTTTTAGTATTTGTTGTTATAGCGGCAACAGAAATACATCATCTGTGAAAATTTCAACTGTCTAGCTATCACGGTTCGTGAGAAACAGCCTGGTGACAGACGGACGGACGGTCGGACGGACAGCGGAGTCTTAGTAATAGGGTCCCGTTTTACCCTTTGGGTACGGAACCCTAAAAAGTGACCAAGGCCTCCAGTGCCCCAGGCTGGAATCGAACCAGCGTCCTCTGCTATCGCGGCAGGTGCCTGTGCCATTCGGCCACCAGGCCACCTTTTTATTACCTTATCAAAATGAATGTTCAATGTTCATGAACTAAATTATCACTCGCTTGGGAGCAACTTATTAAAATTTCAGTAGGATTAATTTAAGTTGATTCGACCTCATTATGGTTAAAGAGCTTAGCAAACTATGATCAAAACTTCTCTAGGGAATGTGAGGCGAAACTTAGTTTAAGGATTGATATCAAAGGCAAGTTGTAGTTAGTTATCATAATGAAGAGATCAGAAAACTTTTCTCAACTACCTTCGTACAGTATTCCAAATACAAATTCCCACAAATTTGTGCTTTACAGAATTTAAGGTCGTCCTCCGCAGGCCTCTCTCGGCCTCCCTGTACGGCAGGTTTGTATGGAACACTCACGTTGTTCCTACAGTTGACATCTGTAGGCCTCCGCAGGGCCTCGCGCACGGCCTCGGGCTCGTTCTTGATGACGGCCTCGTGTAGCAGCAGGTCGTTTTGCTGCACGCGCGATCGCCCCTCGGCCATCTGTAAACAAAATATCTGAGTTTATAAAAATGTATCTAGCCTCTACCCGATACTTTTGAACGCGAGCCGTGAGTTTTATCTCTATTTGAAAACTATTAGATAAAGATAATGATAGTTTATTATTCAAGTAGGCATATTACATTGCGCTTATGAACGTCAAATAAAGCTACACCGGCTCTAACCCTACACCTCTGCCTCGTAGTAGAAGGTAGGGTTTCCATAATGTAATATTTGGATTTTGCCTGCCATGTCAGGATTTTTAAATACTTTTAGATTTTTATTTTATTCCTATGTCAGAGTTGCGAGGGGACTTGACGAGTATCAGGGTTTTTTGGAATCCTCAATTAATCATTAGAGGCTAGCTAAAAGATTGCAGTTGGGTGGAGGAACGCGAAAGTTATATGCTGTCGCTACAGCATATGGTGGCGAGTTAGATTTTGATGAAAATTCAGGAAATGTCAGGATATTTCGGGTGATGGCAGGACTTTTGTCAGTATATTCTGTTTTTCATTCATAAGGCAACCCTATTAGAGGGTGTCAGATACTTTTGGTGCCGACTGTATCAATGAAATATTATTGTAATGTAATATACCAACCTATAATAATTGTTTCTGTTTATTTCAAATTATCAAAAGGGCGGGGAGTCAGTTGCGTGATACAATTTTATCTTTGTATATTCATCGTAATTAAATGTCCACGACCGTTTCAATGGCAATTTATTTGGTAAATTGGATGTTGTTGTTTATCGATGGATAAAACAAATAATATTTGACCTAAGTATAGGTATTTAATTTAGTGAAACTGGCTGAGGCTGAGATGAGGCACTTGTGTTGAAAATAAGTGAATAAGTGCACTGAGCAATGCAGCATTGTTTGCAGTAAATGTACAGTCTCCATCAAATATATCGGAGCGGCCAAGTTGCTCACAAATATCTGAACACGCCTCTATATTGTCAAGAGTGCGTGTTTATTCGATATTTTTGAGCACCTCGGCCGCTCCGATATACCTACTCGTATCTGATGGCGACTGTACGACCACAGATGTCGGCCGACGAAGCATAATAGGTAAGTACAGTCGACATTAAATATATCGGAGCGGCCAACAACGCGATCACAAATATTTGTACTAAACCTCAAGACCTTAGAGTGCATGCTTAGATATCTTAAGCACCTGGGCAGCTCCGACATAATACCTGGTGTTGACTGATACAGAAAGCGCTAAACAGAAACTTGTCACACCTACTCGTATAAACAAGAACTGGCAAACAAAAACTGATAGCGTGTGTCAGAGCCGTCGAAAAATATTAAATTAGGCTTCAATTACCCAGATACCATCGGATGAGCGTAATTCCCCCGTGATGGCGCTATGATACCGCCTGGCGGGTAATCAATACGCTCGTGTGGACGCCTCATTGTATTATCAATTATGGTGACCTATTTTATATTTAAATTAAAAAATGAATCAGCCAATTTTGCTTATGGTTGCACTTTATCACTTACAAAATCGGTGTATTTTGTGGATACCTACTTACAAAAGTTACATACTTATAGAATTGATAGAATTTTTTAAAATTTAATCGACTTCAATATTTGGAAGTAAGAGGTTGTCAAGTTTGTTTGAACAGTTGGTATAAATTGTCGCCATTGTCAGGATCTGAATGGGCGTACCATTTGAAGAAGTACCTAACTATTCAAAATCAAAATCAAAATCAAAAATATACTTTATTCATGTAGGCCTAGCAACAAGCTCTTATGAATCGTAATTACGATATTGACGAATGACGTAATTATGATATTGACGAAGCTTATAAAGTGAAGATGATGTTTTAAACTGTTGTTGTAAGGTCGGTTCTGTTGTGTTAAAGAATATATTCAATTTTCACGATGTAAGGTAAAGGTGAAATGAGAAAATGCCCAGATGATTTGAATTTTAAGTAACTTAACTACTGCGTATTGTATTTGTACAAATCGTAGGCAGCGGTCAGCCACGAGACCTGTCCAAAGCACACCCGTTGCGGCGAGCTATTTATTTACCTATTCCAAATGTTGAAGAACAATATAGCTATCCGTGGCTAAACTTTTAATAAAATCATTCAATTTAGAATACAATAAGATACAACTATCTTATAACTAAGTTTATAGATTCGGGCCAAATACTTTTTAGTACCTATAAGTTAAGGTGAGGTAATGCGACGTTCCTGCGGACTGTGGACATAATCAAATAAACGGACTTTAAACCTAATTGTTATAGGTCTTTATAGGTATGTTAAAACTTTCTACTTACTTGTTAATTTTTTTTAGAATAGAATATAATATTATTTATTCGTAAGCACAAACAAACGAGACAATACATAATATAAAAGAAAACACAAAATAAGATTAAAGTGCCACGAAATGGCCCCATCTCAGCATGTTGCTGGTGGCTTCCAGCGTTGATCTTCCGATGAGACCATCAAGTGAGAAGAATCACGGAAGGTAACACAAACGTAAGACAGGAAGAAAAAGACATAAAAATAGCATACAGTAAACAAATAGTTAAATAAGAAAAAAGTTACACAGCAAGAAGATACAACATAACGACTATATTAAATTAAGATTATTTATAAATATAAAACAAGCATCGTGCTCACAACACTGTATCAGTCCGGTCCAACCATACCTTGGCTGAGCATTACATTACATTTTAATAAAGTCTTAGTAAAATATATTCAAATCGTTAACTTATGTAATGTCCACGGCAAAGACGCCGATTTTACCGAACGTATTTGACCCATTCAGAATAAAAAGCAAAATTCTTCAAGATAAAACACATTTTCTACGGTGCCGTGAAGTCCCCAGACGTCAAATAAATTAAATAATGAAAACGGACCTCTTATTTACATACAACATAATTTACCAAATTTTAAGATTGTCCTTTATCTTATGGCTATTTATTGCGGGTTCTACACGTGTTAGGAAATTTTATCGAAATGTGATTTTCGTTGACGATAAACATGTTTCTAATGGAGCATGTACCAAGATATCGGTAGTAGGTATCATCTTCCAGGCTTCTAAGAGCCATTAGCCTAAGTGGGGGCGCGGCGCCGGCCGGTCGTCAATGCGAAATTAGGCCAGATTATAGCCCATAGTACGTGACGCATAGTCCTAGCTAATATGTACAGGTACGAGTAGGTGCAGTATGTCACGCTGCTGAAGTGGAGTCTATTGCATTAGCTCAGATTCATGCAGGAATTGTAAGGCAATTATGGCGAGCGTCTGCTTGAATATGTGAATTTGTAATTATCTTAAAGGCCGCCTACCGCCTAGCCTAGCCTAGTCGGTAGTGACTGTACCTACTTACCTATACAGGCTGTCCCATAAGTGACACGTCACAGTGACACTGGACGTAGACCAGGCCAAGAGGACCCAAACCAACTTAACATGACCCCAGTAAAAGTGGCACGGTTTTCGAGTTATTGCCAAATTAAGGTTTTTCATGAATTTTGACCATTTTTAGGGTTCCGTACCCAAAAGGTAAAACGGGACCCTATTATTAAGACTTCGCTATCCGTCCGTCCGACCGTCCGTCCGTCCGTCCGTCCGTCCGTCCGGCCGTCCAGCCGTTCGTCCGTCTGTCTGTCACCAGGCTGTATCTCACGAACCGTGATAGCTAGACAGTTGAAATTTTCACAAATGATGTATTTCTGTTGCCGCTATAACAACAAATACTAAAAACAGAATAAAATAAAGATTTAAGTGGGGCTCCCATACAACAAACGTGATCTTTGACCGAAGTTAAGCAACGTCGGGCGGGGTCAGTACTTGGATGGGTGACCTTTTTTTTTGCCGTTTTTTGCATTATGGTGCACGGAACCCTTCGTGCGCGAGTCCGACTCGCACTTGCCCGGTTTTTAACATTGTTAGTGCCAGTGTGCACTCGGAAAAGTATCGAAGTTATTTTTTTTATGTGTACGGCATCATGAATAGTTAATTAAGATAACAGAATAGGTATTTCATCGATAAACAATGTAAAATGCAAAAAAGTACTTGTTTAATCTTGAATTAAATTCACAGCGAAACATTAATTTCGACTTTGACCACCTGTCGTGAAAATAATTACTAGAAAAGTAATGAGCAAAATAACGTCAAGCTATTGAGCATGTTATGCAGATTCAAAAATGATATGACACATGTACCTTCCTGCAATAAAATATTAATTATTATCATCTTACGAAAGCCTCATAAAAATAAGTTAAAACTAGGAAATCAGCAATCAAAAATAACGATTTATGTTAAGATAACTAATTGTGGATACAGAAATAAAAAAAACGCCTATTCAGTATTTGCCGAATGTCTAGAAGAAAGAGATGGAAAATGGTTATCTCCCTTTTTAAGGATATCATTGAGTTGATAAAGGTTCAAAGTAAATAAAATACGGCTACAAATATAATGACCACCAAAAAATACTTTGGTACCCTAAATAAAAAAATCATGCTTACCAAAAAAAATTACTGAACACCAAAAAAATAAGACCTAAAAATACAAAAGTACCACCATTTTAATTACGGCTGCACTTCAAATTGTATTCAAATACCAAATATATTGAATGATCACCAAAAATCATTAATGATCACCAAATCTTGAAGACCAAATTAATGTGATATTTTCACCTAAATAAACCGCTATGATTACCAAAAAATGTATACATATTACCAAATAAAGTAAACTGATGCCAAAATTACTAGCCCCTCCCGCTCAACCCCCCGTACCCCGCACCGCATACCTACCTTACCTAATCTACTTTTCTAGTAGCATTTCGTTATGGTACTAGAAAAGTAAGTCAAACTGCTATCAGTTAAGTGGGTTAGGTTAGCACTGCGACCCTTACAGAAACGAAATGGTACTAGAAAAGTAGGTCAGGTTAGGTTTGAACTGCGACCTTTACAGAAACGAAATGCTACTATAAAAGTGGGTTAGGTTAGGTTAGAACTGCGATCCGCACAGAACCGAAATGCTACTAAAAAATTGGGCTAGGTTAAGTTTCAACTGCTACCCATACAGATACGAAATGCTACTAGAAAAGTGGGTTAGGTTAGGTTTGAACTGAGACCCATACAGAAACTAAATGCTACTAGAAAAGTGGGTTAGGTTTGCTATCCTATTAAAGCAAATGACTCCAAAATAATCATTCTTCTAGAAACGACATGCTACTAGAAAAGTGGATTAGGTTAGGTTGGAACTGCGCCCCATACAGAACCAAACTGCTATCAGAAAAGTGGGTTAGGTTAGGTTTGAACTGCGACCCTTACAGAAACCAAATGCTACTAGAAAAATGGGTTAGGTTAGGTTTGAACTGCGACCCTTACAGAAAAGAAATGCTACTAGAAAAGTGGGTTAGGTTAGGTTTGAACTGCGACCCTTACAGAAAAGAAATGCTACTAGAAAAGTGGGTTAGGTTAGGTTTGAACTGCGACCCTTACAGAAACGAAATGCTACTAGAAAAGTGGGTTAGGTTAGGTTAGGTTAGGTTAGGTTAGAAACTAAATGCTACTAGAAAAATGGGTTAGGTTAGGTTTGAACTGCGACCCTTACAGAAAAGAAATGCTACTAGAAAAGTGGGTTAGGTTAGGTTTGAACTGCGACCCTTACAGAAAAGAAATGCTACTAGAAAAGTGAGATAGGTTAGGTTTGAAATGCGACCCTTACAGAAAAGAAATGCTACTAGAAAAGTGGGTTAGGTTAGGTTTGAACTGCGACCCTTGCAGAAAAGAAATGCTACTAGAAAAGTGGGTTAGGTTAGGTTTGAACTGCGACCCTTACAGAAAAGAAATGCTACTAGAAAAGTGGGTTAGGTTAGGTTTGAACTGCGACCCTTACAGAAAAAAAATGCTACTAGAAAAGTGAGTTAGGTTAGGTTTGAATTGCGACCCTTGCAGAAAAGAAATGCTACTAGAAAAGTGGGTTAGGTTAGGTTTGAACTGCGACCCTTGCAGAAAAGAAATGCTACTAGAAAAGTGGGTTAGGTTAGGTTTGAACTGCGACCCTTACAGAAAAGAAATGCTACTAGAAAAGTGGGTTAGGTTAGGTTTGAACTGCGACCCTTACAGAAAAAAAATGCTACTAGAAAAGTGAGTTAGGTTAGGTTTGAATTGCGACCCTTGCAGAAAAGAAATGCTACTAGAAAAGTGGGTTAGGTTAGGTTTGAACTGCGACCCTTGCAGAAAAGAAATGCTACTAGAAAAGTGGGTTAGGTTAGGTTTGAACTGCGACCCTTACAGAAAAGAAATGCTACTAGAAAAGTGGGTTAGGTTAGGTTTGAACTGCGACCCTTACAGAAAAAAAATGCTACTAGAAAAGTGAGTTAGGTTAGGTTTGAATTGCGACCCTTGCAGAAAAGAAATGCTACTAGAAAAGTGGGTTAGGTTAGGTTTGAACTGCGACCCTTACAGAAACGAAATGCTACTAGAAAAGTGGGTTAGGTTAGGTTAGAACTGCGACTGTAACAGAAATAAAATGCTACTAGAAAAAGGTGACGAAGTGGATTAATTAATTTAATAGGATAACGATAATTATATTAAATATTTGCACATTTTTAATTAAAATGTGGTTACAATTTTGGTGGTCATTTACTATTTTTGGGTTTACAATAATTATCTTGGAGTCATTTGCTTTAATATGAGATCAAGATTTAAAAATTTGGTTATAATTTTACATTAAAATGGAGTTCTAATTTTGGTGGTCATTTACTATTTTTGGGTTTACAATGATTATTTTGGTGTCATTTTCTTTAATAGGATAGCAAGATGTAAAAATTTGGTTATCATTTTACATTAAAATGGGGTTTGAAATTTGGTAATCATTTAGTATTTTTGGGTTAATAATGATTAGTTTGGTGTCATTTCCTTTAAAAGGATAGTAAAGTGTAATAAAATTGGTAATCATTTCACATTAAAATGGTGTTATAATTTTGGTGATCATTCATTATTTTAGGGTGGTAAAATAGATTTTTTCGGTATTAAATTTTACTAAATCTGGTGATCAGTTAAATAGCAGCCATAAAATACTGCAGGTTGAAGTTTCATCAATTTATTAAAATAATTTTATTTTACAATAAATGCTCGAATTGTTTTTCCCCGGCTCGTTTGCACGCTTGGCACCGTCTTGTAAAATATCAAGTTAATTTCCTTAAATTAATATCGGATATGTTTCGTGCTGCCTCGAACATACGCCGCCGTAGTTCCTCTTGGGACTTTATTGGCTTGGAGTAAACTTTATTTTTTAAGCATTTTAAGAATCCCCAATGAAAAAAATCTAATGGGTTTAGGTCCGGGGAACGCGGCGGCCATGCCACTGGTCCCAATCGGCTGATCCATCTGGGAATTTCTGTGTCAGGTGGTCGCGGACATCGCGAGCGTAGTGTTCTGGGCAACCATCTTGCTGTGGTTCCAGCTCCAAGAATATGGATCGGCCGATTAGTGGCATGGCCTAACGTGCCCCGGACCTAAACCTAGATTTTTTTTATTGGGGATACTTGAAAGATAAATTTTACTCCAAGCCAATAACGTCCCAAGAGGAACGACGGCGGCATGTTTGAGGCAGCACGAAACATATCCGAAATTTATTTAAGAAAATTAACTTGAAGTTTTAGAAGACGGTGCCAAGCGTGCATACGAACCGAGGAAAAACAATTCGAGCAGCTATTGTAAAATAAAATTACTTTAATAAATTGATTAATCTTCAACCTGCAGTATTTTATTTTCTTTGAACCTTTATCAACTCAATGATATCCTTAAAAAGGGAGATAACAATTTTCCATCTCTTTCTTTTAGGCATTCGGCAAATACTGAATAGGCGTTTTTTTTTATTTCTGTATCCTTGGCCTGGTCTATCTCCAGTGTCACTGTGACGTGTCACTTATGGGACACCCTGTATATGTATACGTAGCTGAAGGTCCGGAGTTTGAATCTCGGTATGAGTATTTAAAACACACACAGTTTATCACGAACTTTGTTCCTAAGTTATAAATGTTTTCTTGGTAGGAATGTATTTATTATCTATTGAAGCATGTAGGTATGACATCATCTAATACCCATAGTTAGTACATAGTTTTAGTTTGGGGCTAGGACGACCAATGTTATAAGTAGTCAACTAAAAAATCTGAGAATATCTTCAAAAATATTTATTTAATTAATTGGTTTTATTTTAACTTAAGCAACAAATAGCCAATTCCAATTGAATATAAGTACAGTCATGTTATCATGTAAACATGAAATGTGGATAGGTAGGTAAGTTACTCCTTTGATAACGAGTATAATAATTACGACAACCATTCTTGTCTGAGACGTTGTCAAAGTTGTCAAACACAGAGACTTGTCGCTCGTGCCTACTGTTGTACTTGTTGTTATACCGCCTCCGCCTACTGTTATACAAATAAAATATACTTTATTTTGATTCGAAGGATGTCATTTATCGTTACTATATGCGGGTAGAGTACTTACCAACAAATTTAAAATGACAAATGAATATACATTTACCAGTTGCTTTTTGATGAAGGAAAACATCGTGAGGAAACCGGAATAATCCCAATAAGACCTATAGTTTCCCCTCTCAGGAAGGTCAGATGGCAGTCGCTTTCATAAAAACTATTACCTACGTCAATTCTTGGGATTAGTTGTCAAGCGGACCCCAGGCTCCCATGAGCCGTGGCAATATGTCGGGATAACGTGAGGAAGAAGAAGAAGGTACATATATAACCAGGATATTGAAAAAAATGTATTAAGTTCAGTAGGTAATACAATTAATATTTTGCATAGGGAACCTTGCATATGCACGGTTGAGTTCCCAATGTTATATGTTACGTGTTGTTTTCTTCTTTTTTTGTCTCGAATAAACGCTCTCTATTATATTCTATTCTACATACCTAGACCACATACACACCGCCATATGCGATATTAGGGCAGTAAAGTAAGAAATGTCTCAGATCACACGTTAGGTATTATTAAATTGTATATTAGGGTTTTAAGATCTCATCCACATGGAATCCAGTCATTAGTAAACGTAAGTAACTGAAAACGAATATCGACAGTCGATAAATCGAATATCGTTAGTGTTGTGTGTCGACAGAGTAACATCCCTAGTGCGCAAAACGTCCAAACTGATAAACAAGACCAAGTGCGGGTAGTTCGAAAAACTCGCGCGGCTAGAAGATGTTGATGTCAACTTGATCCAGTCTTCTCCGAGACCACGGGGATCGGGGACAACGCTGTCCTCGAGACGTCGTAGGTAAATCTTAAAACTAAAATACGCGATTAAGTCCCGTTGTACAATTTAATAATGTTTAATAATCGTGAAAGTTTAAATCAGTGTGTCACATGTTAGGTGTTCGTCTGTTCGTGTGTTAAAAAAGTTATCATCTAAAAACATAACGTTCGTCATATCCAACCGTAAGTATTCTTTGTTCCACAGTGAGTCGGCACGAAATCAAGCGTGCGTATAATGCGCGTTTTTTTGCAGTATTTGTTTTATCAGTTTTAGGGGTGGATAAGAATCTAGATTATCGGTGTCAAGAGTTCTTTGCACCATTGATCACTGTGACGTCCAGGCTCCGTTGTGTACTGGGTGATCAAATGAAACAACTGTTATTGCTCGTGCACTCCGCCAGCCACCCACTCGCCATGACACTTCTCCACGGAGTGAAGCTAGCGGGTAGTTGCGTCGTACTGTTTATTGTGTAATCGTCACATCTCTCCCTTTTTATAATGATTTATTTATTTTACTTTATATATTTATCATGCAACAATAGTTCAGTTTATCGTATTATCTTATACTCGCTAGGTTAATTTATTTTTCCAATCTAGGTATACTACCACCGGTTCGGAAAGGTTAACCTCAGACCCGAGAAGAACCGGCGTAAGAAACTCGGCGAGGTGTGGATGTATTCATTTTACAACAGTTAAATAATAAATATTTTCCAACACTAGCAAGCCTTTAAATCTGTAAAACTATTATTTTACTTTTACAATTTCTTCTTAGGTGTCAGTCCCTCTCCTTCTCCTATTTGCAGTTTTGAGTTTTTTATTCAATTGCTTATAAAAAGATTTACTTTAAACGCCTTAATTACTACATTTCCTTTTGATGCTTACACATTTCCAGGTATTTTCATTAGCGTACAATATAATATTTGCCTAATTAATACTTAGTCCATGATTTAGGTACAATAACATTGTAAGCTTGTCAAGCGTCTTGGACATTAGTTACTTATTGGCAATAACTGATTGACTCTGTTTTACTAGTCTTGTATGATGTTAATATATATAATGCAATTTAAAATACTTGAAGATAATCCAAGGTCAATAAAGTAGGAATGTTACATTCGTTGTAGAGGTACCGCGTCAAGTATGATTAGTTTTACTTGTGAATAGGTTAAGCAAACAATAATCTATATAAATAGATTTATATATTATTAATTTGTTAGGTACCTACTAAGATTTACCTGCCTATTTGACCATTATTATTATTAATTGCATTGCATACATATCGAATTATTATCGTTCTTTAATTATAATACTTGAATAATATAATCTTGACATCAATTAATCCAAATATTTATTTTATTCATTTTATTGCTCAAAAAGTAACACAGCAAATATAATATCGAATGTAATATTATTCTAGCAACTTACTTATGCGAAGAATCATAATTACAATTTATGTTATGAAAATAACGTAACACTTTACTAATTGAAAGCTGATTTTTTAATTGAATTGTGACCAGTAAGTATTCTATTATTATTTCCACAATAATTACTGTCAGACTGTCACATAAATATTATTATTTGTACTTATACACTTTTTCTTCGGTTTATTTCAATTACTTGCAACATATTTTATAAACCTGAAACATAGGTATACACCTTGTATGTCTGCTTCCTATATCCTGCCATTGGTAAGTATGTCATTTAATTTCAATAAACATCTTCCAACGAACCAATGGAATTCCATTATTCTAACCATGATCCCATGAAATACTGAGTACACCAGAGTACAGTTCGAATGTTTAGGTCCTTTACCATTTTATCGTTACGTTTAACGTTTCTAAATGATAAGACCTAGGTTTTTGGTCTTTTGAGTCTTAGTGCTCAATTAGTACAATAAATGTGTACTCTTGGGTAGATCAAAAAAGTGGTTCAAGCTACAACTTTAATCTACTAGTTTTACTTAATTTGTTAGCCTCAACAAATTAAACATCAGGCAAACTGTCATTGAGAGCGATCAAAATCACGGTTAATTCGAATACTTATTGTTTTTATTTTATAATGTGTAGGTACCTACACACAGTATTTAGTTATTTGTTTCTGTTTTGATTTAATGTATCGGTTCTGAGACTATGTATAATTTCTAATGTATTTTCTCAACCGCATACCTAAGCGTTTTGGCATCCTTAATTATTGTAAGTTTATGCATGTGACTGAAATAAGGAAATATATTTTCCGGTAAAGTGCCTTTTTAATTACACTTAATTATAATTAGTCATCACATCACACACGTCACTCATCTTCATCTGAGTAGGTGTACCTACTACCTAGGTAGTTAAAAAGGGACTTCGTCATCTACACTGTTAACCGACAAAAGTCGTATGTATATTTACAAGACATTAGGTTAACTGCTGGTCACTAGAGTTTTTTCTGTTAGTACCTGAGTCATGGTTGCCTTGGGTATAGTTTCGTAGTTTAGTTAAGTAAGCAGTGCTTCCTCACCGTGTAAGGCTCCCCGCATCGCCACTTCAGTTTTTACAGCATTGACTTTAGGTACTACATGACATGATGTATTATGACAGGCCCAGCGTCTATTTACGTACCTGTTGTACTTGGGTTTGTAATTGAGCTTTGCCCTGATTATTATTCTATAGAATCATGTATTCCGGCTCTAAAATAGATTGGAATTGGGATTTATTATATGAAATCTGGGTCATATACGACTTTGAAGAATTGTATATCCTCATCTATTTATAGGTTTTATTTGGGCAGTTTAGGCATGCCTCTGTGTTCCACAATTTCCACGGCTACTTACGCAGAATGCATTATTACTCTTATCCTGATCACCTGCTTATTTCTCTTAAACTATAATTTAACCTGTCTTCTAACTGTTCCAACAGGATTGCTACAACAATCTTTAACCGGAATACCGTCTAAGTCGTCGTATAACATATTTTTATATATACTTTGTTCGTTTTTATTTAAGCTGATACATTAAGTTCTTACCCATACGAACATCTGCAAAATGCAGTAAATTTATGATACGGGTATAGGTTAGAAGAATGTTAAATTGTAATACTTTACAGGAAATGTTTTTCAACTGGCGTATTTTTTTTTTGTATAATTGAAATCTATCCTGAATCTACATTAGTAGATATGCCTATTCCCGAGGCCATCCATCTATACCTACGCCTTAAGTTAACTGGAACAGTAGGCAGAGGCACTAAACTTCTTATTATATAATTTCGAATTCAATAAATACATTACATAATAGGAGGTCACTCTATACTAACATAATGTCAGTTTATGACTATTTTGCCTCCCTATTAAGTTTTGGTGGGCTAAAGAATCCGTCTAATGGTGGTATCTAGGACATTTTGGATGATCTAAAACAAGATACTATCGTTAGTACCGACCAACACTATATCGCGTCAGTTTACTTTTAAGTACTATCTTGTACTAATTTGGACGACCTACAACAAAAGGTCCTATCGTTAGTACCAACCACCACTATCGCGTCTACTAGACTAGTTACTAGGTACATTTGACTCTTTTGGTTTGTTAGTATCAGTTGAACATTCAACTTACTAATTATTCTCTGTTTGTATCGTAGGTAAGTGTTATGATTTCGCTTATAATTTCTTTTGTTTTGCTAGTACTAGTTGAACATTCAACCTACTACTTATTTATTTTGCTAGTACCAGTTGAAAGTTCCAACCTACTAATTATTTGTTTTGCTAGTACCAGTTGAAAGTTCCAACCCACTAATTATTTGTTTTGCTAGTACCAGTTGAAAGTTCCAACCTACTAATTATTTGTTTTGCTAGTACCAGTTGAAAGTTCCAACCTACTTATTATTTGTTTTGCTAGTACCAGTTGAAAGTTCCAACCTACTAATTATTTGATTTGCTAGCAACAGTTGAACAATCAACCTACTAATTATTTGTTTTGCTAGTACCAGTTGAACAATCAACCTACTAATTATTTGTTTTGCTAGTACCAGTTGAACGTTTCAACCTACTCATTATTTGTTTTGCTAGTACCAGTTGAACGTTTCAACCTACTAATTATTTGTTTTGCTAGTACCGGTTGAAAGTTTCAACCTACTAATTATTTGTTTTGCTAGTACCAGTTGAAAGTTTCAACCTACTAATTATTTGTTTTGCTAGTACCAGTTGAAAGTTCCAACCTACTTATTATTTATTTGCTAGTACCGGTTGAAAGATTCAACCTACTAATTATTTGTTTTGCTAGTACCAGTTGAAAGTTCCAACCTACTAATTATTTGATTTGCTAGCAACAGTTGAACAATCAACCTACTAATTATTTGTTTTGCTAGTACCAGTTGAACAATCAACCTACTAATTATTTGTTTTGCTAGTACCAGTTGAACATTTCAACCTACTAATTATTTGTTTTGCTAGTACCGGTTGAAAGATTCAACCTACTACTTATTTGTTTTGCTAGTACCGGTTGAAAGATTCAACCTACTAATTATTTGTTTTGCTAGTACCGGTTGAAAGTTTCAACCTACTAATTATTTGTTTTGCTAGTACCAGTTGAAAGATTCAACCTACTAATTATTTGTTTTGCTAGTACCAGTTGAAAGTTTCAACCTACTAATTATTTGTTTTGCTAGTACCAGTTGAAAGTTCCAACCTACTTATTATTTATTTGCTAGTACCGGTTGAAAGATTCAACCTACTAATTATTTGATTTGCTAGCAACAGTTGAACAATCAACCTACTAATTATTTGTTTTGCTAGTACCAGTTGAACAATCAACCTACTAATTATTTGTTTTGCTAGTACCAGTTGAACATTTCAACCTACTAATTATTTGTTTTGCTAGTACCGGTTGAAAGATTCAACCTACTACTTATTTGTTTTGCTAGTACCGGTTGAAAGATTCAACCTACTAATTATTTGTTTTGCTAGTACCGGTTGAAAGTTTCAACCTACTAATTATTTGTTTTGCTAGTACCAGTTGAAAGATTCAACCTACTACTTATTTGTTTTGCTAGTACCGCTACCGGTTGAAAGTTTCAACCTACTAATTATTTGTTTTGCTAGTACCGGTTGAAAGTTTCAACCTACTAATTATTTGTTTTGCTAGTACCGGTTGAAAGATTCAACCTACTAATTATTTGTTTTGCTAGTACCAGTTGAAAGTTCCAACCTACTAATTATTTGTTTTGCTAGTACCAGTTGAAAGTTCCAACCTACTTATTATTTATTTGCTAGTACCGGTTGAAAGATTCAACCTACTAATTATTTGTTTTGCTAGTACCAGTTGAAAGTTCCAACCTACTAATTATTTGATTTGCTAGCAACAGTTGAACAATCAACCTACTAATTATTTGTTTTGCTAGTACCAGTTGAACAATCAACCTACTAATTATTTGTTTTGCTAGTACCAGTTGAAAGTTCCAACCTACTAATTATTTGATTTGCTAGCAACAGTTGAACAATCAACCTACTAATTATTTGTTTTGCTAGTACCAGTTGAACATTTCAACCTACTAATTATTTGTTTTGCTAGTACCGGTTGAAAGATTCAACCTACTACTTATTTGTTTTGCTAGTACCGGTTGAAAGATTCAACCTACTAATTATTTGTTTTGCTAGTACCGGTTGAAAGTTTCAACCTACTAATTATTTGTTTTGCTAGTACCAGTTGAAAGTTTCAACCTACTAATTATTTGTTTTGCTAGTACCAGTTGAACGTTTCAACCTACTAATTATTTGTTTTGCTAGTACTAGTTGAAAGTTTCAACCTACTAATTATTTGTTTTGCTAGTACCAGTTGAACGTTTCAACCTACTAATTATTTGTTTTGCTAGTACCAGTTGAAAGTTTCAACCTACTAATTATTTGTTTTGCTAGTACCGGTTGAAAGTTTCAACCTACTAATTATTCGTTTTGCTAGTACCAGTTGAAAGTTTCAACCTACTAATTATTTGTTTTGGTAGTACCAGTTGAACGTTTCAACCTACTAATTATTTGTTTTGCTAGTACCAGTTGAAAGTTTCAACCTACTAATTATTTGTTTTGCTAGTACCAGTTGAACGTTTCAACCTACTAATTATTTGTTTTGGTAGTACCAGTTGAACGTTTCAACCTACTAATTATTTGTTTTGCTAGTACCAGTTGAAAGTTTCAACCTACTAATTATTTGTTTTGGTAGTACCAGTTGAACGTTTCAACCTACTAATTATTTGTTTTGCTAGTACCGTTTGAAAGTTTCAACCTACTAATTATTTGTTTTGCTAGTACCAGTTGAAAGTTCCAACCTACTAATTATTTGATTTGCTAGCAACAGTTGAACAATCAACCTACTAATTATTTGTTTTGCTAGTACCAGTTGAACAATCAACCTACTAATTATTTGTTTTGCTAGTACCAGTTGAACATTTCAACCTACTAATTATTTGTTTTGCTAGTACCGGTTGAAAGATTCAACCTACTAATTATTTGTTTTGCTAGTACCAGTTGAAAGTTCCAACCTACTAATTATTTGATTTGCTAGCAACAGTTGAACAATCAACCTACTAATTATTTGTTTTGCTAGTACCAGTTGAACAATCAACCTACTAATTATTTGTTTTGCTAGTACCAGTTGAACATTTCAACCTACTAATTATTTGTTTTGCTAGTACCGGTTGAAAGATTCAACCTACTACTTATTTGTTTTGCTAGTACCGGTTGAAAGATTCAACCTACTAATTATTTGATTTGCTAGTACCGGTTGAAAGTTTCAACCTACTAATTATTTGTTTTGCTAGTACCAGTTGAAAGTTTCAACCTACTAATTATTTGTTTTGCTAGTACCAGTTGAACGTTTCAACCTACTAATTATTTGTTTTGCTAGTACCAGTTGAACATTTCAACCTACTAATTATTTGTTTTGCTAGTACCGGTTGAAAGTTTCAACCTACTAATTATTTGTTTTGCTAGTACCAGTTGAACGTTTCAACCTACTAATTATTACTTATACCAACTGCAGCATAGATGTGATGTACAGTTTACTTCTTGCAATTTATTTTTCTTGTTAGTCCGACTCCGACTTACTACTCAATTCATTTGATGCTGAGTTTACGTGTCTACTCCTACAGTAAAACAATAACAAAGCCCTCGGCATTCATCAGTCTAAGTACGCTATCTATAGTTCTTGACTCACTTGACATCGTAACGGTCCTTGATAATTTAACTGGTCCGTTACCTGCTAGCATTGTTTATTATCATAAACAGCACATACCTATGTATATATAAATACATGTTAAGTCGACACCAAGTTAACATCGATTCATACCCATATCGTGCTATAAATAGCATTTCAATTGATTATAACTGGTTATTTTAACCGAACAATATTTCTTTTAGGACATAAGGTCCATAAAATGTATACAACTATACCGACTTAATATGCAGGTTTCTCTATACGTTCCCTCATGTAAAAATATGTTAGTATTTAATTACACGACTAAATACGTCGGTATATTTTAAGTATGAACGGTAAATACACAACTCATAATAATCATGATTTCCGCGAAGGTAGTTTGATTATTTACCCTTTATATCATATGAATTCTAATATACGATTTTGAGTCAGAAAATAAACCATGTACCATCTGTATTTGTAACACGCAAACCATCAGCATATTCGTTTCTGTCATTTCATGGAAAAATTCATGACTAATACGTCGGTGCCACATCATAGGAATAATAATAATAATAATAACGCAGGGCAGCTTGTGGCGAGCTGTTGGGGATTAGCGACCTCACGTACCCGAGTGCTCCTGGAGAGTTCTGTTACCCGCAAGGAGGGTGGGTGGGACAGGATTCTCTGCCTCTGGCTTGCCTTAGCCGGCCGGCCAGAGTGGAGTCGTTAGAGCTATAAGCTCCAGGGGTGGAAGTGAAATATGCATAAGACGCGAGTTGGCACAGTGGCTGTTAACAGCCACTGGGTAGAAAGCGGCGCACACCTCTCGACACCCCTGAGCCGCTCACACCGGTGTTGCCCTTGAGCCATCCTAGATGTCGCTTTTTGTGGGGGCCCATCTTGTGAGGGCGAGTCACCGTCTGCCGGAAATAAAATTGCATACCGTTTTATTAGGCAGGCGTCCGGTTTTTTACCCCATAGCTCAGTTCTTAGTCCATCGCTTTCACCCAATAACCTAGTTCATTTTAGATTCCATCAACTCTCAATAGTCCTTACACCCTGGCGGGTGCTGCCTCTGCGTGCGTCCCATGACACGGGCAAGGGCAGCCTCCGCTCGGTGTACCCCTTACATTTCATTAAAGTGTCAAAAGGGCCTCTACGTGTTGGCTTCGGCTCCGCGCACGCCTCCCAAAGGTCCGGAACACCATTGTTCCGTGATGGGAAAGACATACAAATAATAATAATAATATTCTTTATTGTGCACAATGAAAACATGATTAAATACAGCAAATTAACATAAATAAAAAACTAAGCAACAACAGGCGGTCTTATCGCTAAAGAGCGATCTCTTCCAGACAACCTAATAATGAATAATGTAACATGAGTACATTATTTTTTGTAGTGACCCCAATTATTGATCTATCTTGCATTGATTACACTTTTGGATTTACATTTGGCAACCAGGCTCACGCACAGTAGCCATTGTCAAAGAGTTAGTGTAATAAGCACGCGTATATTTCTTCTTTGCTTAGTAAACATTCCTCCCGAGCTACGTACCATCAATTATTTACTCAATAATAGTTGTAAAGTTAACCACTGTTCTTATGTAAACAGTCGACAAAATCAACTGTGCATATACATAATTGTTTTTATTAACATTGATTGTAAACAAAACTATAAAATTAGGTATAGGTACTAGATCTACGTTTTTACAGTAATATTTAAATTCTGCATTAGTTCCTTTAATAGTCCTCTTACGTGAGTTTGGAATTTCATAACCTACTTACGTAAGTACCGCCCAACAAAATCGTTGCAGTTTTAATATTTCCGCATTATGTACAACCGTACGTCACTCGTTACACTGAATATCACCTCGCCCAAAATTTTGTATTACCTGAATACAATCGGCAGCTCGGGAGGAAATGGACAAATACGGTAGCTATTAGGTTAGGATTTCCATACCTTAGCTTTGTTTTTTTCCGCCACCGTTACCTTTCCTTTCCGTAATTTTTTTTTTGTAATATTTTACCCTCGTCGCCATCTGTGACGTCCAGGCTCCGTTGTGTACTGGGTGATCAAATGAAACAACTGTTATTGCTCGTGCACTCCGCCAGCCACCCACTCGCCATGACACTTCTCCACGGAGTGAAGCTAGCGGGTAGTTGCGTCGTACTGTTTATTGTGTAATCGTCACAATCACTAAGATATGTAATAAATAATTCTGAAACGCTCTTTAATAGAGGAACGGACAGACGGTCCTGGTGAACTGTCTTCCGTGTTGACATCGAATCCATAAAAACGACCTACTTTAACGACTAGTCGTTCGCGACACTCGTCTATCTCGTATTAACCGATAAGTATTGTTATATTTTATGACTTTCCCTTGTACAGTCTACGGAGAAAATAGCGGGTAAACCGAAATATATAAAGTTGTGTTTAGCTTGAACCTTTGCCGCTGAATGAATGAAACTATAGGAAAATCGATTTTTCTTACAAGCAGAAAACTTGATCCATTTATAGAATTAAAAATAGGCTTCCATTTGAATTACAACGGCCACTGTAAGGATAATGATGGCTACACACAGTTGTAGTTCACTCTCGCATAGGTACCTACTTGGGCTACTTGTTAAACTGTTAAACTGTGATGGTTATACCACAGAATAAGTAATAGTACATTATCATAGTTATACCATGACTGATAAAAAGCGCGGCTATCACAGGCTCGTTTTTATTGACTAAATTAAATAGTTTTGGTTGCAATTTTGCTGCATCACTGTTGTGCAATAATTCTAGCTGAATATAATTAATTAGGTACAGTTAGTAACAGTACTATGAACCATAATTGATCATGTTTCTAAAATGTGTTTTTAGCGATGATAATAAATTACTAAATATTCAATTAGGTATAAATTTATCAGGTAGCTTTGTAACAACAAAACATTTATATATATACTTATAGGAATCCATGATTTAAATGCTTAATCAATTCACACTGTGATTGAAATGTTTACTTATACATACCTACTTATTACATAATATAATATAATACTTGTTCCTTTGAACAGCGCTGTTTCGATATTATTCAGAAGGCTCTCAAAATATTCAACGTTCTGTAAAAGTTAACACTTTTCACTTTGAAACGGAATATTATTTTTAAGGCTAATTAGGCCTGTTCTAATTAATTTAAGTACAAATTAACATTAACATTTATATGAAAATTATATTCTGCTGAATTGATTATAAAGTAGGAGTGTGATTTGAAATAACAATGTGCGTAGATTGCGTAGGTTTTAAGAGGTAATTAAAGGGTTTTCTTATCTTGTGTTATAATTTGACTCTCTGACTTAGAAGAAAAATGTTGCAGACGGAAAGCTTATTGGCAATAAGTCCAGTTACCTGCAATAATATGTTACTCAACGAAATATATGTGACACGTACGGTAGGTATAGCTATTCAGATGCACGAATATACAAAAGGTCAAAATGTTTGGTCACAAAATCAAAGCAAAACGCAAATTAACCAGGGTTCAAAAGGGTGGGATTAAGGTAAGAAACACGCTCGGAGCGATCATAATGCTACCGGTATACTCGCGGTATAGGCATAATGGGGAATAAGTAAACAATGCGTGTTTACTCTTAGGAGGGTGGAGATTGCCTCCTATAGACTCCGCATTGTGAAGCGTACCTACATGAAACTTCACGGCTCTATTATATTTTTTATAACACGTCGGTGGCTGGAGTTTTCAAACAATGTTTAGAAATATTTCATCTAGTGAGTAAATTACCTACACGAACGCAGTTGCTCTGGTAGGAAACTTAAATTTTACCTAAGAAGTACCTACTACTATTATAGTGGTATTCGAAGTATATTCGATCCTGAAAGGTCCCTTTCAACAATAGGACCCGTACTTGCATAGAATCTAGACGACCGCATTGGCTTAAGTGAGAGGCTTACAATATGTATTTATGTTTATTTGAGCTATTTATTTAGTTTTGACCATGTCTTATTTGATACGTATGCCTCTCTGGAAAATATACGTATACTTATACACTTTTACAACCAAATAATATACATGTGGACCAGGTTTTAACGCTTAATTGAAAGTTTTATTTCCACTTATTGATGTAAATGCTTTTGGCATTGAATAACCCCAAAGGGGAAACCGGGTTGAAAGTTTTTAGTGACTTTTACAGCAACAAAGTCAACAATAGGTATAATTTATTTCGGTAAGCTAAGTAATAAAAGTCCAAATAGGTAAGTAATTAATATTTGAATGGCATTTCGTATTTCCTTTCCAGCTAACGTTAGCATTATCTTTCGGACCCGCATCACCCGTGACACTTCATCAATCAAGCCATCGACGGCGACCGACGCGACGCGACGGGAGAGCGAAGGACGTGTTCAATAATTGAAAAATATCTGTAACATCGGAGTTGAAATGTCACGGGGGAGCAAAGTGTCTCGCGATGTTTTATTAAGTTATATAACTGCCAGTGGTACAGCCCACATCGCACCGTTATTTACCGCTAGGTAAATAAGTTTCTATGAATTTTGATGGTACCCTAACTTTGCATTATCAATTACCATTTATCAAATTTTATAGAAATATGTATTATCTTAATGACCATCTGTCAAACTATAGGTACCTTAAATTCTATAGGGGCATCCACGGAGAAGCTGTGGAGTCACACTCTGCAACAACTAGGTATTATATAGGTCCTAAGTTACCTAATGTTACCGTGTTGCACAGTGTTAGTCTACAAAAATTTACTGCGGTATGGATGCATCTTATCAATTTTGTTTTGCATATACAGTGAAACCTGGTTAATTGGCACCTGGATAAATGGAAAACCTCAATAATTGCAACCAAAGGTCCGGTCCCGGTCCCTTGAGACCAAAAGGCCTCTATAATTGAAAGTTTGGAACCTCTATAATTGCAATTTAGATTTTAGTGCTTTTCGTAATTTTGCCTCTGTAATTGACCACATCGCAACTAAGACCTCTATAATTGACACTGTGCTAAAAAAATCCTTAAAATTTTTAAGCCCTAACGGTTAATAAGAAAATAAAGTAGTAATTAATGTAGGTGGTATAAAAGTGCAGGTTATAGACCAGAAACCCAGAACGTAAGCTTGTAAATGTACTTTCAATGGTTATTTGCACCTCCATAAAATAGATTTGTCAGAACGCAACCTCTATTAATGAAAACCTCTATAATTGACACAACGATTTTTTGAACCTCGTTAATTGGCACGGCCTGCTTAAATGAAAAACCTGGTTAATTGACAAAAAATTGCCGGTCCCTTGAGATTGCAATTATCCAGGTTTTACTGTATTGTAACACTGAAAATTGACCTAAAATTATGTAGACTGACGTAAACAAGATTCGGCTTTTAGCTCGCCCCGAGTAGGTATACAAACTAGAGTAAAGTAGGTAGAAGGCACTAAAGGTTTCTGTTTACCCTGTAGAGTAGATCACTAAGCTTTCTCTCAAACCGGCCATGAACATGTCGGGCTATGCTCAGACTAACAAGCTCTAACTAACCATACACATTTAAATCGTCTTTTTGGTAAAATATTTACAAATAATTATTTGACTGAAACAAAACGATTAAAGGATGACTCACGTTAGACCGGGCCGTGTCAGGGCCGGAGCTTCCGGCGCTTACTTTTCTATGACATGACAGCCTGTTATTGACAGGCGTTCTGCATGTGATGTTTTCCATAGAAAACGATGCGCTGGAAGCTCCGGGTCGGATACGGCCCGGTCTAACGTGAGTCATCCTTAAAGCTAAATATTTGGCAACAACCGCATATTTAATTTGCAGGTATATCTACAACATTTTGGAATTCTCTCTACCCATACAATCTCCACTGAAGTAGCGTATTAATTTATATTTTTATTACCCACTATTACCAGCGCCATGATTAATTTCTTTCTCGTCAATCGTTTTGCGTTTTCGGATTTAATCCTATAGTAAAAGGAGTTTTTAATAATATATCAGGTAAAGAAGCAGACGAATCGCCTGATGGTAAGCAACTACAGTCGCCTGCGGACCCCTGTAACTCCCCACTCGGTGGTTGCAAGAACGTTGCCGGCATGTGATGGCAGTAAGCTCTTTATTTGAAGGTACTTTTCTGTTTCTTGTTTGTTCTCTCTTTTTGTTTATTATTAATATGATTATACATACAATACATAATATTCACCCAGCGGAGTATGGCTAAGGTTTGAAATACACCCGATACTCGAACGGCCCATTATTCCGAAGATCTCGCTCACAGGTGCGAGGAGTAAATCATGGTGATTTATCCGAGGAATAAATCGCAGTCTGACGCGCGCCGACTCCCAACAAACTTCCTCCGTGTTATACTTAGTTTTGTAACCTCGGTGTTATGTACTTGGCTTGATTATACACAAGTTATACATGAATAGTCTAGGGACTTAAGGGGAGGTATTAAGGACGTATACGTGCGAATTTTTATGCGATATTGACTCTTTATATATTTGATCCTCAATAAAAATAGACGATTCTAAGACAACTTTTTTAATGTACGTTGTAAGACATATTACAGAGAACTAAAATTGTTTACTTATAACACCTGTATTAATAACCTGTACTAATGGACAATTGATGAATAAATGATTCTAAATGCCTCAGACGTGATGGGTGCCAATATTTTAATTGAACGGAAGCCTACACAAAACCTAAAGGTCCATTCGAACTTACGAATTGTCAACTTGATTTTATATCGCCATCACACGCCAGTATATCCTACTCGTACCTAGCGAAGCGGAAGCGAGATACGCTGTGAGTAGAGTAATATCATAATATCAACTACAAATTTTAAATTTCTAAAGTTGGAATGCCGCTGCTAATTTACCGAACTCAAACAGTTTGATTCTAAAATTAAACGAAACCCTTTCAAATTCAAACCTCGTGTACCGGCGACTAAGTATAAAACTCTGGCAGTAATTTATATGATTGTTCTCAACAATAGCGAGAACAATAAAGTGAGAACAAAAGTATCTAGAGTGAGAGTTTCTGGAGTATTGTTTGTGGGTGAGGCATTCAGAGTGGATTAGGCTTTCAGTGGATCTAGCAGTTTCCAGGTCATGAATTATTCTAAAAATGCATAGGTATGGTTAAGGTAAGCTTGAAAGGGCACGATTATGTGATTTATGTCGCCAAAGCCGTGGATCTGGTAAGGATGACTCACGCTAGAACGGTCTGGGTCCTGGCTAAGGCATTCAAACTAGAATAAGTAGGTACACGTATCACGATTACCCAACTAGCCCACGATAACATAACCCATAGGTAGCTGTTCCGTAAAAACCAGGAAATTGAAGACCAAGGAGCCGAACGTCATTGTCGGAGAAACGGAAGCTGCCAGACTACGATGGCTCGGGCACGTAGTCCGGATGGTAGACGATCGTGCAGTCTGAAGGGCGTGCTCTATGGCGTACCAAATGGCCGAAGACCTTCTGGACGTCCTTAGCGAACCTTAGCGAACTCGGAGCCGTCGATTGGACAGAGAAGCATGGCGGTCATTGGTGTGGAAGGCCAAGATCCACTTAGATTCAAGTAGGTCAGTAAGTACTCATAGCTGTTATAGATCACATAACACTGGTGGCTCAGAGAACTTGACTCGCTCTCGCTTGTAATGTAACCCAGTGGCCGTTGTAGGTAATTTATTATCTTATATTGGAATCAATGGGTAGCTAATGAGGAGCGCTGTTCGCTGTCGGGATCTCGGGCCCGGGGACTATTACATTAAACAAAGCCTTTCAAATTACCCTTATACTATACCTAAGAACTTATGTAAAAAGTAATGAAATAAACGCATTTGTATTTGTATTTAAATTATAACAAAGTCTCTTGCTAGCTATAGAACGCGTCCGTTGTTAGGAGATACAACGTTGTTCTTTGTAATATCAAATATTAAGTCGGCGGTCGGTTATGACGACCTACACAGAAACAGTACTGGAGTAGAATAAGAGCGTTTTCACATTGTCTCATCTGATATTGAATGTCTGATACGACTACCTACAAAAAAAGCAAAAAGTAAATACTTAAGTGGCTTTTTATATTTTTATATCTACATTTAATTATTGTTTGTTGTTCAAAAGAAAGCGTTAATGCAAAAATAAAAGGTTATGGCATTTCCTAGTAGCTGTTTTTCTCCAAAGATCATCCGACATCCGATATCGGATCGGACGATGTAAAAGCGCTCTAAAATGCTGACTGGTGTAGGTTTAGGTTTTCCACAACTGTAATTAAAACGCATATTTTGCAATTCCTGGTCATGGGCTTCAAATTTCTGCTTTCTGATTGAAAAAAGGATATATTAGTGTAGTAAATAAAGATAGTGGACCCCGCAGTAATTCCTCAGCCAGAAAAAACTTTACAGTATGATAAAGTATCAATAAATAAAAAGTATTGTATAAATTTCCAAAGAATAATAATAATAGGATTTAAGTAAATACCTAAAGTCTTAAATCGTTAATATCTTTTTACGAAAAAATGCTCCGTTTAAACTTTCTTCTCCGGACATATTCATGTAACGTATTGCAACAATATATGAAATATCAAAAAAAAAAATATCCCCGCAGAAATACCAATATTAACAAAATATAATTTTTTGGCGTGTCTTGGACCGGAAAATTGCCCAGTCAAATTTTTTCACTGGAATGCCATTTTATTGCCGATTTATACCTACAAATTGAAAATTTAAAAAAGTTGCCATGTAACTATACTTTTTACAGAAATTGCCTTTTTCTCGCTATGGAAAATTTCTCTATCCATTTTATTTATTGAATTAAGTTCACAGTTTTCTTTCCATTCAACTATAAAAACATCCAAAAAAATAACGAGCGTATTAAAAACTAAACATATCGGGAGCAGTGTGTAGGGAGCGGGGTGTACAAGGGATGATATTTCTTTTGGATATTTTGGATTTAAGTATATACGTGGCTACTTAGTATATATTTAAAAAAAGAAATCAGGCTGAGAAATTTTCCACTCTCAGTTTTTAATAGTTCTAAAATACATAATCTTGGATATGCATTTTTTTTTCTTACCCACTACGCAAAATTATATTCTAAGATCATATAAGAAGAAAAAAATGGCAGAGCAATTTTCCGATGAAAATGAGCGTCAAAAAATGAATTATCATAAAAAAAATATTCTCATGTTTGACAAAAGTTTTAGATTTTTTTCTAGTATCACATACTGATACAAATAACTTATTTGGTAAAATAATTTTGGATGGAGGAATTACTCGGTTCAATATATAAACAGATTTGTATTTTTACGAATAAATACCTAAGTTAGGATTGTTTTTTTTTTCGATATTTATATGTTAGTTTCGGCTCATACTATACAATAACCAAGCAAAATTTCATCGACTGAGAAATTAATGCATGGGTCTCCATACAACAACTTGCTTCATTTAGGTACTATATAATTACTACACTATACGGCCGGTACTAGGGATTGCAATCCGGATCCGAAATGTATGAAATTATCCGGATCTGGATCCGGATCCGCGGATATTCCCATACATTTCGGATCCGTCGTGCAAACCCTAGCCGGTACCTATAGTTCGTTTTTTTTAGCATTAGAAAGAACTTGAAAGAAGGTAAGCGATCTTGACATGTCTTTTAATTTAAAAACGCTTTTAAAAAATCAGTACCTAACTATTACTTATGAAAGCAGAAGAATATAAATGATCGTATTATAATTATAATTGATATATTTGCTGTAACTTATTTTTAAAATGTGTTTTTCAATTAAAAGACACATCAAGATTGTTTGTCAAGATTGTTTGTTAAAAAAAACGAACTATACAGACGGACTGCAATCCGACTGCAACTTGTATGGGAACGGCACGCCAACGACGTTGCAGTTGGTGTGCAGTCGGCGTGCAGTTCTCATACAAATTGCAGTCGGGTTGCAGTCCGTCCGTATCGGCCCTTAGGTTTAAGGGCACATAAATAAAGTAAAATAAAAAAATAAAAATCATTTATTTCAGGTTCCAGGATCCATATTACATAAGATAGCTTTGTTAAATAAATAACTACTGTAAATATACATACATAAATCTAGTGATTCAAAGGCAGCTGATGTATTCGCCCTTTGCATGAAAAACTAACGTTTACCACTGCATTACCTACTTTTTACCATTGAATAATGTTAATATAGTTACTATGTATCTATGTAAATAGTTCAAAACGTATCATTTTTTGAAAAATAAAAAGAATCAAGAAGTAGAATGAGCCGGTTATATTAAAAACTGTAGTACATATAAGTATTGTCTGGATCAAGCTTACATCTCGCTATCTTCATGCACCGTTCACCGTATAGGTACTTCCTTCAATAATAAATGGAGAAAGTTCACAAGCGACTGGTGAATTCAGCAATAAGTTAAAAATATAACCTCCATAACGGCCGGCGACTCCGCGAGGTGTGAATAACGAATGAATATTGTACCGGCTGATTTAATGGGCTCTGTTTAACGAAAAACGACCGGAATTTAATCGAACTTAACCGAAATTTATGTTCAATGACGAAATTACTTTCATTTGCCGTCGCGTTGATAATACATAATATAATAATGCGATCACGAAGATAAATGGAGTAATTGCTTTTCAGTCCTAATTGTGTCCATCCATAAGAAAGAACAATAATATGCTATACAAATATAAATACTATAGGTCATGGTCTAATAAAACATGGTCTTCTATTCCCAGAGTGACACGGGCCTACGTCACAATAACATTGCCACTTTATTTCAACATAACATGTTACATGGGTACATTATAGCTATGGTTAATAAGTTAAAATATTTCTTTATAATTTTATAATTTTCATTTATAATGTATTTTATCTTAAATTTTACAATAACACGTCATTTTTAATTATTCGTTAGCAATATCTTCCGATTCACAAAAGAAATTTCAGACGTTCGGGTAATTCTGTTTACATTACTGGCAACACAGGATAGCGCTGTCACATTTGACAATTCGGATCTAGATAACTTCATGCCCTGACCGTCATCCTTGTCGAACGCGTGTTAATTGTTATTTCCTTCTCGCTCAGTGTCAGCAGTCGCAGTGTTTTCCAAACTTTTCACGTCGTAAGCTTGGTAATTAATGTGTAACTGTGAATTAGTTTTTTAAACGTTTGTCTTGTATAGATAAATAAAGTTTAATTTAATACATTAGATTTGTTTTATTTTACTATGTTTCTACATGAATAACTTAAAATTAATGCCGTTAAAATAATTTTCACCGTTGGTTAAAATTCTCCCACATTTTAAAGTTTGAGAACCTGTAAACAGCATGATGACGTAGGCCCGTGTCAGTTAGGTCATACGCGAATCTCGGAATAGAGTACCAGGCGGAGTATATTATTATACCATGCTATAGGTAATATTCAAGGTAAAGAAGTGCCTCAGGCCTATAGTGTCTGAGGCAGGATTCAATCTCAATTCGGTATTAGTGGCTTAGGTCACAATCTCTCTACCTTTTACGTAATTCCATCCCTGTCACTCGATTAATGCAACTCCAATAGGTTGGTGCAATTCCAATCACGCATTTTGCGGTAATAGCCCTTTCAAACCTACTTCTTGTCCAAGTCAGAAACTCCAAAATAATTTGTCAGTATTTTGCCTCCGGACATACTGAATCGTCATCATCTTATCTCTAATGAAAATCCGTTTCTTTTTGTACCTATTTGTAAAATCTGACAAGAATATTGCAATATTCCTGACAAATCATCACCATTCCTAGTAGGTATAAAGGTATAAGGCAATTTTCATCAAGGAAGAGAAACCCCTGCGGCCCTGTCATGTGGTCACCCTACGCGCAAGATTTATACTAGCAATCAAATCTGCTCTCCGTTTAATCATACTCTATCAGCCATGTGAGCTCTTAGGGCGTCCGCTAGCTGGCGCTGACAGTTCATAAATGCCACAATAATTCTAGCTTCTGGTCATCATAGCAGGTACTACTGCTCCAGCATAATATGCATCGTGGGCATTCTGGCATTCCCCGTACACCTAACAAAATGAAATACCGCTCGATTGTGTTGGCGTCACATTTTACTTGCATTCCAATTTTAGCACGGCAGGACTTTATCGGGCTCACTTCATTTCGTCATTGCAAACACAGGTTACTCATTTCCTACCCCATATGTCCAAAATGAACCTTGCTTGTTTATGACACGGTTGAATATCGCATGTGCTCTTTCCAAGGGATGCGGGAAAACTCTAGGACCAAAAGGTTGAAAGTTTGCTTAAAATTTCAAAGTTTTTACAGCATTTTGGAATGAGAAAGTTGTGAAATTTATAACAGTTGGCCGGGTTTTAATCAAGAAGCGAGTGCAGTAATAAAGGATTGCCCATTTTTGTACAAATTGAAATACTTATTAAGAGATGAATGAACTAAGTTGGTAATCGTTGGATATAGATGAGCCTGCAGATCTCAGATGAAACCTTTGCATTGACCGGGTTATATATAGATTGTCGGCCCGATTCGAACTTTAAGATACTTACGTCAAATATTACGTCTAGATACGATATGGATTAGATATGTCAGTGTCAAAAGTGACGTTTCTTCAAACAAAAACGTTCGATTCGAGTCTTATGTCCTATAAGCGCCACTTGCACCACCCCACTAACCCGGGGTTAAGCGGTTAGACTATTAACCCCGTGTGACGTGTCAAATTGTACTGGTAACCATGGTAACTCCAGGTTTAACCGGTTAACCCTGGGTATGGAATATGGAATGGTGCAAGTGGCGCTAAAGGGTTAATATAAGTAGGTCAGAAGTAGGTACATAAGTAGTTGGTTCGTGCACTCCAAACAATCAATGTGTGTGAGCGCAAAGCAACGCAGCGAGAGTGGATTCATCCGGATTAGTTCACCATGCCCCATGCCAAATGGATTTCGGTTGCAATACCTATCTATCCACTATCCAGTCAGTATCACAGAATAATAGTATTTTGTAATGTAGGTATTGTTACTATTGTTCCATAAAGTAGCAAGTTTAAAAAATGTGAATAATTATGTCTTCTATATTTATCTATGTCCATATCTATCTATCTATCTATCTATCTATGTCTATATCTTCTATATCTATGTCTTATATATCTTTCTGAAATGTTTCTTTAACACATTCAACACCAAGAACCCGACTGTCGGGTACACTGTTCGTAGCGACTACGCGCTACATACGACGAAACCGTGGCTACGCGCTACGAGCGTAACCCGTAGCACTTAGTGGTATTGAATGTGTTAAGTACCAACAAATTGGTGCCAGTTGGTCACAAATATAACGCCTCAAAATTCTGTCCAAGTAATTTAGTACATTAACATCAACCTTTTATGCAAATAACTACAGGTCTAAAATACTTACCTACGCTAAAAGATAATTGAAGTGTGCAAAAAGGGAAGCCATCACGTATGTATACGAATATTTCATGAGTGCGAACGAGACAGACTATAAAAGAAACAATATGACCACTTTAGAGCTTTATAGCGGCCGCTAACGACCGTTTGAATGTACCTACTGAACTCAAAACTTAAGATTAGTAGACTGAAAAATACGAAAAACTATATTAGATACTAATACGATGGGTTATTATATCTTGGAGTATACAAATACAAAAGCAAATAATTACGCAATCACTTCTTGAATTCAATACTTCCAATGACACTTGACATCATTCGGATTTTGGTCGCAATTTTGATATTTAACAACCAATTTGATTCATATGCCACTATAGAACTTAGGGTGGTATTCCACCTGTCCAATGTCAGTGCATCTCACTCTCTCATTAGAGCAAAATGTGAGACGCAATACACATTGGACAAAGAAATTGGATAGATGGAATACCACCCTAATATACACGACATACATCACTCAATAAGCATCTGTCGTAGAAAATAAACAAATTGATTCATTATGACATGGTTCGTTAGTGGCCTAGAAATTAAATTGGTTAACTGTACATTCCAAATCTGTGCAAATTACGTAAATAATGGCAACACGCGCCTGAACATTATAATGATCATTGGAACTGGACAGAAGGGCACCGCAGGGCAGGAGCCGCAAAGCGTTCGTTTCGCGGCCTCGAGCAGAATGGGACAATTCCCCGCTCGCGCTGCCGGCGACTCGACTGCCGTAAAATTAAACTACCTGGAGCCTGGAGTATTCGAATTTAAAAAAAAATTTTCAATGGGGCGGTCAATTCAGAAAGTAATTTTTAGTTATTAATTAATTACTATCAGGTAGGCATCTGTATGATCTGTATTTGTAATAAATACAAATTAATAACAAGAAGTTACTATGATAGGATGTAGTCTCGTATAACTTTTGGCAAATACTCGCAGGTATACATTTATGAAATGGGTTGTGTTGTTCTCGCGTAGGTACCTATACTCGCAGCTTTCGGCGCTCACCTAATTGTGGCATAAAGGCGATGAATTAACTCAGATAGTGAATATTTTAAAAGACTATTCCAATCGATTTCAGCTGGGCTGGTTATTGCACTGCACCTAAGATGATGTGTGGGCAGGGGAGCGAATTACGAATTCGAAACTCTTTCCTATCATCCGTCTACATTTCTTAACACACACCGCATTCTCCAGAGCGTGTCAGCTCCGACGAACGACTGCAGTTTACTCCTTACGAATGATTAGAATACATTATAAAATTTAAGATCATAAGTATCATAACTTCACAAATTGACAGTTGTTATTTATTGAATAAGTAAAGTGTTTCCATGCAGCTATTGTTGCTAGGGGATGTGCAAGATAACGCTCGAAACATAACGTAACGTTTGATTATTAACATTTCAACTAAACTTTATCGCAATGTCACCGAATCTGCGATGTAGCTAGCTACCGGACAAAAAACGAAAAATGCTAACTCATGTCTGTTGCAGACCGTCGCGTCGGAAATGCTAACTCATGTCTGTTGCAGACCGTCGCGTCGGAAATGCTAACTCATGTCTGTTGCAGACCGTCGCGTCGGAAATGCTAACTCATGTCTGTTGCAGACCGTCGCGTCGGAAATGCTAACTCATGTCTGTTGCAGACCGTCGCGTCGGAAATGCTAACTCATGTCTGTTGCAGACCGTCGCGTCGGAAATCAAAAATCCTATTGATGTGGTTCCTGCCTCCATTTCCTGTTAATTAAGTAAAAATACTTCGCGGTTTGAACAACATGCCGCTTTGCGAATGTATTGTTTGGATGCAGTTGAAATGATGTCTATTGGTAATTGAAACACCCCGACATCCATTTTGGATTTTTACCCACCTACATACGGCGAAGCCAAAAGGAAGGGTTATAATTTAAGCAGTCTGACAGTGTGTTTGTGTTCTTTCTACGTTGTTTAAAATATTCAGACGATTTTGTTGTATTACTTATATTTATAAGTGCTAATTTTAAATGAATTTTGACGATTAGGTACCTAGATATATTATCATACAGAGATCGGACCAATTTGCGTCATTGCTCGCAATGATGTGGACATGACTCCAAAATTGATTAATTAATTAATCATTTATTTATTTCTCATTAAATTAATTGAGTGCAGCATAAAAACTATATAGCGTAAACCCTTTTGTATAAAAAGAAAGGGCATGCACTCAGTAGTGACTGCATGTGTGTACGGTGTTCCTGCTGTGAAACCTTGTCACTGATCTGTATAATAACCGCTTCATATCCATACCACCACAGATACCATACCATCACAGATTTTGTTACGCTCTTTAGTGGTCAACATATATTGGACATCTAATAGCGAACATTAAGCATCCGAATTAGTTAGCTTGAACTCTAAATGGCGCATCAATTACAATCCGTATACGTTGAGGCCGTACGTATTTTCAGGAGTAGTATCTCTATTTTTCACCGTTTTCAGTTTCTCGAGTAGTCTAAATAATGATTAAAAGCGTTTCTAGATTAATTGTTATTATCTGTACACTTTCACATTTATAGTTTACTGCATAGTAACTGCATAGTAAGGTATCAATTCGCTTTAAACAACATTAATGAGCACAAACAAAAAAAAAAAATCAACAGCCGCCACCGCCATTTTGAATCTCAACCGGCAGATACCGGGATATATATATATATATGTTTTCCGAGCAAAGCCCAAATTGCCTGTTTATATAGAACCGAAATACAAAACCGAACGCCTGCCGCAATTCGATTGATTTTCCAACAATACGTACATAATATCTAATGATAATTAAGTACATTGAGACGAAACAGGAAACAGCACGGGATTTTCTCTAAAATACATAAAAGGTTCTGCATTAGCCTCTAAAAAACAATAGGGGTCGTTTTCGCACCTCTTACTGGGAATCCCATCATTAACTGACATAGTACTTTGAACATTCGTAAACCTTATTACAAAGAGTTAAGGTCTGTTTATGGTTCAGTTAAGTTCGTTAGTACATTAGACCCATCCTCTTTCCGACGAAGCCGTAAAGGCAAACAAAACTATGTAGAAAAGGAATAAAGTCCTAATTAATAATAACTTGCGTCCGTAGGTACCTAGTTACCTCTTGAAATGGACACATTAACTGGAAGCAGGATTAGCGTTAAACTGTGGCGTCAGCGTAGCGTCGCTACACAAGTAGGTAAGTACCTTCGTAGGTACATACACGGGAAGGTAAAGTACTTACTAAGTTAACACTTACATACCTACAGCATACAGCTGTCATAAGCTATTTGTAAACCGTTGACGATAAACGCGTAAATACCAACTTTTAATATCTTTCTAAACTAATGATTGTACTCGCATTGAATTGAAAAGCTGATCATTAAATACATACACACATATAATAGGTATGGTGAATAGAATATATCCCGTTTCTAATAGTAGTTAAAGTCCCATCGTAAAAGTTAGATCGGTCTATAGTTTTACAATTAGCTTATCGGTTTATAGTGTTGACAGTAACATCATAACAGATTATAAAGCCGGAATATCGCTCTTATACCTATACGTGCTCCGCCTCTGAAAGAAGTATCATAACTTTTAATTGAGTCATTTCTGAACAAGCTTAAGCGGATTGCCGACGGGTCTCCCGGATATCGGCCGAGTTAAGTTTAAAGTACATTACATAACTTTTGTTTTTATTTTTAGTTTTATTATATAACTGTGAGCCGCTATTCTAATAATTGCGAATTTTGTTATGTTTAAGGCGTGACAAGCAACGTCAATCACAATGATATGGCGTGGCGATGGCGTCCATTGAAGATAATATTTATTTTGTATGAAAAATAGGTAGTCTGAATACTTCATAATTTTTAAAAGTTGTTGAACAAAATTGTCACCGTTTGAGGAGTACAATCTATGTTTTAATTATTTGCTCGTGTTACAGGCCACACCGTGTATATACAATAATAAAAAACTTAAATACTAAAAAATCATTTTCGTATATATACATATGCTCGAAAAACTTGGGTAATAACCCTTCTAGGCAGTCATGACGATATTCCCTCGAGTCAATTATTATTAAACTTTTGTTCTATTTCTACCCGACTGCCGAAAGAGGTTTACATTTTACGAGCATAATAAAATAATATTATGTACGTGTGTTGGCACGACATACAGTCAGCATCAATATTATGTACGTGTGTTGGCACGACATACAGTCAGCATCAATATTATGTACGTGTGTTGGCACGACATACAGTCAGCATCAATATTATGTACGTGTGTTGGCACGATATACAGTCAGCATCAATATTATGTACGTGTGTTGGCACGATATACAGTCAGCATCAATATTATGTACGTGTGTTGGCACGACATACAGTCAGCATCAATATTATGTACGTGTGTTGGCACGACATACAGTCAGCATCAATATTATGTACGTGTGTTGGCACGACATACAGTCAGCATCAATATTATGTACGTGTGTTGGCACGACATACAGTCAGCATCAATATTATGTACGTGTGTTGGCACGATATACAGTCAGCATCAATATTATGTACGTGTGTTGGCACGATATACAGTCAGCATCAATATTATGTACGTGTGTTGGCACGATATACAGTCAGCATCAATATTATGTACGTGTGTTGGCACGACATACAGTCAGCATCAATATTATGTACGTGTGTTGGCACGACATACAGTCAGCATCAATATTATGTACGTGTGTTGGCACGACATACAGTCAGCATCAATGATGACATACAGTCAGCATCAATATTATGTACGTGTGTTGGCACGACATACAGTCAGCATCAATGATGACATACAGTCAGCATCAATATTATGTACGTGTGTTGGCACGACATACAGTCAGCATCAATATTATGTACGTGTGTTGGCACGATATACAGTCAGCATCAATATTATGTACGTGTGTTGGCACGACATACAGTCAGCATCAATATTATGTACGTGTGTTGGCACGATATACAGTCAGCATCAATATTATGTACGTGTGTTGGCACGACATACAGTCAGCATCAATATTATGTACGTGTGTTGGCACGACATACAGTCAGCATCAATATTATGTACGTGTGTTGGCACGACATACAGTCAGCATCAATATTATGTACGTGTGTTGGCACGACATACAGTCAGCATCAATATTATGTACGTGTGTTGGCACGACATACAGTCAGCATCAATATTATGTACGTGTGTTGGCACGACATACAGTCAGCATCAATATTATGTACGTGTGTTGGCACGATATACAGTCAGCATCAATGATGATGTACGTGTGTTGGCACGACATACAGTCAGCATCAATATTATGTACGTGTGTTGGCACGACATACAGTCAGCATCAATATTATGTACGTGTGTTGGCACGACATACAGTCAGCATCAATATTATGTACGTGTGTTGGCACGACATACAGTCAGCATCAATATTATGTACGTGTGTTGGCACGACATACAGTCAGCATCAATATTATGTACGTGTGTTGGCACGATATACAGTCAGCATCAATATTATGTACGTGTGTTGGCACGACATACAGTCAGCATCAATATTATGTACGTGTGTTGGCACGACATACAGTCAGCATCAATATTATGTACGTGTGTTGGCACGACATACAGTCAGCATCAATATTATGTACGTGTGTTGGCACGACATACAGTCAGCATCAATATTATGTACGTGTGTTGGCACGACATACAGTCAGCATCAATATTATGTACGTGTGTTGGCACGACATACAGTCAGCATCAATATTATGTACGTGTGTTGGCACGATATACAGTCAGCATCAATGATGATGTACGTGTGTTGGCACGACATACAGTCAGCATCAATATTATGTACGTGTGTTGGCACGACATACAGTCAGCATCAATATTATGTACGTGTGTTGGCACGACATACAGTCAGCATCAATATTATGTACGTGTGTTGGCACGACATACAGTCAGCATCAATATTATGTACGTGTGTTGGCACGACATACAGTCAGCATCAATATTATGTACGTGTGTTGGCACGATATACAGTCAGCATCAATATTATGTACGTGTGTTGGCACGACATACAGTCAGCATCAATATTATGTACGTGTGTTGGCACGACATACAGTCAGCATCAATATTATGTACGTGTGTTGGCACGACATACAGTCAGCATCAATATTATGTACGTGTGTTGGCACGACATACAGTCAGCATCAATATTATGTACGTGTGTTGGCACGATATACAGTCAGCATCAATGATGATGTACGTGTGTTGGCACGACATACAGTCAGCATCAATATTATGTACGTGTGTTGGCACGACATACAGTCAGCATCAATATTATGTACGTGTGTTGGCACGACATACAGTCAGCATCAATATTATGTACGTGTGTTGGCACGACATACAGTCAGCATCAATATTATGTACGTGTGTTGGCACGACATACAGTCAGCATCAATATTATGTACGTGTGTTGGCACGACATACAGTCAGCATCAATATTATGTACGTGTGTTGGCACGATATACAGTCAGCATCAATATTATGTACGTGTGTTGGCACGATATACAGTCAGCATCAATATTATGTACGTGTGTTGGCACGATATACAGTCAGCATCAATATTATGTACGTGTGTTGGCACGACATACAGTCAGCATCAATATTATGTACGTGTGTTGGCACGACATACAGTCAGCATCAATATTATGTACGTGTGTTGGCACGATATACAGTCAGCATCAATATTATGTACGTGTGTTGGCACGACATACAGTCAGCATCAATATTATGTACGTGTGTTGGCACGACATACAGTCAGCATCAATATTATGTACGTGTGTTGGCACGACATACAGTCAGCATCAATATTATGTACGTGTGTTGGCACGATATACAGTCAGCATCAATATTATGTACGTGTGTTGGCACGACATACAGTCAGCATCAATATTATGTACGTGTGTTGGCACGACATACAGTCAGCATCAATATTATGTACGTGTGTTGGCACGATATACAGTCAGCATCAATATTATGTACGTGTGTTGGCACGACATACAGTCAGCATCAATATTATGTACGTGTGTTGGCACGATATACAGTCAGCATCAATATTATGTACGTGTGTTGGCACGACATACAGTCAGCATCAATATTATGTACGTGTGTTGGCACGACATACAGTCAGCATCAATATTATGTACGTGTGTTGGCACGATATACAGTCAGCATCAATATTATGTACGTGTGTTGGCACGACATACAGTCAGCATCAATATTATGTACGTGTGTTGGCACGACATACAGTCAGCATCAATATTATGTACGTGTGTTGGCACGACATACAGTCAGCATCAATATTATGTACGTGTGTTGGCACGATATACAGTCAGCATCAATATTATGTACGTGTGTTGGCACGATATACAGTCAGCATCAATATTATGTACGTGTGTTGGCACGACATACAGTCAGCATCAATATTATGTACGTGTGTTGGCACGACATACAGTCAGCATCAATATTATGTACGTGTGTTGGCACGACATACAGTCAGCATCAATATTATGTACGTGTGTTGGCACGACATACAGTCAGCATCAATATTATGTACGTGTGTTGGCACGACATACAGTCAGCATCAATATTATGTACGTGTGTTGGCACGATATACAGTCAGCATCAATATTATGTACGTGTGTTGGCACGATATACAGTCAGCATCAATATTATGTACGTGTGTTGGCACGACATACAGTCAGCATCAATATTATGTACGTGTGTTGGCACGACATACAGTCAGCATCAATATTATGTACGTGTGTTGGCACGACATACAGTCAGCATCAATATTATGTACGTGTGTTGGCACGACATACAGTCAGCATCAATATTATGTACGTGTGTTGGCACGACATACAGTCAGCATCAATATTATGTACGTGTGTTGGCACGACATACAGTCAGCATCAATATTATGTACGTGTGTTGGCACGATATACAGTCAGCATCAATGATGATGTACGTGTGTTGGCACGACATACAGTCAGCATCAATATTATGTACGTGTGTTGGCACGACATACAGTCAGCATCAATATTATGTACGTGTGTTGGCACGACATACAGTCAGCATCAATATTATGTACGTGTGTTGGCACGACATACAGTCAGCATCAATATTATGTACGTGTGTTGGCACGACATACAGTCAGCATCAATATTATGTACGTGTGTTGGCACGACATACAGTCAGCATCAATATTATGTACGTGTGTTGGCACGATATACAGTCAGCATCAATATTATGTACGTGTGTTGGCACGATATACAGTCAGCATCAATATTATGTACGTGTGTTGGCACGATATACAGTCAGCATCAATATTATGTACGTGTGTTGGCACGACATACAGTCAGCATCAATATTATGTACGTGTGTTGGCACGACATACAGTCAGCATCAATATTATGTACGTGTGTTGGCACGATATACAGTCAGCATCAATATTATGTACGTGTGTTGGCACGACATACAGTCAGCATCAATATTATGTACGTGTGTTGGCACGACATACAGTCAGCATCAATATTATGTACGTGTGTTGGCACGACATACAGTCAGCATCAATATTATGTACGTGTGTTGGCACGATATACAGTCAGCATCAATATTATGTACGTGTGTTGGCACGACATACAGTCAGCATCAATATTATGTACGTGTGTTGGCACGACATACAGTCAGCATCAATATTATGTACGTGTGTTGGCACGATATACAGTCAGCATCAATATTATGTACGTGTGTTGGCACGACATACAGTCAGCATCAATATTATGTACGTGTGTTGGCACGACATACAGTCAGCATCAATATTATGTACGTGTGTTGGCACGACATACAGTCAGCATCAATATTATGTACGTGTGTTGGCACGATATACAGTCAGCATCAATATTATGTACGTGTGTTGGCACGATATACAGTCAGCATCAATATTATGTACGTGTGTTGGCACGACATACAGTCAGCATCAATATTATGTACGTGTGTTGGCACGACATACAGTCAGCATCAATATTATGTACGTGTGTTGGCACGACATACAGTCAGCATCAATATTATGTACGTGTGTTGGCACGACATACAGTCAGCATCAATGATGACATACAGTCAGCATCAATATTATGTACGTGTGTTGGCACGACATACAGTCAGCATCAATGATGACATACAGTCAGCATCAATATTATGTACGTGTGTTGGCACGACATACAGTCAGCATCAATATTATGTACGTGTGTTGGCACGACATACAGTCAGCATCAATATTATGTACGTGTGTTGGCACGATATACAGTCAGCATCAATATTATGTACGTGTGTTGGCACGACATACAGTCAGCATCAATATTATGTACGTGTGTTGGCACGATATACAGTCAGCATCAATATTATGTACGTGTGTTGGCACGATATACAGTCAGCATCAATATTATGTACGTGTGTTGGCACGACATACAGTCAGCATCAATATTATGTACGTGTGTTGGCACGACATACAGTCAGCATCAATATTATGTACGTGTGTTGGCACGACATACAGTCAGCATCAATGATGACATACAGTCAGCATCAATATTATGTACGTGTGTTGGCACGACATACAGTCAGCATCAATATTATGTACGTGTGTTGGCACGATATACAGTCAGCATCAATATTATGTACGTGTGTTGGCACGACATACAGTCAGCATCAATATTATGTACGTGTGTTGGCACGACATACAGTCAGCATCAATATTATGTACGTGTGTTGGCACGATATACAGTCAGCATCAATATTATGTACGTGTGTTGGCACGACATACAGTCAGCATCAATATTATGTACGTGTGTTGGCACGACATACAGTCAGCATCAATATTATGTACGTGTGTTGGCACGACATACAGTCAGCATCAATATTATGTACGTGTGTTGGCACGACATACAGTCAGCATCAATATTATGTACGTGTGTTGGCACGACATACAGTCAGCATCAATATTATGTACGTGTGTTGGCACGATATACAGTCAGCATCAATATTATGTACGTGTGTTGGCACGACATACAGTCAGCATCAATATTATGTACGTGTGTTGGCACGACATACAGTCAGCATCAATATTATGTACGTGTGTTGGCACGACATACAGTCAGCATCAATGATGACATACAGTCAGCATCAATATTATGTACGTGTGTTGGCACGACATACAGTCAGCATCAATATTATGTACGTGTGTTGGCACGATATACAGTCAGCATCAATATTATGTACGTGTGTTGGCACGATATACAGTCAGCATCAATATTATGTACGTGTGTTGGCACGATATACAGTCAGCATCAATATTATGTACGTGTGTTGGCACGATATACAGTCAGCATCAATATTATGTACGTGTGTTGGCACGACATACAGTCAGCATCAATATTATGTACGTGTGTTGGCACGACATACAGTCAGCATCAATATTATGTACGTGTGTTGGCACGATATACAGTCAGCATCAATATTATGTACGTGTGTTGGCACGATATACAGTCAGCATCAATATTATGTACGTGTGTTGGCACGATATACAGTCAGCATCAATATTATGTACGTGTGTTGGCACGACATACAGTCAGCATCAATATTATGTACGTGTGTTGGCACGACATACAGTCAGCATCAATATTATGTACGTGTGTTGGCACGATATACAGTCAGCATCAATATTATGTACGTGTGTTGGCACGACATACAGTCAGCATCAATATTATGTACGTGTGTTGGCACGATATACAGTCAGCATCAATATTATGTACGTGTGTTGGCACGACATACAGTCAGCATCAATATTATGTACGTGTGTTGGCACGATATACAGTCAGCATCAATATTATGTACGTGTGTTGGCACGATATACAGTCAGCATCAATATTATGTACGTGTGTTGGCACGATATACAGTCAGCATCAATATTATGTACGTGTGTTGGCACGACATACAGTCAGCATCAATATTATGTACGTGTGTTGGCACGACATACAGTCAGCATCAATATTATGTACGTGTGTTGGCACGATATACAGTCAGCATCAATATTATGTACGTGTGTTGGCACGATATACAGTCAGCATCAATATTATGTACGTGTGTTGGCACGATATACAGTCAGCATCAATATTATGTACGTGTGTTGGCACGACATACAGTCAGCATCAATATTATGTACGTGTGTTGGCACGACATACAGTCAGCATCAATATTATGTACGTGTGTTGGCACGATATACAGTCAGCATCAATATTATGTACGTGTGTTGGCACGACATACAGTCAGCATCAATATTATGTACGTGTGTTGGCACGACATACAGTCAGCATCAATGATGACATACAGTCAGCATCAATATTATGTACGTGTGTTGGCACGACATACAGTCAGCATCAATATTATGTACGTGTGTTGGCACGACATACAGTCAGCATCAATGATGACATACAGTCAGCATCAATATTATGTACGTGTGTTGGCACGACATACAGTCAGCATCAATATTATGTACGTGTGTTGGCACGATATACAGTCAGCATCAATATTATGTACGTGTGTTGGCACGACATACAGTCAGCATCAATGATGACATACAGTCAGCATCAATATTATGTACGTGTGTTGGCACGACATACAGTCAGCATCAATATTATGTACGTGTGTTGGCACGATATACAGTCAGCATCAATATTATGTACGTGTGTTGGCACGACATACAGTCAGCATCAATATTATGTACGTGTGTTGGCACGATATACAGTCAGCATCAATATTATGTACGTGTGTTGGCACGATATACAGTCAGCATCAATATTATGTACGTGTGTTGGCACGACATACAGTCAGCATCAATATTATGTACGTGTGTTGGCACGACATACAGTCAGCATCAATATTATGTACGTGTGTTGGCACGATATACAGTCAGCATCAATATTATGTACGTGTGTTGGCACGATATACAGTCAGCATCAATATTATGTACGTGTGTTGGCACGACATACAGTCAGCATCAATATTATGTACGTGTGTTGGCACGACATACAGTCAGCATCAATATTATGTACGTGTGTTGGCACGATATACAGTCAGCATCAATATTATGTACGTGTGTTGGCACGACATACAGTCAGCATCAATATTATGTACGTGTGTTGGCACGACATACAGTCAGCATCAATATTATGTACGTGTGTTGGCACGACATACAGTCAGCATCAATATTATGTACGTGTGTTGGCACGACATACAGTCAGCATCAATATTATGTACGTGTGTTGGCACGACATACAGTCAGCATCAATATTATGTACGTGTGTTGGCACGACATACAGTCAGCATCAATGATGACATACAGTCAGCATCAATATTATGTACGTGTGTTGGCACGACATACAGTCAGCATCAATATTATGTACGTGTGTTGGCACGACATACAGTCAGCATCAATGATGACATACAGTCAGCATCAATATTATGTACGTGTGTTGGCACGACATACAGTCAGCATCAATATTATGTACGTGTGTTGGCACGATATACAGTCAGCATCAATATTATGTACGTGTGTTGGCACGACATACAGTCAGCATCAATATTATGTACGTGTGTTGGCACGACATACAGTCAGCATCAATGATGACATACAGTCAGCATCAATATTATGTACGTGTGTTGGCACGACATACAGTCAGCATCAATATTATGTACGTGTGTTGGCACGATATACAGTCAGCATCAATATTATGTACGTGTGTTGGCACGATATACAGTCAGCATCAATATTATGTACGTGTGTTGGCACGACATACAGTCAGCATCAATATTATGTACGTGTGTTGGCACGACATACAGTCAGCATCAATATTATGTACGTGTGTTGGCACGATATACAGTCAGCATCAATATTATGTACGTGTGTTGGCACGACATACAGTCAGCATCAATATTATGTACGTGTGTTGGCACGACATACAGTCAGCATCAATATTATGTACGTGTGTTGGCACGACATACAGTCAGCATCAATATTATGTACGTGTGTTGGCACGATATACAGTCAGCATCAATATTATGTACGTGTGTTGGCACGACATACAGTCAGCATCAATATTATGTACGTGTGTTGGCACGATATACAGTCAGCATCAATATTATGTACGTGTGTTGGCACGACATACAGTCAGCATCAATATTATGTACGTGTGTTGGCACGACATACAGTCAGCATCAATGATGACATACAGTCAGCATCAATATTATGTACGTGTGTTGGCACGACATACAGTCAGCATCAATATTATGTACGTGTGTTGGCACGATATACAGTCAGCATCAATATTATGTACGTGTGTTGGCACGACATACAGTCAGCATCAATATTATGTACGTGTGTTGGCACGATATACAGTCAGCATCAATATTATGTACGTGTGTTGGCACGACATACAGTCAGCATCAATATTATGTACGTGTGTTGGCACGATATACAGTCAGCATCAATATTATGTACGTGTGTTGGCACGACATACAGTCAGCATCAATATTATGTACGTGTGTTGGCACGATATACAGTCAGCATCAATATTATGTACGTGTGTTGGCACGACATACAGTCAGCATCAATATTATGTACGTGTGTTGGCACGACATACAGTCAGCATCAATATTATGTACGTGTGTTGGCACGACATACAGTCAGCATCAATATTATGTACGTGTGTTGGCACGATATACAGTCAGCATCAATATTATGTACGTGTGTTGGCACGATATACAGTCAGCATCAATATTATGTACGTGTGTTGGCACGACATACAGTCAGCATCAATATTATGTACGTGTGTTGGCACGATATACAGTCAGCATCAATATTATGTACGTGTGTTGGCACGATATACAGTCAGCATCAATATTATGTACGTGTGTTGGCACGATATACAGTCAGCATCAATATTATGTACGTGTGTTGGCACGACATACAGTCAGCATCAATATTATGTACGTGTGTTGGCACGATATACAGTCAGCATCAATATTATGTACGTGTGTTGGCACGATATACAGTCAGCATCAATATTATGTACGTGTGTTGGCACGACATACAGTCAGCATCAATATTATGTACGTGTGTTGGCACGACATACAGTCAGCATCAATATTATGTACGTGTGTTGGCACGACATACAGTCAGCATCAATATTATGTACGTGTGTTGGCACGATATACAGTCAGCATCAATATTATGTACGTGTGTTGGCACGACATACAGTCAGCATCAATATTATGTACGTGTGTTGGCACGATATACAGTCAGCATCAATATTATGTACGTGTGTTGGCACGACATACAGTCAGCATCAATATTATGTACGTGTGTTGGCACGACATACAGTCAGCATCAATGATGACATACAGTCAGCATCAATATTATGTACGTGTGTTGGCACGACATACAGTCAGCATCAATATTATGTACGTGTGTTGGCACGACATACAGTCAGCATCAATATTATGTACGTGTGTTGGCACGATATACAGTCAGCATCAATATTATGTACGTGTGTTGGCACGATATACAGTCAGCATCAATATTATGTACGTGTGTTGGCACGACATACAGTCAGCATCAATGATGACATACAGTCAGCATCAATATTATGTACGTGTGTTGGCACGACATACAGTCAGCATCAATGATGACATACAGTCAGCATCAATATTATGTACGTGTGTTGGCACGACATACAGTCAGCATCAATATTATGTACGTGTGTTGGCACGACATACAGTCAGCATCAATATTATGTACGTGTGTTGGCACGATATACAGTCAGCATCAATATTATGTACGTGTGTTGGCACGACATACAGTCAGCATCAATATTATGTACGTGTGTTGGCACGACATACAGTCAGCATCAATATTATGTACGTGTGTTGGCACGACATACAGTCAGCATCAATATTATGTACGTGTGTTGGCACGACATACAGTCAGCATCAATATTATGTACGTGTGTTGGCACGATATACAGTCAGCATCAATATTATGTACGTGTGTTGGCACGACATACAGTCAGCATCAATATTATGTACGTGTGTTGGCACGACATACAGTCAGCATCAATGATGACATACAGTCAGCATCAATATTATGTACGTGTGTTGGCACGACATACAGTCAGCATCAATATTATGTACGTGTGTTGGCACGACATACAGTCAGCATCAATATTATGTACGTGTGTTGGCACGATATACAGTCAGCATCAATATTATGTACGTGTGTTGGCACGACATACAGTCAGCATCAATATTATGTACGTGTGTTGGCACGACATACAGTCAGCATCAATGATGACATACAGTCAGCATCAATATTATGTACGTGTGTTGGCACGACATACAGTCAGCATCAATGATGACATACAGTCAGCATCAATATTATGTACGTGTGTTGGCACGACATACAGTCAGCATCAATATTATGTACGTGTGTTGGCACGACATACAGTCAGCATCAATATTATGTACGTGTGTTGGCACGATATACAGTCAGCATCAATATTATGTACGTGTGTTGGCACGACATACAGTCAGCATCAATATTATGTACGTGTGTTGGCACGACATACAGTCAGCATCAATATTATGTACGTGTGTTGGCACGACATACAGTCAGCATCAATATTATGTACGTGTGTTGGCACGACATACAGTCAGCATCAATATTATGTACGTGTGTTGGCACGACATACAGTCAGCATCAATATTATGTACGTGTGTTGGCACGATATACAGTCAGCATCAATATTATGTACGTGTGTTGGCACGACATACAGTCAGCATCAATATTATGTACGTGTGTTGGCACGATATACAGTCAGCATCAATATTATGTACGTGTGTTGGCACGACATACAGTCAGCATCAATATTATGTACGTGTGTTGGCACGACATACAGTCAGCATCAATATTATGTACGTGTGTTGGCACGATATACAGTCAGCATCAATATTATGTACGTGTGTTGGCACGACATACAGTCAGCATCAATATTATGTACGTGTGTTGGCACGACATACAGTCAGCATCAATGATGACATACAGTCAGCATCAATATTATGTACGTGTGTTGGCACGACATACAGTCAGCATCAATATTATGTACGTGTGTTGGCACGACATACAGTCAGCATCAATGATGACATACAGTCAGCATCAATATTATGTACGTGTGTTGGCACGACATACAGTCAGCATCAATATTATGTACGTGTGTTGGCACGACATACAGTCAGCATCAATATTATGTACGTGTGTTGGCACGATATACAGTCAGCATCAATATTATGTACGTGTGTTGGCACGACATACAGTCAGCATCAATATTATGTACGTGTGTTGGCACGACATACAGTCAGCATCAATATTATGTACGTGTGTTGGCACGACATACAGTCAGCATCAATATTATGTACGTGTGTTGGCACGATATACAGTCAGCATCAATATTATGTACGTGTGTTGGCACGATATACAGTCAGCATCAATATTATGTACGTGTGTTGGCACGACATACAGTCAGCATCAATATTATGTACGTGTGTTGGCACGATATACAGTCAGCATCAATATTATGTACGTGTGTTGGCACGACATACAGTCAGCATCAATATTATGTACGTGTGTTGGCACGACATACAGTCAGCATCAATGATGACATACAGTCAGCATCAATATTATGTACGTGTGTTGGCACGACATACAGTCAGCATCAATATTATGTACGTGTGTTGGCACGATATACAGTCAGCATCAATATTATGTACGTGTGTTGGCACGACATACAGTCAGCATCAATATTATGTACGTGTGTTGGCACGATATACAGTCAGCATCAATATTATGTACGTGTGTTGGCACGACATACAGTCAGCATCAATATTATGTACGTGTGTTGGCACGATATACAGTCAGCATCAATATTATGTACGTGTGTTGGCACGACATACAGTCAGCATCAATATTATGTACGTGTGTTGGCACGATATACAGTCAGCATCAATATTATGTACGTGTGTTGGCACGACATACAGTCAGCATCAATATTATGTACGTGTGTTGGCACGACATACAGTCAGCATCAATATTATGTACGTGTGTTGGCACGACATACAGTCAGCATCAATATTATGTACGTGTGTTGGCACGATATACAGTCAGCATCAATATTATGTACGTGTGTTGGCACGACATACAGTCAGCATCAATATTATGTACGTGTGTTGGCACGATATACAGTCAGCATCAATATTATGTACGTGTGTTGGCACGACATACAGTCAGCATCAATATTATGTACGTGTGTTGGCACGACATACAGTCAGCATCAATATTATGTACGTGTGTTGGCACGACATACAGTCAGCATCAATATTATGTACGTGTGTTGGCACGACATACAGTCAGCATCAATATTATGTACGTGTGTTGGCACGATATACAGTCAGCATCAATATTATGTACGTGTGTTGGCACGATATACAGTCAGCATCAATATTATGTACGTGTGTTGGCACGACATACAGTCAGCATCAATATTATGTACGTGTGTTGGCACGACATACAGTCAGCATCAATATTATGTACGTGTGTTGGCACGACATACAGTCAGCATCAATATTATGTACGTGTGTTGGCACGATATACAGTCAGCATCAATATTATGTACGTGTGTTGGCACGACATACAGTCAGCATCAATATTATGTACGTGTGTTGGCACGATATACAGTCAGCATCAATATTATGTACGTGTGTTGGCACGACATACAGTCAGCATCAATATTATGTACGTGTGTTGGCACGACATACAGTCAGCATCAATGATGACATACAGTCAGCATCAATATTATGTACGTGTGTTGGCACGACATACAGTCAGCATCAATATTATGTACGTGTGTTGGCACGATATACAGTCAGCATCAATATTATGTACGTGTGTTGGCACGACATACAGTCAGCATCAATATTATGTACGTGTGTTGGCACGATATACAGTCAGCATCAATATTATGTACGTGTGTTGGCACGATATACAGTCAGCATCAATATTATGTACGTGTGTTGGCACGACATACAGTCAGCATCAATATTATGTACGTGTGTTGGCACGATATACAGTCAGCATCAATATTATGTACGTGTGTTGGCACGACATACAGTCAGCATCAATATTATGTACGTGTGTTGGCACGATATACAGTCAGCATCAATATTATGTACGTGTGTTGGCACGATATACAGTCAGCATCAATATTATGTACGTGTGTTGGCACGACATACAGTCAGCATCAATATTATGTACGTGTGTTGGCACGACATACAGTCAGCATCAATATTATGTACGTGTGTTGGCACGATATACAGTCAGCATCAATATTATGTACGTGTGTTGGCACGACATACAGTCAGCATCAATATTATGTACGTGTGTTGGCACGATATACAGTCAGCATCAATATTATGTACGTGTGTTGGCACGATATACAGTCAGCATCAATATTATGTACGTGTGTTGGCACGATATACAGTCAGCATCAATATTATGTACGTGTGTTGGCACGATATACAGTCAGCATCAATATTATGTACGTGTGTTGGCACGACATACAGTCAGCATCAATATTATGTACGTGTGTTGGCACGATATACAGTCAGCATCAATATTATGTACGTGTGTTGGCACGACATACAGTCAGCATCAATATTATGTACGTGTGTTGGCACGATATACAGTCAGCATCAATATTATGTACGTGTGTTGGCACGATATACAGTCAGCATCAATATTATGTACGTGTGTTGGCACGACATACAGTCAGCATCAATATTATGTACGTGTGTTGGCACGATATACAGTCAGCATCAATATTATGTACGTGTGTTGGCACGATATACAGTCAGCATCAATATTATGTACGTGTGTTGGCACGACATACAGTCAGCATCAATATTATGTACGTGTGTTGGCACGACATACAGTCAGCATCAATATTATGTACGTGTGTTGGCACGATATACAGTCAGCATCAATATTATGTACGTGTGTTGGCACGACATACAGTCAGCATCAATATTATGTACGTGTGTTGGCACGACATACAGTCAGCATCAATATTATGTACGTGTGTTGGCACGACATACAGTCAGCATCAATATTATGTACGTGTGTTGGCACGACATACAGTCAGCATCAATATTATGTACGTGTGTTGGCACGACATACAGTCAGCATCAATATTATGTACGTGTGTTGGCACGATATACAGTCAGCATCAATATTATGTACGTGTGTTGGCACGACATACAGTCAGCATCAATATTATGTACGTGTGTTGGCACGACATACAGTCAGCATCAATATTATGTACGTGTGTTGGCACGACATACAGTCAGCATCAATATTATGTACGTGTGTTGGCACGATATACAGTCAGCATCAATATTATGTACGTGTGTTGGCACGACATACAGTCAGCATCAATATTATGTACGTGTGTTGGCACGACATACAGTCAGCATCAATATTATGTACGTGTGTTGGCACGATATACAGTCAGCATCAATATTATGTACGTGTGTTGGCACGACATACAGTCAGCATCAATATTATGTACGTGTGTTGGCACGACATACAGTCAGCATCAATATTATGTACGTGTGTTGGCACGACATACAGTCAGCATCAATATTATGTACGTGTGTTGGCACGACATACAGTCAGCATCAATATTATGTACGTGTGTTGGCACGACATACAGTCAGCATCAATATTATGTACGTGTGTTGGCACGACATACAGTCAGCATCAATATTATGTACGTGTGTTGGCACGATATACAGTCAGCATCAATATTATGTACGTGTGTTGGCACGACATACAGTCAGCATCAATATTATGTACGTGTGTTGGCACGATATACAGTCAGCATCAATATTATGTACGTGTGTTGGCACGACATACAGTCAGCATCAATATTATGTACGTGTGTTGGCACGACATACAGTCAGCATCAATATTATGTACGTGTGTTGGCACGACATACAGTCAGCATCAATATTATGTACGTGTGTTGGCACGACATACAGTCAGCATCAATATTATGTACGTGTGTTGGCACGATATACAGTCAGCATCAATATTATGTACGTGTGTTGGCACGACATACAGTCAGCATCAATATTATGTACGTGTGTTGGCACGACATACAGTCAGCATCAATATTATGTACGTGTGTTGGCACGACATACAGTCAGCATCAATATTATGTACGTGTGTTGGCACGACATACAGTCAGCATCAATATTATGTACGTGTGTTGGCACGACATACAGTCAGCATCAATATTATGTACGTGTGTTGGCACGACATACAGTCAGCATCAATATTATGTACGTGTGTTGGCACGACATACAGTCAGCATCAATATTATGTACGTGTGTTGGCACGACATACAGTCAGCATCAATATTATGTACGTGTGTTGGCACGACATACAGTCAGCATCAATATTATGTACGTGTGTTGGCACGACATACAGTCAGCATCAATATTATGTACGTGTGTTGGCACGACATACAGTCAGCATCAATATTATGTACGTGTGTTGGCACGACATACAGTCAGCATCAATATTATGTACGTGTGTTGGCACGACATACAGTCAGCATCAATATTATGTACGTGTGTTGGCACGATATACAGTCAGCATCAATATTATGTACGTGTGTTGGCACGACATACAGTCAGCATCAATATTATGTACGTGTGTTGGCACGACATACAGTCAGCATCAATATTATGTACGTGTGTTGGCACGACATACAGTCAGCATCAATATTATGTACGTGTGTTGGCACGATATACAGTCAGCATCAATATTATGTACGTGTGTTGGCACGACATACAGTCAGCATCAATATTATGTACGTGTGTTGGCACGACATACAGTCAGCATCAATATTATGTACGTGTGTTGGCACGACATACAGTCAGCATCAATATTATGTACGTGTGTTGGCACGACATACAGTCAGCATCAATATTATGTACGTGTGTTGGCACGACATACAGTCAGCATCAATATTATGTACGTGTGTTGGCACGATATACAGTCAGCATCAATATTATGTACGTGTGTTGGCACGACATACAGTCAGCATCAATATTATGTACGTGTGTTGGCACGACATACAGTCAGCATCAATATTATGTACGTGTGTTGGCACGATATACAGTCAGCATCAATATTATGTACGTGTGTTGGCACGACATACAGTCAGCATCAATATTATGTACGTGTGTTGGCACGACATACAGTCAGCATCAATATTATGTACGTGTGTTGGCACGACATACAGTCAGCATCAATATTATGTACGTGTGTTGGCACGACATACAGTCAGCATCAATATTATGTACGTGTGTTGGCACGACATACAGTCAGCATCAATATTATGTACGTGTGTTGGCACGATATACAGTCAGCATCAATATTATGTACGTGTGTTGGCACGACATACAGTCAGCATCAATATTATGTACGTGTGTTGGCACGACATACAGTCAGCATCAATATTATGTACGTGTGTTGGCACGACATACAGTCAGCATCAATATTATGTACGTGTGTTGGCACGATATACAGTCAGCATCAATATTATGTACGTGTGTTGGCACGACATACAGTCAGCATCAATATTATGTACGTGTGTTGGCACGACATACAGTCAGCATCAATATTATGTACGTGTGTTGGCACGACATACAGTCAGCATCAATATTATGTACGTGTGTTGGCACGACATACAGTCAGCATCAATATTATGTACGTGTGTTGGCACGACATACAGTCAGCATCAATATTATGTACGTGTGTTGGCACGATATACAGTCAGCATCAATATTATGTACGTGTGTTGGCACGACATACAGTCAGCATCAATATTATGTACGTGTGTTGGCACGATATACAGTCAGCATCAATATTATGTACGTGTGTTGGCACGACATACAGTCAGCATCAATATTATGTACGTGTGTTGGCACGACATACAGTCAGCATCAATATTATGTACGTGTGTTGGCACGACATACAGTCAGCATCAATATTATGTACGTGTGTTGGCACGATATACAGTCAGCATCAATATTATGTACGTGTGTTGGCACGACATACAGTCAGCATCAATATTATGTACGTGTGTTGGCACGACATACAGTCAGCATCAATATTATGTACGTGTGTTGGCACGACATACAGTCAGCATCAATATTATGTACGTGTGTTGGCACGATATACAGTCAGCATCAATATTATGTACGTGTGTTGGCACGACATACAGTCAGCATCAATATTATGTACGTGTGTTGGCACGACATACAGTCAGCATCAATATTATGTACGTGTGTTGGCACGATATACAGTCAGCATCAATATTATGTACGTGTGTTGGCACGACATACAGTCAGCATCAATATTATGTACGTGTGTTGGCACGATATACAGTCAGCATCAATGATGATGCTTGCACAATACCTATCACCGCAGTCGGGTTTATTTTAATTCGTCGTCTTGTCATACATTGTGTAAAAAGTGTGCGCGCACTGTCTGCAAAAAGTAACGATAAAACTAATTTTCTAGGTACTTACCTATCATAATTATCCGGGGTTAAACAATATTTTACTAATCCAATATTATATCAGCTTTCAATGTAGAAAGGTATATTGCGAAATACCTACGTTTTAATGTGTATCTTAAATAATTATTGCTCGAGACAAATTTCATAGAAATGCAAACAATAGCTTGTTAGGTTGTTAGGGTGGTTGGTTGTTTGTTGTTGTTGTACAATAGGTTGTTATATATATATATATATATATATATATATATATATGATAGGTAGGTACTCAAAGCTAATATCATACACGGTGTGGCCTGTAACACGAGCAAATAATTAAAACATAGATTGTACTCCTCAAACGGTGACACTTTTGTTCTACAACTTTTAAAAATTATGAAGTATTTAGACTCCCTATTTTTCATACAAAATAAATATTATTTTCAATGGACGCCATCGCCACGCCATATCATTGTGATTGACGTTGCTTGTCACCGTGTCACGCCTTAAACATAACAAAATTCGCAATACATTGCGTCTTAGAATAAACTTTATAGTGTATTAAAAATCAAACCCCAAGTTATTTTTAAAAGTCGCTGAACAAATGTTGGTCAGTATGAGGAGTACAGCCTACAGTTTAATTTTTTGCTCATGTTACAGGCCACACCCGGTATATTCACTGACTTCATCATAAAACATTTTTTTCTCTTAATTTAATAATATATTGTTAAATGAGGCATTTCTAAATTCTAATTTAGCGAAATTAGATAATAGCGTTTTAACATTAAATTTCTTCGCAGATAGCAGTACCTGTGCAGGTTTCCTCACGATGTTTTCCTTCACCGAAAAGCTAGTGGTAAAAATCAAATGACATTTCGTACATAAATAGCTTCCGAAAATTCATTGGTACGAGCCAGGATTTGAACACGCGACCTCCGGATTGAAAGTCGGACGTCATATCCACTCGGCCACCACCGCTTTAAAAAAAATTAATACATCATTGAAATTAAAACATCATCAAAATTAAGACTGAAAAACTATTAACTATGTACTTTTACAGCAAATATAATTGCGACTTTAGACAGGCTGGTACTCGTAGGTACCTATTATTTGCTGTTCCAGTTCAGATCAGATAAAAATAGGTATCTGTTACTAAAACATTTTTTTTTCAATTCAATTCAAATAATTTGTTTCAGAAAATAATTCCATAAGTATAAAATGACATTTAAAATAAAATAAAATAACTAAAATAAAATTAAATTGTATGCTTCAAGTAATTACTAATTAAGTACAAGTAACAAGTACCTTTCAAAATGAATTAGTTGACAGGTGCAATTGAATTCCAATTCACGAAAGTCACCGAACGAAGTTACATTTTCTCCTGAAGTGAGTTTTCAGCTAGAGTCGTAGCACTCGTAGGCGATCGCGGCGAGCGGCGTGCGTGCTACGCCGTAGACCGGACGCGACTGGGATACCTGTGGCGTCGTAGCGCGTAGCTCCAGACTCCCGGCGCCCTATTCCAATTTAAAAAATGACAACTTGATATTTGATATGAAATTGACAGACCTCGCATTAGGTGAGCGTTTCTTTTATTTTTTGCCATTTTTGTGTTATTTCTACTCAGAATCACGAGCTTTTTCGATCCTAATGGGATAAAAAAAATGTCCCAGAGTTTTTGAAGTGAAAACTTCTTTAGCGGCGCTGAGCACTTTTTGAGGTAAGGAAAAAATTATAAACTCGAGACAGCGTAACGCGTAACGCGCTGACGTCATGTGTGACGGACAATGTTATTCACCAAAAAACTTTAGTCATAACGTATCATAATCAGGCCCCTGTTTCACCAACGTGACAGGTGCGACGAATTGTAAAATCACTGTTGCTGACGTCACAGGCATCCATGGGCTACGGTTACCGCTTACCATCGGGCGGGCCGTATTCCTGTTTGCCACCATCATTGTATTATTTAAAAAAACTTTATTATATCGGATAAAAACAGATATTTCTCCTGCGAGGTTTCTGACAATTGTCACAAGAAACACTACAATTGTCACGAAATTCCGACATATAACTCATTACCTGTCAAGAATTACCTACAATTCTTCTAAATCTTTGACAATTGTCAGAAACCTCGCAAGAGAAATATCTGTTTTTATCCGATATAATAAAGTGTTTTTAAATAATACAATGATGGTGGCAAACAGGAGTACGGCCCGCCCGATGGTAAGTGGTAATCGTAGCCCATGGATGCCTGTGACGTCAGCAACAGTGATTTTACAATTCGTCGCACCTGTCACCGATGTGAAATTGGGGCCAGGTCAATTATTTAAAACTGGACTGTTATATTAAGCAATAAAGCTCAATGTTCTAATCTTGTACGGGCTGAAATACGAGGATCTCACAGTTACATTCACTTTATATCACTCAAATATAATTCAATAAAGCTGCATCTTGATGAAATCGCTAATTAAAGTGAACTCTAGTACTGATGAATAAAACTCAAAATATCATGACCAAATATATTTAGATCCGAGGTTTGCAAGGTAACTTTACAATTTCTGTTCGAATTTTAAACAATTAACGCTACAAATTTAAGCTCACTGGCCAGCAATTTCGGAACTAAAGTTTTTCAATAGAAAGGAGGATGGGTCAATTATACATAGTGCTGCAGACATTTTGGACTAGTCATTGAGTTTTCACTTTTGTCGGCACTCCCGGAGTGCAACCCGTTGGTTTTTTTTCCTATTGTGTTACCATATCCCCATATACTTTGTATGGCGGTAACAAAAAGGAAAGTTTGAAAAATGTATGGAAATTTTATGACACTTTTTTTATCCTATAAGGATGAAAAGGGCTCGTGATACTGAGTAGAAATAACACAAAAATGGCAAAAAAGGTCACAATATATAAAAATGGCAAAAAATAAAAGAAACGCTCAGGTACCTACATCTTGTTTACGCTTATTGGTACTACGAGTCGTATCAAGCTCATTAACCTGTTAATAATAATATTATTATAATTTAGCCTATATACGTCCCACTGGTGGGCACAGGCCTCCTCTCAAGCACGAGAGGGTTTAGGCTATAGTCCCCACGCTGGCCCAATGCGGGTTGGGGACTTCACATACACCTTAGAATTTCTTCGCGGATGTATGCAGGTTTCCTCACGTTTTCCTTCACCGAAAAGCTAGTGGTAAATATCAAATCTAACCTGCACCTGCACCTGTTAATAAAAAAACAAATACTTAGAGATTTTTTATCTGAAAAAAAATTCCAGAAAGAAACAAGAATTTGACACTATTCGTAGGTTTGACAGGTAAAACCTATGCTGGTACAATCTATAAAATATTTCGACCACATAGTAAGTAAATAAAGATGCTGCAAAGCAAACAACACGTCGTCATAACAATATTAGAAATTTCAAATATGGATCGTCTGTACAAACATTTCACTCACTAAGTACTACTATAGGGTATTGGGTGAAGTTTTTTCCTTTATGTATAAATATTGATGAGCAATTTTTAAAGCTCGCGCGGCCTCTCTAGGGTCGGACCCCACAGCCACAAAACAAGAAGAAATTCTCGGCAGATTTTGACAGTTTGATATCCGGATATCCGGAGGAAGTGAATAGTCGGAGCGTTTTTCCGCCGCGTCGCAAATTGGAACACGACCGCTGACACGTTTCAATTGCCCTGGTCGAGTGTCCAGTGACATCTGTAATTTCCTATATATACCGGGTGTTTCCTGTAACAAGAGCAATAAATTAAACAGTAGGCTGTACTCCTCAAACTGACCAACATTTGTTCAGCAACTTTTAAAAATAACTTATGTTTTGACTGTTATTACACTTTTAAGTTTATTCTAAGGCGCAATGTATTGCTAATTTTGTTAGGTTTAAAGCGTGACAAGCAACGTGAAACACACTGATGTCTGATGTGTATGAAAAGGAGGAAGTCTGAAGGATTCATAATTTTTAAAAGACGTTTAACATACTTACGTTTTATAATTTGAGGAGTATAATATATTTTTTAATTATTTGCTCGTGTTACAGACAACACCCGGTATAGGTAAGTACCTATATAATGCAGGGTGTAACTATTTTATTTATTTATTACTTAAATTATGCTGTATGCATTACAGTATAAACTAGAGATGCCCCGAATACTGAATTTGGCCGAATACCGAATACCGAATATTCGGCCCCCCTCTCGGCCGAATACCGAATATTCGGCGACCGAATATTCGGCATGACATGCGAATATTTTGAGTCACAATTATTACGAAAACTGTTCGCCAACAAAGCACAACGTTTGCTAAGATAATTTTTAAGTCGGACAGAATTAATGAATGTAGTTAGAGTCAATCAAATCAGACCCATGATAAAAATAAAATATTTTGTAATCAACAAATGCTCAAAAACGTGCCTTCGTATTTTTAACCACTTTCCAAGAATACTTTTTAAATATTAAATATAGGTATGTACCTAGTTTTTGGTTATTTTTTTGTGAATTTTTTCTTTTTAGGTTGGTGCAACAGATATTCGGTATTCGGCCGAATAATAGGCAACATTCGGCCGAATACCGAATATTCGGCAAAGTGGCCGAATACGCCGAATACCGAATAGTTGCCGAATATTCGTGGCATCTCTAGTATAAACCATGGCACAGTGAAACTACTACATAAATAAGAATAAAAGGAAACAATACAAATGATAGGCACAGACCATTTATCAAAAAACACGATATAAACTTGAATGAAAGTTATACGCATTTACCTACATACTCGTAATAATCGTCAAAATATGCCAATATAGAGAACGGATCAAACGGAGGTCAGTGATAGAAAACCTTGATAATTGCTGGTCCCAATGGTGCCTAAGCTAATTATGTTTAGATGCGATATTAATAACTAAAGGTTGTTTGTTCTATGAATAAAGTACAAAAGTACTAAACACCTTCGCTGCGGCAATAAGTGTTATTCTTAATTAAACATATTTTGCTTGGGGTCTTCCAACCCCTTTTCGCAGTGAACGTATTAAAATATTTCTCCAATAAGCTTGTTTTCTCCTACAACTACTAGACAAGCAATATTTGTATACTACGTTCGTTCGGGCTTATTACATTTAAAAAGGCGTTATTTTTCAGCGTTTTGGCCTACAAAACCAGAAATGGATATAATTTTAAAGTCAAACGTATTATATTGCTGTGAGTTTTTTTTCTGTAAGTACCTGCTGTACCTATGTAATATTTAACAATAATGTGTGTAATCGGTATTACAGCCGAATACGAATAGTGTCAAAGTAATATTTTTAAGGCCGTAATAGGCTAATGAATTGCAACATTAATAACAGAATTTGTTTATAATTACCACGTTAGTGCTAGGGGTAAAACTGCACAATGTTTTGCAAGACTACCTAAACTCAAAAAAACAAGCCAGTTAAGTAATTTAACTATCAAATTCGAATGGCAAGGTAAGCCACTCGATAATGCCTGTCGTTAACTAACTAGCCTTGTCATTTAAGTTAACGCTAAATATACTATTTAACTCTTAAAATGTTGCTTAGTTTTATTACACCCTATCTTCACATCTTTATCGAAAAAACCAAGTGAAACTACAATAGTACAAATACACCTATGACAAGAAACCAGAATTTTCTGTCCAGATTCTAATTCGACCAGTCCCGTTCATTTTATACAAATCCACACACAACTGGATAAATGAACGAATGGAATATTCATTATCAAGGAACTGCCGGCCCATAGATACATTTTTTAACCTTTGTGGGTACCTTACAAACCTCGGTTGTACTGTATGTAAGTATAAGCAAGTATAAGTATACAGCAGAACAAATCGGTCTCGAAAAAAAATGCAAGAAGATAACTAATAAACGGTCACCGGCGGTGTCATGGTCGCATTTTTTATCACTTGTCATGTCAAGTGTCACTTTCGTACTAACATACTTGGTCGCATTTTTATCACTTGCCATGTCATGTGTCACTTTCGCATTTACATACTAATTAAAACGTGTCAGGCATGATGGCATATGATAAAAAACCGACCATCTTAGGCCTACTAGATTCATAGATACTTATTTTATCATACACAAACAATAGTACGGGAAGTAGTGTCATAAGGTGCAAATTTTGGTATCGGATGAATTCACTTAGCACAGATGTTATACGTAAAGCTAAGCTAATTGAGCCCGGTAGACATCCGCCACCCCCTGGCAGGTAGGCAGTCAAAGTAATTTGTAATGGATTCAAGCTTTCAACTCCCTTTTAACCCCGTTAGAGGATGAATTTTTAAAAATGCTGAGATCACTTTTCTTGTACTCTAATAATATGCGCATTTAAAAAGTTTCAAGCCCCACACTCGAAAAAAAATTTGATCTCCATACAAATTTTCAACCCCTATTTCGCCACCTTAGGGGATTAATTTTCAAAAACGCTGATATTAGCTCTCTTGTATTTCAATAATATATCTTTTAACGAAGTTTAAAATTCCTAGCTTAAAATAAAACATGAACCCCATACAAACTTTCATCACCTTTTTAACCCCCTTGTTGAATTTTTCAAAATCGCTTCTTATCTCTTGTACACATTATAAATGTAACCTGGTGTGCAAATTTCAACTTTCTAGCATTTGTAGTTTCGGCTGATAATAGTAATAGTTGAATAAAAAAAATACCAACCGATTTTGATTTGAGTGTCAATATTTTAATTTTTCTATTAAACTGTACATTAAATGTCTCAAAAATGAATTCCTCATGCCCGATTTATCTGGAAGTGATACCAAACTCGAGGTGGTAGGTAAATAGAAGCCGATAGAAGGCGTGTAACTTTGGATGCCCCCCTGCCCTGGCGGATGGCTACCGGGCTGGATTGGCTTAGCTTTACGTATACTACATCTGTGCCAAGTGAATTTATCCGATACCAAAATTTGCACGTCCCATACATTGGGTGACACTACTTCCCTCACTACAAGTGGTAAAAACTGGCATTAGGTAGGTACCTATTACCCACTACATTAATAGACAAAATTTAAAACGAATAAAATTTATATACGGACTCACCGGGCGTACGAAACCGCCGAAACTACTTAAGTAGACAGCAGACACCCTTTCGGTCAAAACTTTTACGTGGTGAAAATGAGAAAAACAAATGTAAATAACCAAACAAGAAACCTTTCTTAATAAATACTTTATAATATAGACGACTAGACGTATTCAGGAATAACAAGACGCATTGATTCCCATACACGTATCCTAGATCACTCTGTAGGTATACAGGGTGTTTGGTCCATCGTTTGCCAAATTAAAATGGCGGATAAGTGGGGTAGTTTTCTATCTTTCCACGCCCTTTAAAAAATTTTTGGGCCCACGAGTATTTTTTTTCTTTGCTTTTTTTGTTGTTTTTGAAAAATCTTCAGGGCCGACTCGTTTAAACTTAAATTAAAAAAAAAGTAAGTGATAGAGAGATGCAACGTTTATTGCGTCGTGATGTCTAACGTTAAACGGTTTTACCAAAGTCAAAATTACTGACATTTAACCTCTAGTTTTTTTAGGGTTCCGTACCCAAAGGGTAAAACGGGACCCATTACTAAGACTCCGCTGTCCGTCCGTCCGTCCGTCCGTCTGTCACCAGGCTGTATCTCACGAACCGTGATAGCGTGACAGTTGGAATTTTCACAGATGATTTATTTCTGTTGCCGCTATAACAACAAATACTAAAAACAGAATAAAATAAAGATTTAAGTGGGGTTCCCATACAACAAACGTGATTTTTGACCGAAGTTAAGCAACGTCGGGCGGGGTCAGTACTTGGATGGGTGACCGTTTTTATAGATAATGGTACGGAACCCTTCGTGTGCGAGTCCGACTCGCACTTGGCCGGTTTTTTTATTAACCCTCAAATCTTTTACAACATGTAAAAATTTACACCAAGGTCAACTTTGATTTTCAATTAAAAAAAAATCAAAAAGAGACCACGTTCTTGAATTTACTTTACAAGTAAGTGTGTCTAAACACCACGACGCAATAAACGTTGCATCTCTCTACCACTTACTTTTTTTTAATTTAAGTTTAAACGAGTCGACCCTGAAGATTTTTCAAAAACAACAAAAAAAGCAAAAAATAAAATACTCGTGGGCCCAAAAATTCTTTAATGAGCGTGAAAAGATAGAAAAGTACCCCACTTATCCGCCATTTTAATTTGGCAAATGATGGACTAAACACCCTGTATTGTGTGGGCAACTGGGCACTGAGACTGACGTAGGTACTTACGCATTGCATCTGTAATTGAGAATATTGAGATGTTGTCTCGTCTGAGCCAAGGCGGGGGTCAATGCTATCGAGGTTTATTCTCCAGTATATTACAAAGCGGTTATATTGATTTGAATGAGGATACATAATATTACGTTACGTTATTATAATATATTTCTCCGCGGCCGGCGTAACGTCCCACTTTGTCGCTTGCCATAAAGACTCTTTGACTTGGACAGGTTATTCGTACAAATATACAAGCAAATCTCGTCCTTATGAAAAGTTGGACTTTTGACTAGACTTCGACACATATTATTACGTTACAAGTTTTGCACATTTTGCGTTATAAGGTTGCGTAATTGTATGGAGGTGATAGCTGTCACCGTACCCAAGCTATGAGAATACTATACCTATAGCAAATCTGTTTTGTTTTTACTTTCTATCGATTGCCGTTAGCCACCATACTGTATAAAGTTTATACTACAATCTTTGCTAGTGGGACAAGCCGTCGACGAAAACATTTTTTCGCAACCCCAATGGTCAATGACCATCAGTGGTCATTATGACCACGCGGGACCTTTATCTTTCGAGGTAAGAGCCCGCCGCGCCGCGTCAGCGCAGCGTCCGTCGGAATGTAACAAGGACAAAAGTGTCTCGGAGCTTTGCATAAGCAACGACTAGCTGTATTCAAATCATACTCGTATGAATATCAACTTGATTTGATATTCATTTTTGGTTTGACATTGCTCACAATACATCTTGCAGCACGCAAGCGCTTATATTCATATTTATACTAGTGGCTCTGTGAGCTGTACACCTCGTGAGCATAACTTAAAACTAAATAAATGTATCTATGCCTCCGAATTTTGTAAAATTTCAAAAAGGCAATCGACAAAAGATTTTTTTTGTATCATCGATCCTGCTTACAATGTATCAGGAGAATCGGTTGAGAATTGCGACCTGTAGAGGGGAACATCCAGACATATTAAGAAAGCATTTTCCCCAAGCTGAAACGGAGGTGTTCGCTAACGCTCGGTCAATTAAGTATATAAAATTACACTTCTAAGAATTGGCTAATTTTCTAACGAGTAAGTATAAATAGATACTCTTTGTGAGACACTGTGACGTTCCGGTGTTATATTATGAGTACCTATTTATTTTTACTAACATAGTATTTAAGTTAGTAACATATTATTTGTTTTGTAACTAACACGATATGGATGCTTTATCTGAAATAAAGAAATTGAATTGAATTGAATTGAATTGAATTAAATCGTACCTTTCTGAATAAGCCTTCCACTGGTCGTCGAATCGGTCAAGGGGCCAGCCTCGGTCGGCGACACCCGCTACACGGCGCCCACACCTCTCACATACTCCCACCAGCGTAACCTGGCCTCGCAACACCTAACAACACTGCGATAGCCAATCCCCCGCTTACACTGGTTGTTATGAAGTGGTCGGGTTGTGAATATTACGAGCGTTATAAAATCTGTTACACAACTTTCGAGCCTACTCTAATAAGATAGGCGGCTTAATTCGCTTTCGGTCAAAGTCGTTTGGTTGACGACATGCGAATAGACTATTTTCATTCTCTCTCGCTGTATTACTGAAAAACTTTATAAATAAATAAGTGTTTTGCAATACTTTATGACGTTTAATGATCTCAAATGGTCCAGATGCCGTGCCGCAAAGAGTACAATTTAAAATTTATTGTGTCGAAACACATTTTGGAATATATTATTACTTAGTTTGCAAAATTTATACAAATTTAAATATTATCGTCGTGTTATTCATCATTTTTTAATAAAAAAAAAATATTTTGGTTATTTTAACAACTTGGCAATTTACTTACATATATATTAGGAACTTGAAAAAACATCCGTCATAATAGTTGACCTAGGTGTTCTAGGTTTTTCTAAATTAATAAGTCTGTATATAAAATATAGGTACATGTATTTTCTGCATACTATTGTACTTGGCGACTTATAATATTTCAGTATCGACATCCTTTTTAGGGTTCCGTAGTCAAATAGGAACCCCTATTGTTTCGCACTGTCCGTCTGTCCGTCCACGGCTTACTTCACAGATACCTACCTAGTGCTAGAAAGCTGCAACTTGTCATGGTTATATTAAATACTTCTTACCTTTGAACCATGAGTCCAAAATATATGAAAAAAATTATGAAGGTAAAGCTGTTCAACGAAAACTGTAGCGACCAAGATCGGTTCAGCCGTTTTTGAGTAAAAAGTACATAGACTATAAGTGCATCTGATTACTCTGAGTCAAGATAAAGAGTCAAGTTGAATAGCATTTGAAGTTTGTGTTTTATGGGAAACAGTACATAAGAGGTACCTCATGACATTATACAAATTAATAGATACGATAACCTATTAAGTAGCGGTTCAAATGCATATTAATGCAATTATGTCGAAATCAAGTCTAGAGTATTATTAACGAGGCTAGACCGTGAAAAAGTAACCAAGAGATAGACAAGGTTACTGTTGCGATTAAAATATTAGTAAATATTGAATTACACAATTTTAAGAGCCATTTATTTAATGATATATTTTTAGTCATTTCACTATTAGGTATTACATTTTTCTTCATACAATCTTCCGATTTTTATCATTTATTTGGCAAAAAGTCCGAGGGTTAAAAACACATTTCTTACTGTAAGTAGGTATAAACTAGCAGAACTTTGTAAAAAATCTAACTATGACAACTATGGAAATTTCTGAATATTTTTTTATTGTAAAACCAACAGTAAAATATAAAAACAAAAACATACTAAATTAAATTTATTAAAAGTTGAAAGGAACTTTCCTTTTACATGCTACCTTCTTACTTATACAAGTTGGGCTTCAATAACACGACGGATCGAGCATTTTCATCTACCCTATTGTTTGTTTACCACACACACATAAAAAACAAACACGTTGTAAGTAGCTAATGTTCATTGCATGTTGATCTTTTGACATCTGTTCCGTCATACAGTTATTCATTTTATAATGCATTTTACATATTTTTTCAAAAAATTGTTATCGTAATTTAAAACAGTAGATAAATGAACCATACACAGCAATGATGTTCCCGATTCTGCTGTTGAGATTTGAGATTAGGTACCCAAAGTTAGAGCCCAGAACCTCGTAACTAAGTCCCACCATGCAGAATATTCCTATTTTTAATTAATCGGAGTGTAGAGACATTGTAATGCACGCTCTGGGCCCTACGAGCGAGGATATGGCCAAGGGAAGGCTTATCCGCATATATAAATGGGTTCTTCATTTTATGTTGCAGTGTGATAAACTCAATCTATTAACAATTTACCTATAGGTACAAACAGCAACACTCCTGACTGTACATCGGTGGACCGTATTATTATACAAAAGGCATAAGATCCCGATGTAGTACATGATCCACACGAGTGATCATTTTTGTTTTAAAATAAATGTATCAGTTAAATATATTAAATGAACTTTAGTGTTCGTACACGAGCGAAGTAAACAGGATGGCCTTAGGTTTTAAAAGATTGTGTTATCGAATTTACATTCAGCAAGGTTATTTATAGTAGTCACCCCTTCACAATATATAAAGTACCTTATGTAAATATTCTTTATTGCACCATAGTAGGTAATACATTTTACATGTAAAACTACAAAGAAATGATAAAGGAAAATTATAACTACTCGTAATAACAGGTGGCCTTATCGCTAAAAAAGCGACCTCTTCCAGACAACCTTTGGGTAGTGGGAAATATTGTATGTAGAGAGGATTTACTTTTACGTACACTCAACATTCTAAATAGCTACAGTCGTAAGTACTCAACCTGACTCCAACTGGCTAATTTTTACGAATGATTTGACCACATTGATATGTTACGATTGTAATGAGAGGACAAATTATTATGCCGCAAGGGAACCGTCAAAGTCGGGCGGAAAGTGCGTACGCAAGCAGTTGTTGACGTTGTTGTGTTGTGAAGGTGAAATCCAAGTGCAATGACTCGGCTCCAAAACGTGCTCCAATTCGGCTATCGCACTTCATAGATCATTCAAGTTTTAACCGTAAGATTAGGGCCATAAAAGCGTTCTTCTAAAGAAACGGCGACACCGTCATGGTAAAACTTGCTTTTTAAAGCAAATAAAAGTATTTTAGCGGCTGTTACTTTAAAGACAACATTTTAGGAAACTCACTTTTAATTTTAAGTAGGTTGAATGTTAAGTACTTACCTACCTATTAGGTTTAATAAACCTATAAACTTACTATATTTAATAAATTATCTATACAAAAAAAAAAAATCTAATAAAATAATTAGGTTTATCATTTTATCAATTAGGTACAACCATGAAATGAAGATTTCTTCTTAGGTATTTGTCATATAATTATGGTTCAGCCGACTGTATCATATTACTAGTGGCTCTGTGAGCTGTAGACCTCGCGAGCAGAGCTTGAAATAACATGGTGCTAAGAGCTTTAAATACACCGTGTTTTTTTTGATTTCCGTTAATTTCAAGGGTGCATTCCTGAGCTTAAATCAAGTACTTAACTTTCTCAAAGACACCGATGTTCTAATTAAGTCCATTTCGGAGATAATCCATAATTTATTTTTTTACTATAAGGCCTCTACAAGCGTGTACACTTGCCTTAGGGCCGGCTTACATATTGATTAGTGTTTAGAATGAGTTCATACATTTGCTACTAAACTTAAGTACAATCTCGGTCGATTGATGTACGAAATGACATTGATATGTCACAGATTTCAATTGTTTGGTTGAGTTAAATGTAATGCCCGTGTTACAACAACGCTATATGCTTCATTTAATTACTTTTTAAACAAAAAAAAAAACAAAAAAGAAAACAAAAAAAAAATGTTTTTTTGAAAATTAACTATGCCATTTAGTTCTTATAAACGTACTTAACTATACCCCGAAGTTAACGGAATTCAATAAAAACACGGTGTATAGTAAATTAAAGAAAAACAATACGAAATTTATGTGTAAAAAAATACAAAAAGTTATAATATCCCAGCATACAATTACTGGGGATCGAACCCAGACCCTCTGTGCAAACAGAAAAAGCGAACGTTTACAAACTGAGCCAAATAGTTCTTAGATGGGTTGACGAAATTTAGCTACTCCTTCTCAAATTAAAATTAGTTAATATTAAATATCTAAATACCGCCTAAACCAGCGATAATTTTTTTCTGCATTTTTTGCTATTAACTCTGTAAACATGTTTCAAAAAGAAAAAAGTCTTATGATATCGATACGACTATTTGTTTAGGCGCCAGGTATCACGACTCCGCCATTTTTAAAAATTTCCAAAAACCGGATTGACAAAAAAATTTTATTTAGTCATAAAATTCGGTCACAAAATTTCACGAGAATCGGTTAAGAATTGCGACCTGTAGAGGAGAACATCCGGACATACGAAAGCAAAATGCCCGAGTCAAAACGTAGACCTTCGCTTCGCTTCGGTCAATTACGTATGGCGAGAAACCTTCATTTCAAAACAATTGAATATTTCGGCAATGCCTTGACTTTAGTTAAGTTTAATTTCGATCTTGATACGTCAGAATACGGTTAAATTTGGCTTGGCTCGTCCGAAGGTAACAGTGAAAGGTACTTTATATGGTTTGTGGTTGTAAGTATCAAAAATATTCCGTTTTTTTTCGTTATGACGTAACTTTTATTAAGATCCGGAGTAGGTATTCGTTTCATCATCTAACCTTGATGACAATTATACCTTTAGTACTAGTGGCTCTGTGAGCTGTAGACCTCGCGAGCAGAGCTTGAAATAACATGGTGCTAAGAGCTTTAAATACACCGTGTTTTTTTTGATTTCCGTTAATTTCAAGGGTGCATTCCTGAGCTTAAATCAAGTACTTAACTTTCTCAAAGACACCGATGTTCTAATTAAGTCCATTTCGGAGATAATCCATAATTTATTTTTTTACTATAAGGCCTCTACAAGCGTGTACACTTGCCTTAGGGCCGGCTTACATATTGATTAGTGTTTAGAATGAGTTCATACATTTGCTACTAAACTTAAGTACAATCTCGGTCGATTGATGTACGAAATGACATTGATATGTCACAGATTTCAATTGTTTGGTTGAGTTAAATGTAATGCCCGTGTTACAACAACGCTATATGCTTCATTTAATTACTTTTTAAACAAAAAAAAAAACAAAAAAGAAAACAAAAAAAAAATGTTTTTTTGAAAATTAACTATGCCATTTAGTTCTTATAAACGTACTTAACTATACCCCGAAGTTAACGGAATTCAATAAAAACACGGTGTATAGTAAATTAAAGAAAAACAATACGAAATTTATGTGTAAAAAAATACAAAAAGTTATAATATCCCAGCATACAATTACTGGGGATCGAACCCAGACCCTCTGTGCAAACAGAAAAAGCGAACGTTTACAAACTGAGCCAAATAGTTCTTAGATGGGTTGACGAAATTTAGCTACTCCTTCTCAAATTAAAATTAGTTAATATTAAATATCTAAATACCGCCTAAACCAGCGATAATTTTTTTCTGCATTTTTTGCTATTAACTCTGTAAACATGTTTCAAAAAGAAAAAAGTCTTATGATATCGATACGACTATTTGTTTAGGCGCCAGGTATCACGACTCCGCCATTTTTAAAAATTTCCAAAAACCGGATTGACAAAAAAATTTTATTTAGTCATAAAATTCGGTCACAAAATTTCACGAGAATCGGTTAAGAATTGCGACCTGTAGAGGAGAACATCCGGACATACGAAAGCAAAATGCCCGAGTCAAAACGTAGACCTTCGCTTCGCTTCGGTCAATGAAACTTCCCAATCCTCATGCTTTGTACATATTAGGTATCTATCGACACCTTAGCAACCGAGGCACGTTCTGTAAGTAATGGACGGGGTGATTTGATATGATATCATAAAAATAAAGTTTTTAATTTCTATAAAAATATCAGTACATATATAGGCCCCAATTAACTTTTCATTCTTTGTCAACTTGACAAAGTTAAATGTAAGCTGACCAATTTTTGAACTCGGTCATCAGAAGTATAGAATAGACCAGATGTTAAGTATCTCTCATATTTTAGAATTTAATGAGTAATTCAGAATCAAAGAGTAATCTAGCTGAGACTCTGAGAGTTGCCGGCGTTTGTTTCATGGGATTACCGAGTAAACACATAAATCTTACTTTGTTTGTTGTAAACAGAAGTCAAGAAAAGTACCTAAGTATTATTACTTTTCATGACTTCTACCTATATTTACAACAAAGTAAGCAATTTACTCTTCTAAGGCGTGTACGAGACCTAGTAGCTGCCCTCAGTCCGTTTAAAAAAATCGCTCTGATTATTACACATTAAGGAAGATCTTTTGCTCAGCAACAAGTTTTATCAAGTTATTGTCGAGTAATTATATTAATGTGCTTCAGGAAGAGAATTATCAAGAAATAAGCCAGTTTCTTTTAATAGCCGCCAGCAAAAAGTGACTATGTCATGCGAGATGATTGCTGCACAATAGGTTGCGCAGTCACAGTAATATCCAGTATTATAAGTTATAACTTCAAACGGTTCTCAGTCCCGTAACATGAAAGGCTTAAGGTCTTAAATACGGCCAGTTTTGCTAATAATAACATTACTAAATAAAATTTTGAAATTAGTGAAAACTTGACTTGACATAAAAAACCGGGCAAGTACGAGTCGGACTCGCGCACGAAGGGTTCCGTACCATAATGCAAAAAACGGCAAAAAAAAAGCAAAAAAAAAAAACGGTCACCCATCCAAATACTGACCACTCCCGACGTTGCTTAACTTTGGTCAAAAATCACGTTTGTTGTATGGGAGCCCCATTTAAATCTTTATTTTATTCTGTTTTTAGTATTTGTTGTTATAGCGGCAACAGAAATACATCATCTGTGAAAATTTCAACTGTCTAGCTATCACGGTTCGTGAGATACAGCCTGGTGACAGACGGACGGACGGACGGACGGACGGACGGACGGACGGACGGACGGACGGACGGACAGCGGACTCTTAGTAATAGGGTCCCGTTTTACCCTTTGGGTACGGAACCCTAAAAATGATCATCAACATTTTAAGCTTAATTATAATTATGCGCGATTAAGTCCCGTTTATGTAAGTACATTATATTGGGTCAATACTATATACTAGGTACCTAAATATTAGAGCTTGTAAGAGCACATAAGTTAGAGTACCTACTGTTGAGTTCAGTATAAAATTGTTGCCTTGACAACTCTACTTTTACTACTACCCATTTACTTAATACAATAACTATTGCACAATGCACATGATTGTACAACCTTTTGTACAACATGCACCTCCAGTACCAAATCTGGAGCTTCGGCATTAAACGGTTAAGTCACAGTACTGGTGGTACAATATTAACTATTGCCCTTATAATACAAGGAAACCTCGCAGGTAGCACTGGCAGCTGATCTCCGACCTCACGAACGACGTAGGTAGGTACTATTCGTTCTCATGACGTTGCGCTGTTTTTGCCACTAGGTAGTAGGTACCTACTGCCACGCGACAAGCACTATATGCAATATATGTAAACAATAGTAGAGTGTGCAATGAATTTCCTCTCGCGAACGCTCCGACGGTGGGATGAGCTCATGCCGAGGTTTCCTCGAGCCTCTAGTACATTTCACTAAGGGGTTCTTCAAAAATGGAGTGTAGGTACAGGTTTTTAAAGGGTCAGCATCGCAAATGTACACTGAAAGCGTCCATATGCAACGTAGGCTTATCATGTGGCGGGCTTTATGCTTGTTTGCCACCGACGTATTACAAAAACTCGAGTTATTTTTTTATATCGCCCATGTTAAACTCCTTTTACACATTCACTTCACAGTCATTTAATAAAAATTCTTAGTTTTAAATTTAAATGTACTTACTAGATTTAATAATAAATCGTATTTGGCTTAGATCCCCGCGTCACAGGCTAAGCCTACCTATAGTGTGGGGATCACTGTACTTCACCTATGTAACATCCAAACTATGAAATAAATATGTTTTTTCTTTTTTGAGATGAAATAAAATTGAAGTAAATTAAATATAAATAATTCTTGGTAGGTACGTAATTTTTAAGGTTCAGTAGGTTTAGCCAGCAGAGTTTTTGGTTTTGAATAAACATAGCGCTTTTTTAGATGACAAGTACGGTTGCCAAAATTTTAATTAGTAATCTTGAGGCCTCTATTAGTATTTATGTAAAACATCGATTCGAAACCTGATTTATTGACTTTCACTTGATAGAAAAAAATCCCGAACATGGGTCTAAAACGCACTTTAACACTTTTATCAAGAAACCTAAAAATATTAAAATTGCTTCTAAAATGCGCAATTTTATTTTTGATCTAAGTCATCGATTACTTTTTTTGTTAAAAATTACAAAGAATTAAAGTTCAAAAACTTGATATCCGCGATCCCGGGCACGCACGCATACCCGTCTCGCTCACGTTTTTGTTTTGATGCTGGGATTGGGATTTTTGCTAAGTTTCTACCTAAAGTAAATCAGTCTTGTTGAATTGAAACTTGTAAGTTTTTATTTACTTTTAATATTATTCGAGGCCACGGTGTCAACAAAACATTGCAGCTACCTACCTAGGTACTTCGAGAAACATCGAGAAAGGTTAGCTTAAGTTCACCTTGCTTGCTTGTTAACATTAACACACGTCCCAGACACGATTAAACATTATATTTTTGGTGTAAGAATTGGTGTAATAATTATATTAAATATTACGAGTACTTCATTGTTTTTTTGTGTATAATTTAAAATACGCCAAATAAATATTTCCTATTGCCGCTTGACATGGTGTGCGGGGGGTGTAGCAACAGCATTTTAAACATGATAGCCAACAGAACAGATTGTCCTTGGTTAAATAAAGCCCCTGGGCCCTGTATACATCTTTGATACATATATGTACGTTAACGTTCGGAGACGGAGGCTTTTCGTAGGTTTAGGCAACAACGCGGTCTTATGAGTAAGAGATACCTAACCGAGGCTCCGGTGCACGATTTCTATTAATATTAATACTTAGTACCTACATAAGCAACAACATTATCCTAGCACGACACAAGTTTAAATGTTCTATATGTACAGACATCTCTTTTTATTAGACATGAGTAGCTCGCGAATGAAAGATTCAAATGAAGTACTTCACTTGATGTCACTCTTTCATTCATTCATTCAGCGCGGATTCACTTAGTTCTTTACTTCAGCAGTCCAGTTTAAAAACCTGTTCATTTACTTGCTCATTCGCTTAAAGAGTGACAAGGACGCCATGTTAAACCTTCGATTCATAAATTAATTTACTTGAGTGATTCATATTGAATGAAATTATCTATCAAATTCTTCATTCAACTCAATATATCCGCGAATGAGAGAAATGAAACCAATACTTTTGATATAGATGGATCTGTTGAGCTACTGCACTAAACTGAACTAGTGAACTAAAAGAGTGAAGTACTTCACGGCGTACGAAAGATGCATATCATATCAATCTTTTCTTTTCAGTGATACATTTTGCGCATGTCTACTTTTTATTAAGCTATCACAGTAGAACGGTAGATACTGTTGACGCTTATTCTGATAAGCTTTTGATGCTACTGTACAATATCGTCTACATAGTACTCACAACACAAGCCTTAAAATAAGTAAAATTGTCCTATAATATTTATTTATTTATTATTATTTATTTAATATATCAGTGGCAAAGGAGAAGAAGCAGATTAGAACCTATCAGGTTTAATTTTTCACTCTGACCCTAAACAATAGGTATACATGTTACAAAGATTCATTTCGAGATGATTTCTAATTGTTAAATAATGATTTGCAGAGTGGGAGCCACCAGACGATACCAAGATGTTCGAGTGCTTCCTGGAAATAGCCTTCGAGGCGGAGGTGCACACGCAGGAGCATCCAGAACTGCAAGAGCTGGCGCGGCAGCTAGTCCACGAGGATCCCGCCACCAGGCCCGCCGCCATCCAGGAGCTGCGGGACATGGTGTACGGTGAGGACATAGCTGTGTCTGCGGGAGGGGGGCGGGGACACGTGGCAGTTAGTCCACGAGGATCCCGCCACCAGGCCCGCCGCCATTCAGGAGCTGCGGGACATGGTGTACGGTGAGGACATAGCTGTGTCTGCGGGAGGGGGGTGGGGACACGTGGCAGTTAGTCCACGAGGATCCCACCACCAGGCCCGCCGCCATTCAGGAGCTGCGGGACATGGTGTACGGTGAGGACATAGCTGTGTCTGCGGGAGGGGGGTGCAGGGTGGGTACACGTGGCAGCTGGTGCACGAGCACTCGGAGACCAGTCACGTCGCCATCCAGGAGCGATAGGGGGATAATATACGGTGAGGACATAGCTGTGTCTGCGGGAGGAGGGTGCAGGGTGGGGACACGTGGCAGCTGGTGCACGAGCACTCGGAGACCAGTCACGTCGCCATCCAGGAGCGATAGGGGGATGATATACGGTGAGGACATAGCTGTGTCTGCGGGAGGAGGGTGCAGGGTAGGGACACGTGGCAGCTGGTGCACGAGTACTCGGAGACCAGTCACGTCGCCATCCAGGAGCGATAGGGGGATGATATACGGTGAGGACATAGCTGTGTCTGCGGGAGGGGGGTGCAGGGTGGGGACACGTGGCAGCTGGTGCACGAGCACTCGGAGACCAGTCACGTCGCCATCCAGGAGCCATAGGGGGATGATATATGGTGAGGACATAGCTGTGTCTGCCGGGGGGAGGGGGGTGCAGGGTGGGGACACGTGGCAGCTGGAGCACGAGCACTCGGAGACCAGTCACGTCGCCATCCAGGAGCGATAGGGGGATGATATACGGTGAGGACATAGCTGTGTCAGTCGGGGGGAGGGGGGTGCAGGGTGGGTACACGTGGCAGCTGGTGCACGAGCACTCGGAGACCTGTCACGACGCCATCCAGGAGCGATAGGAGGATGATATACGGTGAGGACATAGCTGTGTCTGCGGGAGGGGGGTGCAGGGTGGGGACACGTGGCAGCTGGTGCACGAGCACTCGGAGACCAGTCACGTCGCCATCCAGGAGCGATAGGGGGATGATATACGGTGAGGACATAGCTGTGTCAGTCGGGGGGAGGGGGGTGCAGGGTGGGGACACGTGGCAGTTGGTGCACGGCGAGCACTCGGAGACCTGTCACGACGCCATCCAGGAGCGATAGGAGGATGATATACGGTGAGGACATAGCTGTGTCTGCGGGAGGGGGGTGCAGGGTGGGGACACGTGGCAGCTGGTGCACGAGCACTCGGAGACCAGTCACGTCGCCATCCAGGAGCGATAGGGGGATGATATACGGTGAGGACATAGCTGTGTCTGCCGGGGGGAGGGCGGTGCAGGGTGGGGACACGTGGCAGCTGGAGCACGAGCACTCGGAGACCAGTCACGTCGCCATCCAGGAGCGATAGGGGGATGATATACGGTGAGGACATAGCTGTGTCTGCCGGGGGGAGGGGGGTGCAGGGTGGGGACACGTGGCAGCTGGTGCACGAGCACTCGGAGACACTTGGACATTGTAAGCCATAGAAACAAGTTATCTATCCTAAACTTTTGAGTTCATAAAAAATAAATTACTTACCTACTAATTATATCTAATTTTGATCTCTATTTCAAACATAATGATAATGGTATAAGTCACGGAGACGATACTGTAACAAATGCTCGGTAGCTGCTATTACCTTCTAAGGACGGGTTCAGCGCTGTTGTAATCATAATAATATCGTTACCACCTCTCAGTGGCGTAAAGAAGTCGGTTCAGGGCGCGTAGCCAACGTGCCGATCGTTATCGATTTGTAGCGTATCGTTAGTCATCTCTCTCTCTATCACTCTTTCATACTAGTGCGACAGTTACAGTTGCGTTTCGTTCGCTACGGAGCGTTAACGTTGGCTACGCACCCAGTTGTGTTTATTTTAAACTTTAACGGGACTTCAGGTAGTATAAGAATAATCAGAGTATTATTCGCTGCGCTGCTTTAACCGTAACGTTTTGTTGTTGTAACGTAACTTCTTAGCATTAAAACAGATTTACTTCTAAATATCTAATCTTTTAGCGATATAAATATCTGGGAGACCGAGCTTTGCTCGGAAAACATATAAAAACTCAAAAATGCGCGTTTTTTCAGAGATAAGACCTAGCTAGATCTATTTATCGCTTCCGAAAACCCCCATATAGCAAATTTCATCGAAATCGTGAGAGCCATTTCCGAGATCCCCGAAATATATACAGGGTGTTTGGTACATCGTTTGCCAAATTAAAACGGCAGATAGAATGAGTCATTTGCTATCTACTCATGCCTAGAAAAAACAATTTTTTTTTTCTAGCCATGTTTTTTTTACTACTGCGCAAGTAAAAATTTGAAATTTACGAAAAACTGCCATAGAGCTGAAAAAAAAGTGCGCAAAACTAAACATTTCTAGGCCTGGGGAGATAGCAAATGACTCAACCTATCTGCCGTTTTAATTTGGCAAACGATGTACCAAACAACCTGTATATAAATATTTATATATAAATAAATATACATATAAATAAATAAACAAGAATTGCTCGTTTAAAGGTATTAAATAGATAGATAGATACTATATATAGATAGATATTATATAGATGTTATATGTACTTAGATGTTAAACTGCCAGCGGCAGCGTTATTTTAGGATTTTTTTTCAGTGCTATTTATATTTTGTGTGGTGTCATTTGTTTGATTCATCTCTCTCCAAAATTCAAGCCCTGTGTATATATGTTGTGGTATCATAGGTGTGTATGTAGTGGTGAACTTCATACTAAACGTTGTATAACTAGAAGGCTGCCTAGGTCGACGATCGCAATACAGTCTTAGATAACCGGTAGGTAATGATTAGGGTATTCAATTGGTTAGGTTAATTTGGTATGTTTATATGGAAACTAAAGCGTGTCAACGAGCCTTAAATGCTGGTAATTATGTAGGTACCTGTTTACAATATGAGAGTGAGTGGTTTCTAGATGGTAGTAATGTCCTTGATTTTTTTTTCCTATATACCGACTGTATATGCAGTGAGTTTGAAACGATATATTGTTTTACAAACAAAGTAGTCCATTCAAGTATAGATATGTAAAAGAAATATATGTATTTCTTTCGTTCGTTCGTTCATTTTTTCTCTCAATCTATCTCTCGATGTACCTCAGAATTGGATGACAACTGCAATCTTTTAGCTAGCCTCTAATGATTAATTGAGGATTCTAAAAACCCTGACACTCGCCAAGTCCCCTCGCAAATCTTACATAGGAATAAAAATCCTGACATGGCAAACAAAATCTGAATACATATATGGAAACCCTACCTTCTATACGAGGCAGAGATGTAGGGTTGGAGCCGGTGTAGCTTTATTTGACGTTCATAAGCGCATTGTAATATGCCTACTTGAATAATAAACTATCATTATCTTCTTTATTGTGCACCATAAAGCTAAAAAATACAGAAAGCGAAATACAAACGTAATTGTGTAAGTACCGTACCGTTGTGTTATATATATTATGTGTGCGCAGAGCGCGGGGAGTGCACGCCGAGGCGCATGGACGACGCGTTCCTGCTGCGGTTCCTGCGCGCGCGACGCTTCCTCGTGCCGCGCGCGCACAAACAGGTTTATTGTTTACCTATTCATTCACACAACACACAAGTTTACAGTTTATACCAAAATGCTTACATATTACACAATAAGATTCCAAAAGTATTTACAATATAACTACACAAAAAGTTAAACATTACAAACTACGAGTAGTTCACACCTACATTATTACTATCGGTGCGGCTCTGCGAGTTGTCGGCCACATGAAGCCCCATGGCTCCGCCATTAAGGAAAATTCGAAAACTGAATCAACAAAGTAACCCATACAATTATCGAACCTGCACACATAATTTTACCAGAATCTGATGAGAAATGTGACCTGCAGACATCTAGGAGAACAGCCGAGCCGAACATACGAAAGCATTGTGCCCAAACGGAAACTGAGACGCTTCGCGCTCTATCGGCCGCCTGGTAACCGCCGGGGGAATCAGAGTAATGATCGACTAATAACCAATAATAGACTACCGTCAATAACCATCAAAGAATGGTCCGCCTTGCTGTGGCGCTTATCAGTAGGTATTCAACCGCGTGTGCCGCTGCTCCCGTACCGGCGCGGCGACCTTATCATTACACTTGTACACAGTGGTGTATACATTTTAGGCCGAGCCACACCGGCTGCGTGTGCAGCACGTGTGCGTCGACGTAAGCGTAGACGTGCGCAGCACCCCTGTCACACCGGGTGACGCGCACGTCACCCAGCGCACGCCACGCAGTGTGCTGTACACGTCACGCAAGCGCACGCTGCAGCTCGGTCATGCGTGCAGTAAAATAAAATACACTCCTGCGACAGTACATCATGTTATTATACTGTTACTTATACTGAAATAAATGGTATTCTATTCTATTATACTCCTGTTGCAAATGGAAGCAGCTCACAGAATGCCGACATTGCAATTAGAGGAAAAAAATGTCTCATATTTGAATCGAGATAATTCAGAGTACATAATATTATTATTAAGTTCACAATACAACAACCTTGTTTTCCAATAGTATTATTAGTACCTAACATCGATTTGTTCCCACAGGCCAAATTTTTATAAGACGTATTTTTTTGGAATCTTTGTGCTATATGTTGTAAATATACATTCGTATTGACGAATATATTAATTAGTTTTTCTTTTATCACTGAATCCATATTAAAAACCAGCACGCGTACCGGCCGAGTTGTAAATAAATACAAGCGAGCTGCGCGTGTACACGCACAGCACCTATGCAGCACCGAGCTGTGCGTGTCCGAACCTGCTCGGTTCGCCCTCTCATAGGGAACGCAGTTAAACACAACGTCATCACTGCACGCAACGAAGCGACGTTGCCGCTCCGGTGCGTGGACGCGTGCACGCAGCACGCAGCCGGTTTGTCTCGTCGGAGCTGCGTTGCGTGCAAGTCACGCGTACGCGCACGTCACGCACACGTCACGCAAGCGGTGTGTCCTCTCGTATGAGTTTTCGTATTATACAACGCATCGGGACGCGTACGTGCACGTGCACGTCTACGCATACGCATCCGGTGTGGCTTGGCCTTTTATATGTACAACGGGGAGCCAATTCACTAAGATACACACAACATTAGCATCGTCTATTCTAAATAAAATCTTATTGATCAATCCAGTCCATTACCAGAGTTCGGACAATTTATCGCAAAAATAAATATGTTATGGAACACGATACATTTTTTTTAACAATTTTGAACTGCAGTTTTTGTGTATTATATCAATCTGGAAATTTTATAAAGATACTGTGTACATAATATTGTTTTTATGTACAGTTTAATAAATCTTGTCCTATTTTGAGATATATAAATGATTTTTGATGGTTTTGTGATGATTTGTCCGACCTCTGTCCATTACATACAATCTAGGTACCTAATGATTTTTCAATGCCTTCCTTAGTTGAAAATAATGTCATGGTTACAGACCTATAGCGTTAATCATGAACTGTCAAATCTAACAAGCCATTGAAAATTATTTCTCCCTATTCGTCTTTTATTTTGACACTCCTGTAACATGATAATAATTAATCTTAAAAAAAAAGTAAAACCGACTTCAAGTCTTCATCAGCAGTTCCACTTTATCAAATGGCACTTTTTAATAGTAAATGCTTAGTTTGTTGATGAAAATACAAAAATCGCTGTATGTATGCTTATAACGTTTGAAGAGTTCCCTCAATCCCTCATGGAATCCATCATAATAAACCTTGATAAAATGTTCTTTATAAATCTTACTGGCTTAGTAAACTTAACCAAATCGATAAAGTGAACTATGCATCGTTATACAGTTCCGTTTTGATCATCATCAGCAGTTCCATTTCATTAAATGTCACTATTTCTGAACGTAAATACTTGCTTTATTGATGAAAACACTAAAATCGCTATATGTATGCCTATAATATTCAAGGAATTCCCTGGGTTCCTCATGGATCCCATCATCAGAACTGGAATTTGATAAAAACAAAAAATAATTTTCCAAATCGTTTCACCAATGTCGGAGTTATGAGGCATACATACAAAAAAAAATACGGTCGAATTGATAAACTCCTCCTTTTTTGAAGTCGGTTAAAAAGAGACATTTAACAAAGGTTAGCAAACTTTATGACGAATCAGGGGTTTTATAACTTAGTCCTGTGATGTACTTATGTTATGTTGTCGTATTTAGTTTCCTTTGAATGGGAAAACTCAGGAAACGCAAGCAAATTAACTAATGATTTGATTTGACACGAGACGGAGACGCGAACTATTTCTTAATTAAGACACCTGTGTTTGCTTGGAGCCGGTGCGAGTATATGTATAGTTGTAGATACCAGCCTTATTCTCATTTGACTTTTCCTACCTTCCTACTTGTCTTGCCTGCGTTTGAGACTGGCGTCAATGCGGCTAGTAGCACTAGGTACAAACTTATGCATGTTTTGAGTCTATCCCGGCTAGAAAGAGTTTATCCTTTGTTTCACAGCTGGTCCGTTACTGCCGCTTCCTGGAGCAGTACCCCGAACTGTACCGGGACGTGGACCTGTGGGGACTGGCCCGCGTGGGCTGCGCGTACGAGGGCTGCATGCTGGACCGCCCGGGCGTCGGCCGCCTCACTATACTGCGGTTCGGTGAGTGCTGCCCAGTGGTGGGGCTGTGGGGGCTGGCCCGCGTGGGCACCGCGTACGAGGGCTGCATGCTGGACCGCCCGGGCGTCGGCCGCCTCACTATACTGCGGTTCGGTGAGTGTTGCCCAGCGGTGGGGCTGTGGGGGCTGGCCCGCGTGGGCACCGCGTACGAGGGCTGCATGCTGGACCGCCCGGGCGTCGGCCGCCTCACTATACTGCGGTTCGGTGAGTGTTGCCCAGCGGTGGAGCCGTGGGGGCTGGCCCGCGTGGGCACCTCGTACGAGGGCTACATACTAGACCGCCCGGGCGTCGGCCGCCTCACTATACTGCGGTTCGGTGAGTGTTGCCCAGCGGTGGGGCTGTGGGGGCTGGCCCGCGTGGGCTGCGCGTACGACGGCTGCATGCTGGACCGCCCGGGCGTCGGCCGCCTTACTATACTGCGGTTCGGTGAGTGTTGCCCAGCGGTGGGGCTGTGGGGGCTGGCCCGCGTGGGCTGCGCGTACGAGGGCTGCATGCTGGACCGCCCGGGCGTCGGCCGCCTCACTATACTGCGGTTCGGTGAGTGTTGCCCAGGGATTGGGGCTGTGGGGCCTGGCCCGCGTGAGCTGCGCGTACGACGGCTGCATGCTGGACCGCCCGGGCGTCGGCCGCCTCACTATACTGCGGTTCGGTGAGTGTTGCCCAGCGATGGGGCTGTGGGGGCTGGCCCGCGTGGGCACCGCGTACGAGGGCTGCATGCTGGACCGCCCGGGCGTCGGCCGCCTCACTATACTGCGGTTCGGTGAGTGTTGCCCAGCGATGGGGCTGTGGGGGCTGGCCCGCGTGGGCACCGCGTACGAGGGCTGCATGCTGGACCGCCCGGGCGTCGACCGCCTCACTATACTGCGGTTCGGTGAATGTTGCCCAGCGATGGGGCTGTGGGGGCTGGCCCGCGTGGGTACCGCGTACGAGGGCTGCATGCTGGACCGCCCGGGCGTCGGCCGCCTCACTATACTGCGGTTCGGTGAGTGTTGCCCAGCGGTAGGGCTGTGGGGGCTGACCAAGATATCTCGTCGGAGAGATAAAACCACTACATTTTCATGTAATTTACTATAATAACATTTGCTTGGGTTGGGTTAAATGCGTTGCGAGGGATACGTTTTTAAGAACCAATATAGCATCACTGCACGCTGTGCAAAATACAAATGAAATTATTCTATTGGTTCTTAATAAACACATCCTCCCTCCCCTTTCCCTCCCTCATCCCTCGCTACGCATCCTCGCATATCTCTCGCCGTCAAACCGCAGCCTTAACTCTCCATTATCATACTTTTCCAATGATTTTATTTGGTAAAAACAAAGAAAGAAATAAACAAACATAATAAAACTTAAAAATCTAAAGATAAAAAATTTGGCCCAGATCGCCGTCAACGGGCAAGGTGCCCAGAAGGCTGGCTGTATTTCCCCGCTGTATGGCGATACTAATACGCTGGGCGAAATAGTGGCCAGCCCTCTGGTCACCAGAAGCCTCTATTAGGCGCGCCGACAAGTCTTTGTAGAGTCGACGCGCACTTGGCCCCCACGGCCCCAAAGTTTCGACACCAAACGCCGCAAATATGTAGCTGCTTCCCAGAGCGGCATATTTGCGGCGCTTGAGGCTCTCGACTGAGGAAGCCGCAGCGCCAGCAGAATCTTTGGTGCTTGGAACATGGGACGGTGCCAGGGTATCAACGCAAGTAGCGTCCCAAACTAGCGGCCGACCCATGCTCCAAGGCACCAGTGTCAATCCGTCGGGCCTCTTGCCATCATCCCTGGCCAGACCGCTGGGCTCGAGGACTGCAGGTACTTTGGCACTAACAAGAGCCCGACGGATGACATCATTCCAATTAATTTGTTGCATATGCAGCAAACACAATTAGTTAGTTAGTAATATTTTATGTATAGGTACTAGCTTCTGCCCGCGACTTCGTCTGTATAGGGTAGTGATAATGATTGATCAAAACTATTTTATATACTTCCCCGGGCCTCAAACTGTCTCCATAGGTACCAAATTTTATCTAAATCGGTTCAGCGGTTTAAGCGTGAAGAAGTCACAGGCAGACAGATAGTTAAGAGTTACTTTCGCATTTATAATATTAGTAGGGATTCGATCGTATAAAATATATAATAAATTCGTCAATTGAGTGTTTTAAAAATTCAACCGTCAGGTTTATTTCATTTATAATTTACTTATAATAATTATTACACTCGATCGGTCGCTTGCATCCATTGCGTAACACGTAACGTTCAAATCTACAGACAGCATTCATATTTTAGAATATAATCCCAATCCAAAATATATAGTAGAGGCGCCGATCAAAGCATGTGTGCGCCGGTTATTCAATTCAATTCAATATTTTTATTTCGAATAAAAAAATCCATATTATTGTTAGTACAAGGCTCAACAACCCTTATAAATCTATGTTAGTGATAAAAAGAACATAAAAACAAACAAAAATAATTATGTACAACTAAAAGCGGCGTGGTGCGGCGACCGGCGGCGCGTGCAGTCGCACCCAGCGCGCGAACATAGGCGAGTCCCAGCGCTGCGCCAGCACGTTTAGAATATTGTTTGGGCTGTGGCGAAGACGGTCGACTAATGACGCACACCGTTTTCTAATTATTGCGTCGAAACTATCGGTGTGCGCCTCGGCAAACATAGTTGACGCGCTACAGTAACGCGGCAGCCCAAACAGCACTCTAATAGCAGTTATGCATAACGTAATGTAACGTAACGAACCGGTCGGCCTCTACTCCGTGACCAGCCGGCCCGGCCCAGAGACGTCGCGAGCACCCACATGGAGGTCATGCCTTCGGTTTCTGTGAACGATACTTTTTAAACATTGTACCACTGTACCTATTTATGTATGTGTAAATTGTGTTAGTGTTCATTTTATTGATACATTTTTGATTTGATTTTCTATCAAGCGAATTTTATGTACCTAATCATGCAGGTATTCATTTAGCAATGTCATGTAAATAGCTTAAGTTCCAATGATGTTCCGAACATATAAATTAATTCATTTCATTATGTTCGGAACTTACCTAATTCGGTAGGTATCAATATAATACTCGTACTTATACAGCGATTATTTGTTTAATCATCAACGGTAATAAAGATTAGAAAATATAATAAACTCTAGGTACACAATTATTTATACTTGATATAAGATTTAAAAATTTGGTCCCGATTAAATTAAATAGATAATTTGGCACGTTGTCCTCGGTCCACCTACACTACACGGATTAAGAAAAATCCAATGAACTCTTTACAATAGACATGCATAGCAATCTGTTTTAATGGTAATGTTGTGTTTCTCCAGGAACATGGGACCCTGATGACTACCCCGTCGAGGAGCTGGTGAAGGTGGGCATGGCCATGATGGAGATCGGGCTGCGCTCGCCCAAGATGCAGGTATTTAATCATATATTACAAATAAACGTATTTACATATATGCATTTTTATGACCTCATAAAATATCCAACATGTCATGTGCCACGTTGTAATACACACATGCTTATGAGATACGGTACTCCGCTTGCGTGCAGCATGGCTCCAACATTTAAGGCCGCTTGTATGTGCAGCACGTGTGGGTCCACGTAACCGTAGATGTGTGCAGCACCTTCAGTGTGGCCAGGCCTTTAAGCGCTCGTGCACACGCATCTCTCTCTCATTGTATAGAATATATGGTTCTCTCTTTCTTTGAGATATCATCAAAATGGCATGTGTCATGCATGTATGACATGTCATAGGTGGTGGGCGGCACCGTGATCGTAGACATGGCCGGGATCACCATGAAGCACGTGGCCACGCTCACGCCCACCATCGCCTACCAGATCGTCTGCCTCATGGGGGTAAGTTCTTACACCTTTTTTCAACCCAGTCAGGGTTCTTAATACAAGAAATAGTTGACTTTATGAGTAGGTAGTTAAATAAATAAATAATAAATTAAATAAATTCATTTATTCGCGACCAACTTGGAAGAAAAAGCCCTATGCTAGACTTTAAGTAAATGTAGTCAGAGAGCTCTATATTTCCGTCAAATCTCTGTAAAAAATTACATCGTTTCTGGTAAAATTGAAATGCATAGCATATAAAATCATAAAAAGCTGAAGTGGAGTGGGTTTTGACCAGAGTTATTAGTGTTTTTACTATTTTTTGCGTTATATTAATTAATAGTTAATGATATTTTTAAGGTCAGACATTTCTCGTTCCATATCCTTTCTTTGGTTTAAGTATCTTTAAACTTTAGATAAGGCGCAGGAACATAGATGATACCTCAGTCATCTGTTGCGTGCGAGTATGTAGGTATGTAAGTAACATTTTACATAACAAACATCAATCTACTGCCACACAATCCGGCTGCAACACCTGCAGTGTCTAATCTGAAGAAACACTGATGGGGCAGCAATGTGCATGATTATAGTTTCATAGAAGATGATTGTTATTTATGTACAAAACCAAATTGTTTTATGTCTAAATAATTGTAAAATATGCATATGTTTTTCTTAACTAGGTCTTGCGTTAAGGATTTAAGGTATGAGTTTCTAAGAAATTCCTTGGAAATCAAGTTAGGTACCAACTTACCCTAATACCCTATTCATTCATACTCCATAAACGAAGAAACTGGTATTTTTACTATTTTTTCCAATATTAAATCTACAATTTGAACACCCAGAAGCTTGAACTGAAAAGATTGCAACGCCGTCTTTGCTCGTTTATCCTCATTCCCTGATTTTCCAGTTGGCGATCCCGTGCGTGATGAATTCCTGCCACATCGTCAACTACAACTGGCTTCTCAACACCTTCTTCTTCCTCTTCAAGCGCTTCATCCCCAAGAAGGCGTGGAAGATGATCCACTTCCACGGCCACGACCTGGAGTCGCTGCGCCAGCTGGTGGACCCCGAGTGCCTCCCGCCGAGGTACGGGGGCACGTGCCGGCACCACGCCACTATTGGGACCTGGTTCAACAAGATCAGAAAGTACAGAGACGAGGCCTTCGATCGGGAGATGAAGGAATTCGGCTGGGTGATAAAGGAGTGATGAACAGATAACTATAAGGGTCGGCGCCATTAACGTCGCTAAATTGTTTGTATTGGAAATTTCATAGTTTACTGCTGATCGCCGATGAACAATGCGTCATTTTAATAACAAAACTTCCGTGAGACACAGACATATTAAATATTATTATATGTATAGATATTAAGAACGGGTCACTCACGTCAACTCACGTATTTTAAGTCGAAAGCGAAGCCTTTTTCGACTTAAAATACGTGAGTGACCCGTTCTTAATATATTTAATATGAACAATCCGTCAATTCTGAATGGTGGAATATGGAATGAATAGCTGCACAACTATTTTTGAAATGCTTTAAAACTGCTAAAATATTTTTTTATACAATTCTTCTATACCTAATGACTGCGTATAAATTGATTGCTTATTATTTGTAAGAATTGAGATTTTGAAAACAGACATTTATGTTCGGCTTCATGAAGGAATGAAAATGTATTTTGATTTCTATACAAAACACAGCTGTAACATTTTACATTATGTGTGAAGATGGTACTAATGCGATCTCATGTTATTTATTAAGTAAATTGTTGGGAATTGAAGGTACTCTTGTAACCTATATTTTCATCCTACTAGTCCATAAAAATAACTAGTATCAATGCAATGTCTGTACAAATGTAGGTGTATTAATACTGAATTAAGACATTTTTTTACCGAATACAGAACTATGTGAGAATAATAATGGTTATTCTACTTGATGATCTGATGCTGATGAAGTAATACAATCCCACCGCGTTTGGGCTCGTTAGAATCGTATCAACAAATAGAAATGTACAGTCAGTAACAAAAGCTTGTATTTTATTAAACTGTTTTTGGCAAACGCTTGTTTTACTCGGCAGCTGTACGAGTATTTATACCTACACAATTACACATACATATAAATTGATTCAAGAAAGCAGCATCGATTTTTTTTCACATCGACATTTACAAAATAAAGACGTTTCGTTTGATGTTTTGTATTATTTCACTAATTCAGTATTTACTCCTGTTCCCTTTTCGTTTTTCCTTGAGACCCTTAAGCAGCTCACGGTGGTTCGGCTTGTATGGAGAAAGTGTCAAAAATCGATTTCTCCGAAAGTATCAAAGGTACCTTCTAAATAAAAATACCTTCGTGTTTGTTGTTTTAAGATCTAACAAAAAAACAGTAATTAGAAGTTTTACTCTGTATATTATGTCGTAAAAAAAAATCAAACTGATAAAAAAAAAATATGCGGAATACACACAATTTTAAAGCCTTATAAAAATACAATTTAAAAATACATTACAACGTATTCTTCAACAGTATAATAATACCAATATTTAATATTAATTATAATGTAAAAAATCTATATTTAAAATTAGAACTTATATATTTACAGAGATACAAATATCGTACAAATTATGGAACACAACATATTTCACGTCATGTCTCAGTCATCTTAAAAAACTAATTTAGACTAACTAATACTTGAAATTAACCTAAAATATATTTTAACCATCTAATTAACTAAGTACACATTGTGATAACGATTATTTTTTCTTCTTAGGTAGTTTCCTAAGGCCCATAATCATAGGGTCCGAATTTACTAGGAGACGATTTAAGAGATCCGTATTCGTCTTGGTGCGTGACACCTTCCGAGTATTATTAAACCTGAACTGCTTAATTTTTTTTGTAAACTCGGCATGTAACTTCTTCTGAAAGCTCTCCTATTCGTAACATCACGTGGTCAATCACTGTAGCTCCATGAATGAGGACTTTATGAACAGAAGCTGGCATATAGTATCCAAATTTTTCTATAAGTTACCGGGCCGTTTCTAACGCATAGTCATTATATTTCTCGAAATTTATTTTGCACCCGGAATTAATACTTTGAATAATAATATTTTGAATTGAATTGAATACACTTCAAAATTGTGCCACCTCTATCAACAAGCTCTTTTTAATGCCAGTTATCTCAGCTGAAACAGCAGAATTTTCAAAAAAACCTGCGTGCCGTATTTCCATCATTGGATGTTCCAATCGCCCTCCGCTGATCGTTTTTTCGCTTGCAATATTTTAGCATATGATGGTAACACTAGATTATTTTTGCTATTAATAATCTTTTGTATCAATTCATATTGATGCTTTGTTAATTTCGCCTCCATTAATAAGATAAAACCTCATCCACATTCACCTCACTCCGAACACTGTCGGTTGAAATATCAACCAAAAGAACTGTGAAAGTTCAGCTAATCTTCTACGTTTGGTTCGGTTACTGCACGAGTCATAATCTTTTTTTGGTTGCTCTAATTTTGAAAAATTATTACACTTATTATTTAACAATAAAACACTTACTGTTGACGAGTTCGTACCTATATGTAAGTCTACGGCTTCTACATTATTTAACCACTCATGATATTTAGCAATAACTTTATCCCCATTTCTAGTTTCTTTCTTTCAAAATGTTAATAAACTTCTACTTAAATTATTAAGGTGATTATGTAAACTGCTAACATTAATGTTTTCAGCCTCTTCAGGTACTGCTGCACAAGTACCTATTTGGAGAATATTGCGTGCCCTGTCCATATATCAACCATCGGTAGCGCACCACAATTCAAATATGTGCATCCTCGAAAACGTGCAATGAAAAAAAGTCCATGAAAAGAAACAAAAATCGTTAGAAAATATAGTTCAAGACTGGTTAAAAAACACAACTAAATTTCGTAGAGGGCTTATAGCCTTCAAGGTCGCAGGGCTGTGCAAACAAAATACAATGATCCCATAACTATGCTTTATGGGCAATACGATGCATATTCATTTTCATTACTAATATGTGCCGACACAATTTTGAAAGCTACCGTGAATACTCTTAGTATGAAATAACTTGGTAACATTAAGAGGTCACGTAGACCCCAAGCTAATCGAACATGTTAAATAAATAACATGCTATTAATAAAAATTATTAATAATACATACCTTTGTTTACAACTTCCATAATAATGCAATTGATAAAAAATAAAGAATTTCGAAATATGTGCCGTATACAAACATTAACGTGTCACTGCTAACGCTAATTACGCGTGGTCGATGTGCTCACTTCGAGGGTTCGAAAATTTATGATTTACTTTTTAATCATTTATTTACATACAATATATATACAGTGGTACTACTAAACTAAATTAATAACTAGCTTAAATCTAAAATAGGCCCTTGAGGCATTGTACCAAGGATGCTGGCGGCATTTCCTCGCTGTATCGCAATGCTGATACGTTGTGCGAGGTAGCCGCCAGCTCTTCGGTCACCAGTTACGTCAACCAGACGCTTCGCGATTTCTGCGAACAACTTATGCGCGCTGGGACCCCATGGACCTAGAGTTTCAACTCCAAATGGTACAAAATGGTACTCTCTACCGAGGCTCTTATATTTGTTACGTTTTAGAATTTCGGCGCCAGTGTGTCTACGCAGGTAGCATTCCACACCAACATCCGTCCCAAGCTCCAAGGAACTAAGGACACTCCATCGGGCCTCTTGCCATCATCTCTGATAATGCCAGTCGGCTCAAGAAGAGCAGGCACATTGATGGTGGCAAGAGACCGACGGACTATGTCATTAAGCGACGCATGTCTCGAAAAACGGCCTGCACTTTTTTGACAAGATAGTAGTGATTTACTTAAATAATTTAGAAACTATATATAGTCTCAGGTAGTGTGGCTATTAGTTAATAATTTGCCATAGATAATCTTTACCCAAGTCACTATGTGCAGCTGTCCGACCAGCGGCGATAAGCGAGTAGTGACTTTTCTCCAAATTTTAACTATTTTATTTATAAAATACATAATAATGATGTCGATATCGGCTAGAAATGAGGAAGACCGCGCGGTGATGGTTTCGTTTCTTTTTTCTATACCTAATATTAAATTTATTATTTACTTTAACTTTATAGCACATAATTTAAAAAAAACCGGTCTAATGCGGGTTCATTTAACTCGTGCACCGAGGGTTCCGTCCGTTTATTTCCTGTAATATTTTTGATAATGTTAATGTTATGTAAAAAATCATAATTTGCCTTTGGTAAACTTCGGATTCATATTGAAGCGAATTCCAAAGACAACTGACTGACTCGCCCTTCGACTTGTTGGAGGCCAATTCGAACTTACATTTTGATGTTAAAATCATGTCTAAATGTAGGTACTTAAGTCATTCGCGTGTGCATTTCCCTTATAAGTATATACTTGATCGTACGTACACGTACTTACATGTATTGGCGCGAGCCAGACGCACGGATAACAAAGTGAGATCATTCAGATATTAAAATGCAAGTTTTAATTGGCCTCTTGGTCAGAAAAGTAGTTGTGAGCGGTATTTAACTACATATAAGTAATGAAATTCGACAGCCGGTAAAAGCCGGATGGGGGTATTCACCTGCGATCTGCGACGCAGGCAATTATGAGCGGCGACCTCGCTCGCCGCCCGCGGTCTGGCGCCACTATTTTTAGGACCACACATCTATTAGTCTGATACAAAAACTCGTTAATGTGTAGTTATTTTATTCAGACCAAGAGTCCGTATAACACTCTTTATGGACCTTTAGCGGGCCTTATATCTTTAAAATAAGGTTTACGACCTGTCAGTTTATACAAGTGAGAACGATGCTATGTATTGTTACTGTATATAATATATGCTAGTCATTTATTCTGTCCACCAACCAATAAAAACACGCATTCATTATGAATACATTGATTAAATTTGATATAAATAATATGGCTTCTAAAAGTTCTCTGTGAGGGTTAATTAACTCGAGAGAAAACCTTGTTCGATATTTTTTGGTTATTTTAAGTTTTTAACGCATTACTTATCATACATTATCATTGACTTAAGAAAAAAAGAAATAATAATATAGTATTTGAAAATGCGTCAATATGAATGTCAAGGAAACTTATGTGATGTCTGAAGTTAAACATGGCAGAGATATTTTCAACTAAGTATATTTTTGGCTCACTTGATCCCCATTTCAGCTAATAGGCCACTCGTACCAATGTACTAACTATAAATATGTGTAGGCTAGATCTGACTCAAATAAATGATGAAGGTACATGGCCAGCTGATAACGGATCTACCATTTATAAGCCATGAAACAAAACTGCCCAATTTCTCACATCATGTCACTAACACAAACACATATATTTCAACTTCATTCCAACAAAGCATGGCGCGTTATATATCCTGCCGCGCCGGTAGAATCGAATTTTACCTACCCAATCGAATGACAGCTATTTTTCGAACAATTCTTTCCTTCTTTGTAAGAGCACGCTGTAAACAAATGGCATAAATATGAATTAATATGTGTTGTAGGTACTGTCAAGGTAAGATGGCTGATTCAGCTTGAAGTCATTACCGCCTCCAGTTCGGGCGGAGCGGTTTAGGCGGTGTGATCGGCATTTAGTCTAAGCAATCTAACTAATCTAATCAGACGCGCCGGCGATCTAGTGCTTGTCTAAGAGTATTACCTATACGGTGTGTGGATAAAAGTTTTACTTTGTAAGTACTCATTTTAATTAACCGCCGTAGCCTGTAGCCTGGCGAGCCGCCCATAATTAAACTACCCTAGGCTAAACAAGGAGTTTTAGTTATCTTATCATAAAATTAAATTTACCAAAATTTAGAAAAAAAATAAAAGATAAGAAAGAAGATTTTGAAGATTCGGATTTTGAAAATATTATTTAAATATTTGATTTCAACCTAGTAGTACGGCTACCACCAGTTTTGACATTGACAGATTAACTCGCGTCTACGTAAATTACTTTCTATACATCTCGCTTGCACTAATATGCGAGTACGAGCGAGATGCATAGAAAGTAAGTTACTTAAACGTGAGTGAATATGTCAATGTTAAAACTGGTGGTAGTGCTTTAGGTAATACTTTAATTTTTCGTATTTAAGGTGCAGTGGGTTCAGCTGGCAGAGTTTTGAAATCGTAGTGCTTTTTTAGATCATAATATTTACCGTTGCCAAAAATATGGATAGCAATCCTGAGGCCTTTCTTTACTAGCTTAATTGATTCGTAACCTGATTTTAAACTACTTTCGCTCGATAGAAAGAAATCATGGTCTAAATCGAACCGTATTTTTTTGATTGTTTTTACACAAAACTAATTGCATGTAAATGGCTTCATAAGGGGTCATCCATTAATTACGTCACACGTTTAGGGGGAGGGAGGGGGTCAAGAAAATGTGACATATTGTGACATGGGGGAGGGGGGAGACACAAACTTTGTGACGTCACTTTAACTTCATCAGTAACCGAAATTTTTTTTAAATTACAATTCGCTGTACATTTAAATAACAAGTTTTTAAAACGATAATCGTTTTTATTCTTTTAATTTTCTTTCCTAAGCAGTTTTGGGTTATAAAATTACTAATATTTATATCGTCAAAAATATTTTGATAAAATATTAATAATACTTAGGTACTTACTTAATTCGATTTGGCGATTTCGTAGAAAAAATGTGACGTCACACTAGGGGGGAGGGGTTTGCCAAATGTGACCAAATGTGACAAGGGGGGGGGGAGGGGTCAAAAAACCTAGAAATTCGTGTGACGTAATTAATGGATGACCCCTAAGACGATAGTGGACGACTACTACTCCATACTGTTAACCCCATTTTCCATTGTGATATACATATATACATTTAAATCTGGGGGCACGGCAGTGCCCCCGCCAAGTCGAGCAAAACAAAGACGCACGGCCGTACCATCCTTTTCCCGAAGCGATTCAGGCGTTTTTCGACGTCCTGTAATTTTGTGCTGGCTAAAGCTAGAACCCTGAATTTTCAGTGACATATAGGGCTTAACATGCTTTACATAAATTCTCAAAAACATTCAATTTGAACTTGTAGTTTAAGAATTATTGGGTCAATTTTAAATTGGCATTTTTTGCTGTCCCACAGCTAAAACTCGAAGTCCATAGGACTAATAGACTGGGTATGTATATATTTCAATGTATTATAAGCTTTAAAAATCATACACAACTGTTCCTAAAATATTATTAGTTCCTGACAAAATCGCATTTGAAGTTCCAAAAATGGCGAAATTTGCCGTTTTTCGCGTGTCCCAGTGGCGGCATAGCGCAATAAAAAAAATCATAACTTTGGATGTAGGCAACGTATTATAAACAACTTTGTATTTTTATAAAGAGCGTTTTCTAGAGAATTTATTTAATCATATTGATAAATTAATGCGTTATTTTATAAAACAGTGTGAAACGGAACGCAAACGCGTCAGTTATAGCTTGCGAAGTAATATCGATATTATTGTGTATTTACGTGATATATTGCAAAAATAAGTGATTAATTGTTAGCAAAACCCTTCTAAAGTGTCGTATAACAGTGATTTCTTCAAAAAAGTGCGAAATAACACCTTAATAACGGACCAAATTTCATAGTGAAACATAACCTCAAATAATTTAAAATTAGTGTCAGAAAACTTTTGTAATTCATAATGCTCGGCGAAATACAGATTGAAAATGGATAACAAGTGTACCATTTAATCGGATTCATCTAACCGATGAGTGGAGACCCAAAAGAAAACAGCGAAACCATTGAAATAACAAAAAACATGCCACAAAATAAAACACTTGTCCGACAAGTTTTCCATAAAGGACTATTCCATGCGAACTCCAGACAAAGATGCAATTCGGTGGGCACCAGTCCAAACCAGCCAAACAACAGTACGCCAGAATCAAAACCAAGCTCGGATGGGCCAAACAGCATTCCTTCAAAAATAAACCAAACGCCTCAGAACCACAACGAAAAGATATACGAGCAGAGCCAATGCGAGGTCTCTGCAGCCGAACCAGTAGACGTCATTACAATCCCCTGGCAAAGAGCCCCAAGTCAAAAAAGGGTCCGCTCTCCTGAGCAAAATATGCCTACCCACAAGATACAAAAAACAAAAAGTACTGTCCAGAAGCAAATTAACCACCCAGTGACAAATCAAATACCCACGGAGAACAGTTTCCAGTTACTAGACCTTGATAAGTCCCAAGATGGGGGAACAGACGAGCCAGTAGTTGATAAAACATTAAACGTCCCCAAACCACCTTCAACTTATTTATATGGAATTGAAAATGTGGAGGAGCTTACAAAGTGCCTGCTTGAAGTTATGAAAAAAGAAGACTATACTCGACACACTACTCCGAAGGAAGCTATTATAGAAGCCATAGAAAATACAGGTAACAAGGTTATGGGAGAAATTGTCAATGCCCGCAAGAAAAATACAAAAGAACCCTATAATGTGTTTTTTGTAAACTTGAATCCCCATGAAAATAATAAATTGGCTAAAGAAATACAATATATTTACAACCAACGAGTCAAAATAGAAGACCCAAGGAAAATAACTGATATAGTTCAGTGCACAAGGTGCCAACAATATGGTCATACAAAAAATTACTGCATGCGCCCTTATGTATGTTGTAAATGTGCTGGAGCGCACAATACTACCGCATGTACAAAAGACAAGAAAACTGCAGCCACATGTTATTTTTGTCAAGGGACCCACCCAGCAAGTTACAAAGGGTGCAAAGTGTATCAGGAAATACTAAGTAAAAAAATAAAAAGAAAATATAGTAATAGGGGAAAAGTAATGGAAAATCCAGAGACAGCAGAAAACCATAGAGGTGATACTCACCGGGCCATCTATGTTGACTCCATAACAACACAAACTATGCAGGACCAAGATATTGAAATATACAATAATGAAACAAACCAAACATCGGTACCACAGGAGACAACCCACAAAACAGAACCCTCGGGAACAACAGAACATACGTATAGTGATGCTGTTAAAAAACAAATAAAGATGAGAAATAAAGTGGACTTAAGGAGGCCACAGCCATACAAACTCAATGAGATAGAAAGTAATGTTCATTCAAATCAGAATGAATACCAAACAATGTTATTACAAACACTAAACAAACAAGCAGATAAAATTGACCAACTCGTGACACAAGTGGGTGCTCTTGTCTCACTAATAACAACGCTTATTAACAAATTGCCGTGATGGACCTTAGAATTGCTACATGGAATATAAACGCGTTATTGACCAATAAAAAAGAATTAGAAATCATACTTGAAACAAATAAAATAGATATAATGCTGGTGTCGGAGACCCATTTGAACAACAAAAAACAATTTAAATTACAAAACTACAATGTGTATAATACAGACCACCCGGATGGGACCTCACATGGGGGAACAGCAATAGTAATAAAGAGCAGTATAAAACACTATCCACATAGCGAATATAAAGAAAACTATATTCAAAGTACCACTATAACTGTACAGAATAGAATCGGAGAAATAAATATAAGTGCTGTGTACTGCCCTCCAAGATTTTCTATTAAAGAAGAAACATTTAAAAACTATTTTAAGACTCTAGGCAAACGGTTCATCAGCGGAGGCGACTGGAACAGTAAGCATACACATTGGGGCTCCCGTCTGGTAACAACCCGGGGTCGTGAATTGAAAAAATGCGTTGACAACCTTAAACTATTGACCTTATCAACCGGAGAACCTACATATTGGCCCACTGACCCAAATAAAGTTCCTGACCTACTGGACTTCTTCATCATCAAAGGCTTCTCCGATACTTACTTTGATATTGGGAGTTGTTTTGATAGTTCATCTGATCACTCACCCGTCATAGGGACATTTAGTGCAAATGTAATACAAAGAGAACACCCATTAACATTATGTAATCATAGAACAAACTGGACTGCTTTCACAGAACATCTAGAAAACCATATAAACTTGAGGGTCAAGCTAAAGACTGAGGAAGATATTGATGAGGCAACCTTCTACATAACAAACAAGATACAGGAAGCTGCCTGGCTCTCAAATCCATGCATTAAAACTAGAAACTCCACAAAAAATGTATCCCTGGAAATAAAGTCAAGGAGAAAAGACAACTTAGAAGAAGATGGCAAACAAGCAGATATAGGGAAGACAAAACTGCATTTAACAGAGCTGCCAGAGAACTAAAAGATCATGAAAACGAAACATTTCACCAAAAATTAAGTTCTTTGTCATCCACAAAAAATGACAATTATTCCCTATGGAAAATAACTAAGCAGTTCAAACAACCAAAACAAATGGTGCCCCCAGTAAGATCACATAATGGGACCTGGGCTAAGAAGCCTCAAGAAAAAGCAGAATTGTTTGCACAGCATCTTAGCTAAGTCTTTATGCCTAATACATCAACAATGCAGGACTTTGAAAATGAGGTTGAAGCCAGATTAAACAGTGACCAACAATTATCACTACCACTGAAACCAGTTACACCCAGAGAACTCTACAGGATGATAAGAAATCTGGGCAAAGGGAAGGCACCAGGGTTTGACCTGATAACGGCTGAGATTCTTAGACACCTTGCAAGAAAACCAGTGGTATTCCTTACCATGCTATTCAACTCTATTCTTAGAATGCAGTACTACCCGAAGCTTTGGAAAGTCTCCCAGATATGCATGATACCAACGCCAGGAAAACCTCCAACAGAACCAAGCTCTTACAGACCCATCAGCTTACTGCCAATATTATCTAAAACCTTTGAGAAAGTCTTTCTGTGCAGGTTAAAACCAATATTGGAAGAGAATAACATAATACCTAACCACCAATTTGGTTTCCGTCAAAATCACTCTACAGTTGAACAAGTACACCGTGTAGTAGCTAAGATAAGACAATCACTAGAGCGTAAAGAATACTGCGCTGCCGCGTTTCTTGATATACAACAAGCTTTCGACCGTGTCTGGCACAAAGGGCTCCTATTCAAGCTGAAAAACCTACTACCAAACTCATTTTATATGATTTTAAGGTCTTATATACTCGGAAGAAAGTTCCAGGTTAAATTTAGTGATGAATACTCTGAACTCTATGACATTAAGGCCTCAGTTCCCCAGGGCTCAGTCCTTGGCCCAGTGCTGTACTCAATTTACACCGCAGATCTTCCATGTACAGAAGATGTAGTTACAGTAACATATGCTGACGACACAGCGTGCCTTGCCGCTGACAAAGACCCCGTTGCAGCATCAAGAAAACTGCAAATGCAGCTACAAAAAATCGACCACTGGCTCGAAAAATGGAGAATCAAGGCTAGTACATCAAAATCACTCCAAATAACATTTACCTTACGAAAAGGAGACTGCCCGCCTGTAACTTTACGAGGAGAGACACTACCCAGTGAATGCTGTGTTAAATACCTAGGCCTTCACCTAGATAGGAGGCTCACATGGGCCAATCATATCAAAGCAAAGAAAAATGAAGCCAACATACAATTTAAGCGCTTACTATGGCTAATAGGAAGACAGTCCCCTGTGACACTAAGCAACAAACTCTTGGTATACAAATGCATCATAAAACCTATCTGGACGTATGGTATACAACTCTGGGGATCAGCTAGCAACTCTAACCTTGAGATCCTTCAAAGATTCCAGAATATTGTCCTCAGAACAATATCTTGTGCACCCTGGTTTGCCCGAAATAAGGAAATACATGACTACCTACATATACCAACCATCGAGGAGGAAATAAATAGCTACTCAAAGAAATATAAAGAAAGGCTAACAAACCATGAGAACGAACTTGCCCGAGACCTATTAAACGACACCGATAACATCACAAGATTCAAAAGGTGGCAGATCTTGGAACTAGACCAGAGAGAATAATCCACCCTCTCTCTTCACATAAAAGGAATGGTGGTTAATGGACCACCACCTTGAAAAATAAATGTATAGATACATACAATCTGATTATGGCTAAGAAAGCCTGTTGTAAATAATTAACGCGTTTAACTTGTTTAATTAACTTTAATATAATAAAAATAAGCAAGTACATAAGACTGAATTATGTCGTGTCACGGTCGGCGCTAGTAAGGACTGACATTACATTTGTGTACATGCATCAGTGCATTGATGCGTGTTTGCTCGTCAAGAATTTCAGGCGCTATGATTTGCATTCCTTCCATCATCCTCCCCTGAATGCAAACCCATTGCAGCTGTGAAGGTACTAAGCTTCAGGCGAGGCAGTCCTTTGGTAAGTGCATCAGCTATCATGCCATTGGTGCTGATATATTCGACGCTTACTTCTCTGGCAGCAATCTTATCCTTCACAAAATGGTATCGCACGTCGATATGCTTGCTCCGAGCATGATAGGCACCAGAACCTGAAATACTAATAGCGCTCTGATTATCACAGTACAAAGTTATTGGCGTACCTGAAGATTTATGCCAGAAATCATCTTCAAGTTGTTTAAGCCAAAGCGCTTCTTGAACCGCGGAGCTCATGGCCATGTATTCCGCCTCAGTAGATGAGAGTGCCACTGTGGCCTGTTTTTTAGAGTTCCAACTTATGGCAGCACCCTGAAAGATAAAAATATATCCTGTGCAGGATCTTCTGTCTAATGTGTCACTGGCCCAATCTGCATCACAATAGCCAGTTATGTTATTGCTGTCTTTCTTGAATGTGAGTTTTAAGTTAATTGTTCCTCTCAAATATCTAAATATTCTCTTGACAGCTGCCCAGTGCTCAGTTGTCGGACAATTATTAAATCTGCTTACAGAATTGACAGCAAAAGTTATATCCGGGCGTGTACCCTGTGATAAGTACAGTAAACATCCCACGGCTTCTTGATAGGGTATGTTTCTTTGAATTTCATTTTCATTTTCAGCTTTCTTCAACTGAACGCCAGCTTCAAAAGGTGTAGGTACCGGCTTGCAATCATACATCCTGAATCTGTGCAATATCTTCTCAACATAAAGTGATTGGTCGAGGGAAATTGTATTCAGATTGTCACTCTGTGTTATTTTAAAGCCAATACATTGTTGAGCTGGACCGAGATCTTTTATTTTAAATTTTTCTCCCAATTTTCCTTTAATAAACTTAACAGTTTTTTCGTTGTTGAATAGACAGAGTATGTCGTCAACATATACTGCAATAAACAATATATCATCTTCACTTTGAAGTTTGTAGTATATGCAAGGATCTACATTTGATTTCTTTAAACCAATTTCTAAGAGAGCAGCATTTAGCTTTTTATTCCACTGTCGACTCGCTTGCTTTAAACCATACAGGGCCTTGTTGAGTCGACAAACTTTATTTTCTACTTCATAACCAGGTGGTAACGCCATGTAGATTTCTTCCTCTACATCACCTTGGAGAAATGCTGTGATCGCATCCATCTGGTGTATTTTTAAGCCATATTTAGCTGCTAGGCCAATCAGATATCTTACCGACGCATAGCGTACCACTGGAGCGTACACCTCGTGATAATCTATGCCTTTGGTTTGTCTAAAGCCTTTAATGACGAGGCGCGCCTTGTAGCGAGCAATGTTGCCAACGTCATCCCTTTTAGTTTTAAATACCCACTTGCAGGGAATAATTTTCTTGCCCTTTGGTAAATCTACAACAGCCCATGTGTTATTTTCAATTAATGATTGATATTCATCTTCCATTGCCGTTTTCCATAAATTTGCATTTTTACATTGTAGGGCTTCTACATGGTCTTGAGGATCGTTATCCAACAAGCTCATTGCTGATTCAGAGCTGAAACATAAAAATGAAGTCGACTCTATGTTATCAACGACATCATGGCGTCGACGAGGTCTCAAATTGATACGACGCACTTCAGGGCTTATTACAGTGATGTTTTCTAAAGGAACATATGTCTCATCCATATCACATGGGTCTTCAAATACCTCGCTTAAATCCTCATTATTCTCAGTGTCACTTGATTCACTGCTATTTTCTTCATTATTAGGCTGTTGTATGTTTTCTTCTATTTCAAAATATATTGCCTCGTTCTCATTATTCTTCATTGTACTTATTTCTCCATTCACCTTTTTATGAGCTTCATTTTCTTCAGGCAATTTTCTTACTTTTTCAATTTCGCATTTATCCATAGCTTTATTTTGTCCAACTGTTTCTTCCAGAAATACTACATCACGGCTCATTATTACTTCTTTACTTTTTTTATCAACAAATCGGTAGCCTTTGGTACAGTCACTGTACCCGACAAATATTAATTCTCTAGATTTTGGATCAAACTTGTGTCGCTTCTGTTTAGGAATGTGCACCATAGCCCGGCATCCAAATATTTTCATGTGGCTTAGGTCGGGTTTTGATCCAGTCCATAATTCTTCTGGAGTGACTTCAGGTAGAGAGCGACAAGGGGATCTGTTGATGATGTATGCGGCTGTGGCTACAGCCTCAGCCCAGTACTCCGTCTGTAATGAAGCATTAAACATCATGCATTTAGCCCGCTCTACCAGAGTACGGTTCATCGTTTCGCTCAATCCGTTTTGTTCTGGTGTGTAAGGTACGCTTGTTTGATGTTTTATCCCGAAACTCTTCAAACATTGATCAAACTTATGATTTTTGTATTCTGTTCCACAATCTGTTCGAAGAATTTTTATTTTCATATCTAGTTCATTTTCAACTTTACTCTTAAATTCTAAAAACTTCTCTAATACCTCTGTTTTTTGTTTCAGGAAATATACAAATACTTTTGTGGAATAACCATCTATAAATGTTAAAAAGTACCTTGCACCTCCGATAGACTGTTTCTCCATCGGGCCGCAGAGATCAGAATGAATAACTTCAAGCAGCTTTGTTGCCTGAGAACCTTCATTCTTGAACGGTTGCCTGGTCTGCTTTGCTTTTAAACATGAAGTACAAGCATCTGGTTTTCCCTGTGAAGATAACTTTACACCAAGTGTATACTGTGGAATTTTCTCTAAGTCACTGTAATTAATGTGACCTAGACGCTGATGCCAGACGTATTTGTCATCTGTTGTGGCTGTCATTGCATGCCCACTTGGGCCGGTTATTAATTCATAAGTATTATTTACTTCTTTTGCTTTTGCCACAATATTTCCACACTTGTTGATTATTGAGCATCCATAGTCATCAAACTCAACTCTATTTCCACTTTTAATAATTTGGCTCAATGACAGTAAATTTTGGGCTAATTCAGGAATGAACAATACATTCTTTACCTGTATCTGATCGAACTGTCCTGAAATTTTACTTGGTACCCGGATGGTCACCGTTCCGCAGTCTTTGACTTTGAGTATTGTCTTGTCTGCTATCTTGACAGTCTGAACAGGAGGAGTGGTTTTAGTCTCTAGCCATTCCTCATGCATTGTCATATGGTATGAACAGCCAGAATCGACCAGCCAACTGTCATCATAATCAGAGTTGCCGATAGTCGCTGAAAAAGCGGCAACATAACCATTTGTAGTGCTTTTTTCTTCTTTTTTATTTTTAAACCAACAATATTTCCCCAAATGTCCACAATTGTTGCAATTATAGCAACGGGGGCCTTTAGATTTCACTGAGTGACTCTCCTTGCTTTTACTGAACCGATTAGGATATTTCTTTGACTTTGCATAAAAAGCGGTAATAGTATCTGCTGATGTTTTTACTTCTTGTAGTAGCTTAGTCTTAATCAGATCTGCACTAATTTTTATGCCTGAGCTCTCTATACCCATAATCATTGGTTTGTATTCATCGGGCAATCCGGCCAACATTAACGTCCCGAGCCACTCATCACCGACACTGAAGCCTATGTTTCTCAACTTGTGTGCTGCCGACATAATTTTATTAATATAATCTTCAATGTTTGTACTTGATTCTAAGTTGGTATTTATCAAATCTCTCAGTAGCCCAACTTTTCTTAGTAAACCTGAGTCTTCAAACGCTTTGCACAAATTGTCCCATACCTGTTTTGCCGTTGTTGCTTCTTGCACATGTACATATAACTGTGGTTCGATCGAGAGTATTATTTTAGATCTCGCTTTTGTATATTTTTTCTTGTCACTATAATCTGCCGTAGTGACACTTTCATGCAAGTCTTCATGTTGCAAATACGCTTCCATTGCAAACTTCCAAGTCGAGAAATTATCTCTTCCAGTTAATTTTTGTATTGATAATGTGTTTGTAGTCATCATTTTATCAATTTTTTATAGATTTGAGCTGAAAAAGATCTTAGTTTTTTTTTTACGCGGCAATTGAGGTTATGTTAGTTTTACTTTTACTTTTGTTATCACTTTTATTACACTGTACTTTTCAAAAACTATATCAGGCAGGGACGGCCCATAACCTGTTGTAAATAATTAACGCGTTTAACTTGTTTAATTAACTTTAATATAATAAAAATAAGCAAGTACATAAGACTGAATTATGTCGTGTCACGGTCGGCGCTAGTAAGGACTGACATTACATTTGTGTACATGCATCAGTGCATTGATGCGTGTTTGCTCGTCAAGAATTTCAGGCGCTATGATTTGCATTCCTTCCATCAAAGCCGATGGCAGATGAAAGTAGAGAGAAAAAAAAAATTATAAAACAAGGGAAGCTTTTTTATCGCTGTCCCGCGCGGCACCTGTTTTGTTATGACTTAAATATACCCCCTATAATCTTCTTTGTCTATTGAATAACGGTTAGATTAAATTTACGACGCAATAGTGCGGTTAGTTGGGTATCGATTGACATCGAATGTAGACGCGGAAACAGTTTAATTTATTTAAAAACAGGTAAGAATCTCTTTCGATGTATTTTGGTACGACTATAATGACATTTGTATGAACGCTTAATACGTTGGTACATAGTTGAAATAAAAATATTTATTTTATAATATTAATTTGACTTGACCGTTATTCGAAGCTTATTAATTGAGATAGGCACGTCGTTTCCCGCCATTGTATTGCTATCTCTTTCTAACTTATGGCTATATTTCGCTCTTTTTTCCCCCCACCCTTGGTGGACCACCACCTGGCAGTGGGGATGAGTTTCTACTTAAACGAAATTCCAGAATGGCTCGTCATTGGCGTCTCGTTTCCCGCCGCGATAGGTCGTGCTAGCAAAAAGTACGACTTTGATAAAATCCGTTATAAAACTATAGCTCGTTCCAAGTGCGAGCATAATAAGATTAAATATTTATAGTCGTTTTCAGTACTAGCAAATATAGTGAAAGGTTATTTGTGACAACATACTCACGTAAGTAATCTTCGAGTAGCTATTCATTCTTTTCTAGTACTGTTGCACAAAGGGTTTCGAATCTACCCTTCAATTTTATTGGAAAATTAATAATTATTTAAACGGTTTTTGCCGTTCGATACTTATTGTAGTTTTTATTGTAGAATGGATGATGTAGAAGGAAAGCCTGAAGACAAACCAGATGTCTCTAAAACAAAGCGTAAGCATGTGTCTAGCGAGTCAAGCAGTAGTGACAGTGACTGCTCCAGTTCCTCAGATTCGTCGAAGTCAGATTCGAAACGCAAGTGCCGTTATCGCAGCAAGAAAAGGGGGGGGCCGAAAAACATCCCATCGCAGGCTCCATACATTAACCAAACAAGTAAACGAGCTGCGAGCACTTGTTAATCCTGATAACTATTACGCTCGTGTCGATGATTGTGATTTGTGATGCATATTCTGTGGTTTCGGATAATGTCAGTCGAGAACTTTATACCGAGGCGGAATCTCAGCCGGGCCCATCTAAACCTTTTGTTTTGGGCCTCGGAACCAAATTAAAGGAACCAACAATACCCGACGCTACGGAGGAGCAAATAAAACTTTTGCGTGAAGTGCAACGCTTCGATGATAAAGGCTGGAATGACATTCGCTATTCCGAAACTCAGAAAATCTACAGTAGGTCTCCGGGCTACACTGATTTGGAGGTTAACGAAGAGGTTAAACAGTATGACACATATCCACATTTGGTGCATTCTGACAAAGCGTATGGCGCCCTTACGTTTTGTTTGATAAAACAGCAAGAAGCTCTGCGCGCTGCAGTGGCAGAAATACTTCACTATACTAAATCTGGTGGAGAGTTTTCGTACGAAAGCTTTCGTGAAAAGGTAAGTAGCGTCCTGCTAGGTGGTGACCTTTTCAAAGTCTCTGAAGACATGTTACAACTGGTTTGCGGACACAGAGCCGAGGTGATAAACATGAGACGAAATGGAATCACGAAACATATCAAAGAGCCTTTGCTTAAAGCGGTCATACGCAAGATACCGCCATCTAGTTCGTCGCTGTTTAACGCCGAAGCATTCACAGCCAAGATTGAGCACCATGGTGGAGTTCGTAAGTGTTTCTGGCCTCTAAAAAAGACCACTGTTTCGCAAACAGATGAGTTTAAGGGCACTACAGGCGTTCCCTCGCAGGGAACAGCGCCTCACAAACCGCCCTCGCAGGGCTATTGCAATCACGCACATGCAAGCAACACTTTCACATGTAATGCCCAGGCATGCCAGGAAAATGCTGCCGCGCAGCCGTATATGCCCCAGCTGGGTAATTACAATCATAGCTATCCTTCGCAAGGATATAATAACAGTGGATTTAAGGCTGGGCCCAGCGGTTCCTTTCGCGGACGTCGATCAAGACAATATCAGCAAAAGCCACAAAATCAGCCTAGAATTGCTCGAAAACGAGGAGCTTCCCCCGCGGGGTACAGATACAATAAGAGAGGTAAATATTGACATGAGGTTCAGGGCAGGCCGGCTGGCACAGTTTTACAGCATATGGGAGAACATGAACGCACCGGACCACGTGCTACAGATGTTAAAGGGGTATCGCATACCCTTCTTACAAAAGCCACCTCTGGTTTATCCGAACCGTTTCGACAACAACCTAAAATGTCCGCAGTCAGACGAGATGTCGCATATCATCAATCAGATGAAAGAACAGGGTGTCCTAGAGGTAGTGGATCCGTCTCCCAGCTTCATATCAACGATGTTTATAGTGCCCAAAAGCGACGGCTCGCCCCGGCCTATTTTCAATTTAAAGGCTTTAAACCGGTATGTAATGACCGAAAATTTTGGATTGATAAACGTGCACCGCGTGCCAAATTTCATTCAGCCGAAAGACTGGCTATGCAAGATAGATTTGTCCCAAGCGTACTTCCATCTGCCGATAAGCCCATCGCACAGACGATTTCTACGCCTTATCTATGGCCAAGAGCTCATGCAGATGACCTGTTTACCGTTCGGGCTCAGTACTGCGCCAAAGACCTTTGCGACTTTTACCAATTGGATAGCACAGGTTCTAAGGGACATGAATATAAGAATAATAGTATACCTCGACGATTTCCTTATTGCCCACCAAGACAAGAACATGCTCGCCAGGCATGTCGAGGTGGTCGTAAGGAAATTAGAAACGCTAGGGTGGTTAATCAATTATCAAAAATCTCAATTGACCCCCCAAAAAGCCCTGGTATACTTAGGCGTCTGGTGGGATGCCTGGAGAAACCAGAAAAGACTTCCAGACGAAAAGATCCCTATTTTGATTGGCAAAATTCAACAAATGCTTTCCGCTGCGAGAACCAACCGGAAAACTTTAGAGAGGTTAGTGGGACTTTTGAACTTCGCAAGTTTTACGGTTCCAAGCGGAAGGTTAAACTACCGATCCCTGCTAAACCTTCTGAACTCTGTGCCGCGATTTTCGAGCGAGACTTTTGCCATCCCCGACAGGGTCAAAGCGGACTTGATGTGGTGGTTGCACCATTGTCGCACGCCTTCACCGATCCACCTGCCTCCGCCGTCCCACTTCTTAACAACGGATGCGTCAGACCTGGCCTGGGGTGCACAGTTGGACGATCAAGCTCTGACTGGATTTTGGACAAAATCGGAGCAGACGTTGCACTGCAATCAGAAAGAGATGCTAGCTGTTCAAAGGGTATTAGAAGGTCACTGTCAGTACCTGAGCAACTCTACAGTACTTGTGCAATGCGACAACAAAACTGTGCTAGCCTACTTGCGCAACCAGGGCGGAACAAAATCGAATCCACTCCTGGAATTAACATTCCAGATATTTTGCATCCTAGAGCAGTATCGCATCCATCTAAACTTAGTTCACATACCGGGCAAATACAACAGCCATGCAGATCACCTGTCACGGTTGCGTCAGAATCCGGAGTGGCATCTGCTTCCGGGAGCCACAGAAAAAGTATTTTCAAAATGGGGTGTTCCCCAGATCGATCTGTTCGCGTCTCACAGGGCGCATGTAGTAATGAACTATGCCTCACTGGACCAGAACGATCCGACGGCATTATTTCACGACGCGTTTTCACAAGTATGGAATTACAACCTGGCGTGGCTGTTCCCGCCTCCCTACCTGGTCCCGAAAGTGCTAGCCCATCTCAACCAAGCAACGGGCGTGTATCTGCTAGTAGTTCCACGATGGAGTCGCGTTTATTGGAGAGCGGACATCAGGTCACGCGCTCAAGCAGCCCCGTTCACTCTGCGGTCCCTGGAAAAGTTCCTGATCGACGTCACGACGGGATTGCCTCCACCGAAAGTTCAGGACATGGTCCTAGAAGTGTGGAAGTGTGGGGGTGGTCGGAGAACCTAACTGACTGGAATTCGGATCAATTAAAATTGCTCGAACAATCTTGGCGTACGTCTACCAGGAAAACTTATGATATAGCGTGGAAAAAGTGGGTCCTCTGGGCCACTAGTCATAAGGTAGACTGTAAGAAGCCATCAGGTTCAGACTTAGCGAAGTATTTATCTGATCTTCATTTGATACATAAACTTTCGTACAGAACTATATTACTTTACAAATCAGTAGTGTCAACATTATGTAATACTGAGGATTCCGGCCTATTGAGTTCACACATTCTTGTTAAACATGTCCTTAAATCAATAGCTTTGCAGAAACCTATCGGCCAAAAACCACCTATTTGGAATATATGTAAGGTTCATAATGATAACAATATGTATAACAGCTAATACTAATTCTGTACTATATCTCTGTATGTATGTTCAAGGGTGTTATTAGATTTTGATATGACAACTCTATGTCAAACTGGGTAACGTCATTTTGATATGGCAATACTATATATTATTTTTTTAATGAGAGCCTGACAGATAATTCGGAGGGAGGATTGACGTTTTTGCTGTAAAACATTGTCCTGTTGATTTTCTTAATTTCACTAATAATATATGAAAATATCTACTGAAAGTGAGTTTGATTCAAGACCAAGACAAGACCTTTATAACTCAGAAGTGGCACAATTACCGAAGAAGCCCACAATTGTTGAAATAAATGTGACATTTTTGTTTCGTCGTTGTGGACGAAACTTCCAACGATGGATAGTAACGAGAAAGAGAATGATCGCAGCCGCAGTAAACACAAATCTGTGCGTGTAAAAAAGAAGGTCCAACGGCGCCATGAACGCGAACAAAGTAGAAATATACGGAATCGGCGTTCGAGAAGTGCTCGTCGTGTAGCGTGCGAAGAAGGTCGGAGGAGTCGGTCCGAAGAGAAGCGTGACCGGTACCGTACGCGAAGCAGAAAACCCAGTCGAAAACGCGACTACGAAAACCGAAGAAGTCGTAGTACCAGCCGTCGGCGCAGCTCAAACCGTGGTCGACGTAACCGTAGTTCCCATGGTAGAAGCCGCGGTCGTCATCATAGGAGCCATAGTGGGAGCTATAGCAGTGGTCGTGAGAGCGGCGGATGTGATCAGCAGAGTCGGAGCCGTAGTCAACGAAGCTGTAGCCGCGTTCATGACAGCAGGCGCAATCTAGGGAGCCGCAACCATGCAGACATGCCGGGTACTTCCAAGCAGAGCGGTGAGAATCAACCAGTTTTGACGACTATTGAGAATGTGAATACATTTCAAGGTAATGAACATCAGCTATTTCTTAGAGAATTAGTTAAAACATTAAAACAGAACAGGCCAGAGGGTAATAAATTTCCTATGTTAGGCAATGTAATACCAGAATTTAACCCAATGGTTAAAGAGCAAACTGTACATATGTGGCTGAATAAGGTAGATGAGTGTGCAAAATTGTATAACTGGGGTGATGATCAGATCATCCATTACGCATTACCCAAATTGTCTGGTGTTGCGAAGAATTGGTATTTAGCTTTGCCATCTATGTCATTTACATGGCCGGAATGGAAAACAAAATTAATTGAATCATTCCCTAGCGTTGATGATTATGCTGAACTGTTAACAGAAATGCTGAATAAGCGAGTTAAGTATAATGAATCTTTAGAGCTTTACTTTTATGCCAAATTAAATTTATTAAATCGTTGTGATATCCATGGAAAGCGAGCTGTAGATTGTATTTTGAGTGGAATTGATGATAGATCGGTTAGGTTAGGTGCTAAGGCTTTAAAATGTCAACAACCAGAACAAGTGTTGGAATATTTTCAATCTGCCAAACAATCACGAGATTCAGAAAAACAAAAATTTAATTCTGGTACTTGGACAAAACAACTCAAAACTTCAAATGCGGTAAGTGATAACTTAAAAAGCGTTTCAAATACAGATCCAAAATCCTATTCAAAATCTATTGTGTGCTACAACTGTAAGGAACCGGGTCATTTTAGTTTTAAATGTACAAAAACCATTTTAAGGTGTAATATTTGTCATAGAATTGGGCATTTGTCTACAGACTGTCCAAAATTACCAGGCAATGACAGGGGTGAGAGTGTTCCTGAAAAAAATGTTCTGCGTGTTAATTTTGATAAACACTTTGAGGGCGACACTAACCGTGATAGCAAATATTTTAAAAATATTAAAATAAATAATTTTCTTACACATGGCTTTATAGATATGGGCAGCGAAGGCACATTATTGAGATATAGTGAGGCAGTTAGGATGGGAATAAATTTGAAAACGCATAGTCAACTTCCACTTTTGAAAGGAATAGGACCAAATGCCATTGTGCCTTTAGGTCATGTGAGTGTTGAGATGGAGATAGATAATATAATTGAAACAGTAGATACATATATTGTTGATGATTGTGTCATTAAATATCCAGTATTAGTAGGTCATAGTTTTACAGAGAAACCTGGGATAATTATTACAAAAACTGATTATACCCTTATTATTGAAAAAGGATTCCCGGTTAAATTACAGCTTATACTACTAGAAGACACAAAAATTTCACCAAATAAAATGATGGTTATTCACGTAAGAGCAGACACAGATTATTCAGGTTCGGTATATGTAAAAGGTGGTTTGCGCGGGAAACCGAATGCTGAATTATATCTTTTGCCGGGTGAATATATTATTGAAAAAGGTCAATGTGGAATACTAGTACAAAACATCTCTGACTTACCACTCACATTGCTAAAAGGGGAGCTGGTTACTCGCGTAACAACAACTAATTTCTGTCTCAATGTAAAATCTCTCAACCTTGTAGATGATACTTGTACGGATTTAAATATAAGTGAACACCTCTGTGATGACGAAGTATCAAAATTGAAAATGGTTTTAAAGAAACATGAGGCTTGCTTCTCAAATAACTTAAAAGATTTAGGTTTTACAAATGTAGTTCAGATGGAAATTGAATTGACAGACAAACAGCCAGTTGTATATCGTCCTTATAGATTGTCTTATCCCGAAAGAGAGTTAGTGCGTACAATGGTACAGGAAATGATAGATGCTGACATAGTATGTGAATCAAATTCGTCTTACGCTAGTCCGATTTTATTGGTGCAAAAGAAGACTGGCGAAAAGCGACTCTGTGTTGATTATAGGGCTTTGAATAGCAAAACGCGGAAGGAACATTACCCCCTTCCACTTATAGATGATCAGCTGGACAGGTTAGCAGGTAATTCTCTGTTTATTAGCCTTGATCTTGCCTCTGGATACTACCAGATTCCGATTGCGGAATCATCACAGGATCTGACATCGTTTGTGACCCCGGACGGTCAGTATAAATATAAACGTATGCCTTTTGGGTTAGCCAATGCGCCGTCCGTGTTCCAAAGGACGATGAACAAGGTGCTTGCAAAAGTTAAGTATGTTATCATCTATATGGATGATATACTAATTCCAGCTCGTAATTTTGAAGAGGGCTTAATACGTTTAGATGAGGTATTGAATCTCATAAGTGAAGCTGGATTAACACTTAAATTAAAAAAATGTTACTTTTTCTATAAACAATTGGATTTCTTGGGTTTTCACGTAAGTGGTGAAGGTATACGACCGGGTGCTCGAAAAACAATAGCTATCTCAAACTTCCCGACACCAAAGAATGTTCATGAAGTACGACGTTTTATTGGGTTAGCTAGTTTTTTTCGAAGATTTGTCAAAAATTTTGCTTTGATTGCACGTCCTTTAACTGATCTATTAAGAACTAAATTAGAATGGAAATGGTCAACCGAACATACAGAAGCTTTTAACGCTTTGAAACAGAAATTAGTAGAACGCCCCATCTTGGCGTTGTATGATCCTAAATTAGAAACAGAATTGCATTGTGATGCTTCTAAATTTGGCATTGCTGGCATTTTGATGCAACGTGGTTAGGATGGGTTGCTGCGAGCCGTAGCGTATTACAGCCGAAAAACCACAGCAGACGAACAAAAATTGCACTCATTTGAATTAGAAACACTTGCTGTAGTCGCTTCTTTAAACCGTTTTAGAGTGTACTTACTTGGCGTAAAATTTAAAATCGTAACTGACTGTAACGCGTTGCGGACTACACTTACCAAAAGAGACCTTATACCTCGTATATCTCGTTGGTGGGTGCAGTTTCAGGAGTACGACTGTGAGATAGAGTACAGGCCAGGGTGTCGTATGGCACACGTAGACGCTCTCAGCCGTGGTCCTGTTGCTGACCCCACGAATGATTCACGGCCTCATGTTATCGATGTTCTGAATATTGATGTTAAAGATTGGATAGCAACAGTACAAGATGACGATGATGAATTGAAGCGTATTAAACACATTTTGCAAGACGAAGATACTAAATTGATAATAGATGTTCAAAAGAATTACCGGTTGAAGGGAAATTATGTATATCGAATTTTAAAGGATGGGAGTCTAAGGTGGGTTGTGCCTCGTGGTGTTAGGTGGCAGGTTTTGCGCATGAATCATGATAATGTTGGGCATTTCGGTTTCGAAAAAACTTTAAGCCGATTGCGTAACACTTATTGGTTCGCGAAAATGCGGCGATTTACAAAAAAATACGTAGCCGCGTGTCTTGAGTGTGCTCACCATAAGGCTCCAGGAGGATGCAAGGAAGGGATGTTGCATCCGATTCCAAAGATCGAAAAGCCGTTTCACACAGTTCATGCCGACCATCTAGGTCCGTTCGTGCGCTCTAGAAGAGGCAATATGTATATACTTGTTATAGTTGATGCGTTCACAAAGTATGTTGCTATTCGGGCTGTAAGAGACACAAAAACGAGTACTGCTATAAAAGTTTTTAAAGAACACTTTAGTTACTTCAGGCCTCCGTCTCGTTTGATAACAGACCGAGGGTCCTGTTTTACTAGTGCTAAATTTAAGGAATATACAAACGAAACAGGTATTAAGCACGTGCTAAATGCAGTTGCCTCACCAAGGGCGAACGGCCAAGTTGAACGGTTTAACCGAACAATACTGGACGCTTTAAGTACTTCATGTCATGGAAAAAACGATAACACTTGGGATGAATACGTAGGAGAAATCCAATTAGGAATTAATACTACCGTAAATAAAACGACAGGTAAGAGTCCATCGGAATTATTATTTGGCTGTAACTTTATAACTACATCAGAAAATAAGTTAAATGATGCAATAGATGAAATTTCTGAGCGAGTAACAGGTGATAACTTAGTACAATTAAGAACGGAAGCTAAAGATAAAATAGATAAACAACAGGAATATTCTCAAAGGAAATTTAATAAACATAGGCGGGTAGGCAAGTCTTATAATATCGGCGATTTGGTTAGAGTAGAAAGGACTATTACAGATAAGGATCACATTGGTAAATCAAAAAAGTTGATCCCTAAGTTCCATGGGCCGTACCGGATTGTAAAAATTCTACCGAATGATAGGTTTCTAATTGAAGATACACCTCTAACTAAAAAGGGAAACAGAAAATATGAAAATGTTGTAGCACTAGACAAGATTCACCCCTGGCTTAGTTTTAAAGATTATACCAGTGATAGTAGTGATATGAATGATAAAGATAATTGTAACTCAAGTGAGACTGATTAAAGTTAACGTTATTATACTGAACATAGAAGGATTAACAAAAAGAAAAACAATAATAAGTAACCTAATATGAAAAAGAATGAAAGATATTGCTGTTATATTGTTTCTTGAGGATGTTTAGTGATTAGACTATATTCAGTGCAGAAATGAATGGTATTATGTAATTAATACTGCACATATGGCTATTTACTGTGATGAGCTGATGAGACTAGTATAGTTGTTATTTAGTTTGTGAGCGATCAGTGCAGAACTGAATGGTGTTAAGCAATTAACATCGCACAGATGGTCGTAGATCACAACATATTATGATGAGACTGGTAGTGTTCTTATTGTTGTTATTTAGTTTGTGAGCGATCAGTGCAGAACCGAATGGTGTTAAGCAATTAACATCGCACAGATGGTCGTAGATCACAACATAGTTTAACCCTTAGAGTCGCAAGATTTTTTTATTAATAAAAAACTTTTTTTTTATGTTTTTTAGATTTATAAAAGCCACACAATAAGTGAAAAAATACAAAAAAAATCTACAGCCTGTAAATACTGAAATAATCGACGTATAGAATAATATACGTTGCCAACATCTTAACAAAAATCAATCCTCTGTCTATGTATAGTATTCTATGCAGTGTGTTAAAGTGTTAAGATTAATGATTGTTTAGTAATAAGATTCTGTGCTAGATGTCGCTGTACTAGCCACAAACTGGCGTGTACAACGTATATCCCTGCCCTAATCGTTCGCTAGATGTCGCTGTTCCCACGGCAAACTAGCTAACGACCTGTTATCAACAAATGTACAAGCATTCTTAATATTATTTTTGATGTTCTAATTTCTCGCTAGATGTCGTTGTACAGGTTACAAACTAGATAACGACATTACGCTGTTAATTATACATAATAAGATTGTACTTTTAATAGATGTCTTCTTTTTTTGGCAAATAAATTGTGTTGAAAAATTGCATTTGCGTTTTCGTTGAATGTGAACAACACGGAAGTTTGATCATGGTCCTACGAATCGGACAGTTTTGGCACTAGTTGCGACTAAATTAAAGTCAGTGCGTGGAGCCATTCTTCGCTTCGTTCCTATAGTAGCAGTGGATCGCTGTTCAGAGGGATACGACGGAGACAAGAACGAGTGCAGTGAAGCAGCGTGCAGTGGCGCCATCTAGCGGTGTCCAGGCTGAGTCACAGGCGGTGCGGCAAGGGCGCATCCGTCAGGAGAGGTCAACGAGGAAGGAGCTCCTACGTCACAAAGTGTTGTTTATGTTCAGTTGAGTGATGCAAAGTGAAAACCGTGAGTACTCTTAGATTATCAAATTTATGCAAAATTGAACCTTAATTCAGTGAAGATTAAAACTTAGAGAAAAAAGAAAGAGTGTCAAGCTAATTTCAACTTTAACATCTAGTGAATTTGGGACTTTAACTATTTCTTGATAATTTAGTTTGGACTTAGAAAATTTACTAACTTTAATTTAAGGACTTAGAATAGTTACAGTAAAAACGGAGGTACGGGGAATCCATGCCCGATTTTATACAGAGTCCTAAACACTTGTAATATTTTGATAGGTTGAATTGAACTTTGCTCTGTTTGTATGGGTTTAAACACTTGTAAAATTTTGCGGATTTGAAATTGTACTTAGAACGTCTGTTATTAGGTATATTGGTGGTGTATTGTTTACAAGTTCTGAGAATTCCTATATTTAAAAATTGAAAGTTAAGTTAAACTTGCTGTTTACTATGGAGTCATTAATCTCTTATCAGGAGGAAATCTCAGACCGTATTTCTAAGGCAAAGGTTAATTTCAAAAAGTCACCAAAAGATCGGATTACACAAATTTATGTGGAAGGAAGATTAGAACTGTTAGAACAATTGTGGTCAGAATTTAGAGTTGGGCATAAAGAACTATCGCAAACAATAGACAAAACGTTGTTAAAATCTCAAGACTACATTAAGAAGGATGTTTATGATACAACCGAAGAAATTTATATGGAATATAGGTGTGAGTTAAAACTTGTTTTGGCTAAACTTCAGCCAGAAACCATAAGTAAATCAAGTGAACTTAGTGTTGTGAATAATGACCAAAGTCATATTCGTCTACCAAAGATTAGTATACCAAACTTCTCAGGCAAGTACACCGAGTGGATAACATTTAGAGATCTCTTTGTATCCTTAATCCACAACAATAGAGCACTAGATAACGTTCAAAAGTTGCATTATCTCAAGGGGTACTTGACCGGGGAGGCAGAACAAATAATTAGGTTTACACCGACAACAGAGGCAAATTACACGACGTGCTGGAAGCTATTGGAAGAGCGATATAGTAATAAAAAGTACCTTTCATATAACATTTTGAAACGTTTGTTAAACCAACGTACCGCTAGTACGGAATCGGCTAGCCACTTAAAAGAACTGTTGGATACGTCTTCCGATTGCTTGAGCGCGTTGACCAATTTAGGGATTGATGTATCTACTTGGGATATTATTGTTATATATTTATTATCGTCAAAATTGGACCCAGAATCTCGTAAGCAGTGGGAATTAAGTGTCACGTCGAATGTAAACCCTAATGATTTGCCCACATTCACACAATTCAAAGATTTTTTGGCTAGTAGGTATAGAGCTTTAGAGTTTCTTGAGCCTGGAAATAAAGGGAAAAACATGTATGTCAAGCCATCAACTTTGAATACGATCAGCTCGAAAACGTTTTATACTAACGATTCTGTAAATTTAGTGTGTGAATTCTGTAGTGAGAATCATAAATTATGTTTCTGTAAGAAATTTGCTGCGGAAGATTATGAAAAAAGACACGAATTCGTAGCAAACAATCGTATATGCTATAATTGTTTAGGGGCCAATCATTCTGTACGGTTCTGCCAAAATACCATGAATTGTCGCATTTGTAATAAACGGCATCATTCACTCCTTCATCCGAAGGGGGTTTCAACTTCAACTGCTCATGTAAGGAACGTAGATCAAGCAGTTGCAGCATCCTCTGAGGAAATCGTTGCGATAGAGGCTGAGTCTGGTAGTTCATCTAATGATATTACATCGCAATCACCACAAGTAACTCTTTTTGCTAAAGGAAAGGTAAAGAAGCAAGTTCTCTTAGCTACAGCTTTGGTGAAAGCCGAGTCTAAAACAGGTCAATCTCAAATTTATAGAGCTTTCATAGATCAAGGGTCTGAATCCTCATTCATCACAGAGGCTACAGTACAAGGATTAGGCCTAAAAAAGATTCCCATCAAGTCCACAATAACAATGTTAGAGGAAGCGACGGTAACGACAGGTTACATGGTATTATTGAAACTAAAATCATTGATAAATCCGGATTTCAATGTGCAGTTGATGGCACACGTGTTACCGAAAATCACAACGAATCTTCCTGCACGCAAGGTAGACGCGTCTGAATGGCCACATTTACAGAATTTAGTTCTAGCTGACCCTGGCTACGGCACACCAAATAAAATTGATATTTTATTGGGAGCAGTAGTATATGCTCAGATACTGGAGGAGGGTGTAAAAAAGGGTCCTATTGGAACTCCAATAGCGCAATGTACTAGTTTCGGATGGATATTGTCTGGAGGTTCACCAGGTCACCACGAAAGAAAAACTGTATTGCATGCACAAGTGGACACGGACAACGAAATAATAAAACGGTTTTGGGAGATGGAAGCAGAACCTTTATTAAACTCAAAAGAGATGTTGACGACCGAAGAACAGCGATGTGAAGACATCTTTTCAGCTACGACTACACGAGATAGCCTGGGCAGATACGTAGTTAAATTGCCATTTCGTGACGAGAATCCGGCCTGTAAAGAAGGAAATTCAAGAGAAATTGCTATTAAGAGGTTAAAGTCACTGGAAAGGAAATTTGCTAAAGACAATAATCTAAAAGAAAAGTATACAGCGGTTGTGAAAGAATACTTACAGTTGGACCACATGGTGTTAGTTCCTGCGGCTAGAGAAAGCGAAAATCAGTCTGTGTATTTACCCCACCACGCTGTTATTAGGGAGGATAAGTCAACTAGCAAGGTCCGGGTAGTATTCGACGCGTCCTGTAAAAATGAGAAAGGTATATCCTTAAACGATAGTTTAATGGTTGGACCTACGCTACAGCCGGAATTGCGTCATCTCATTATGCAATGGAGGATACATCCCGTATGTCTGATTGCAGACATCGTGAAGATGTATCGCATGGTAAGAGTGACTGATCAGGACGCTGACTACCAACGTATTGTATGGAGAGATAACCAAACCGAAGAAATACAGGATTATAAATTACTGACAGTAACGTTTGGAACAGCATCGGCCCCATATCTCGCTGTGAAAGCACTTAATCAGGTCGCCATTGACTATGCGAACGAACACCCAATGGCAGCAAAGAGAGTTGCTGGTAGCTTTTATATGGATGACCTAATGACAGGATGTGAAACTATAGAAGAGGGTATAGAACTTTATAAAGAAATGAAGGCTCTACTTAAGAAAGGAGGTTTTACTTTACAAAAATGGGCGAGTAATAAGGACGACGTACAGAAAACTATAGATTTATATGAGAAGGGAGAAAGAGTGCTGGAAAGGGAAGAAAGGAATCTGGAAATAAAACAAGATAATATAGTTAAGATTTTAGGACTTACCTGGAATAAAAAGAAGGATGAGTTTCAGTACTCAGTCACGCTGCCACCTGTATCTGCTCCTGTAACCAAAAGGAAGATTGTATCAGACGTCGCACGACTTTTCGATCCTTTGGGTTGGATCGCCCCATGTGTTATAAAAGCAAAAATATTTATTCAGCGGTTATGGTTAGCTGGTACAGGGTGGGACGAAGAACCAACAAGAGAAATATTACATGATTGGTATACTTACCGAGAGGAATTGAGTCAATTGTCCGGCTTTATCATTCCGAGATGGCTTAACACGCAAGCAGGTGATACCCGAGTGGAGTTGCATGGGTTTTCAGATGCTTCTAAGCAGGCGTTCGCTGCTGCAGTCTACCTTCGAGTTATCAATGGATCAGGGGATATTAAAGTTCAGCTGGTTGCGGCCAAAACTCGAGTTGCTCCAGTAAAACAAGTCAGCATACCGCGCTTAGAACTATGCGGTGCCGTACTGCTAGCTAAACTGTTAACGGAGGTCGCACAGGTGTTAAATGTTCCGAAGAGCAATCTAAGAGCCTGGACGGATTCAACAGTCGTTCTTGCATGGCTAAATAAGCACCCCAGCCACTGGAAGACATTCGTTGCCAACAGAGTTTCCGAAATTCTGTGTCTGCTTGAACCCTGTCAGTGGTCCCATGTTTCGACAAAGGAAAATCCAGCGGATTGTGCATCTCGTGGAGTTCGTCCAGCAGAGCTAATCAGCAATTCGTTATGGCAAAATGGTCCTCAGTTCTTACAACAACAGGTTATTATATACAATAAGCCAACTGACAACGAAACACACCTGGAGGAAACTATTAAATCTCATCACGCTCAGCGTTTGGTAGATGAATGTATACTCAGTAAGTATTCGTCACTTCAAAAACTCATAAGAGTAATAGCTTATTGCAGGAGATTTCTGAGATCAAGAAGTGAGAAATCGGAGAAGTCGAGAGAGCGAAGTAATCATTTAAGTGCTTCCGAATTAAACGAAGCTCTAAGCACTTGCATTAAAATAGCTCAAAATAATGAATTTAAACTAGAAATTTCTCAAATAGAGAAACACAGTTGTATTAAAACTAAGACTTCAAAAATTTTGTCATTCACGCCGTTCTTAGACGTTAAGGGAGTGCTTAGAGTGGGAGGCAGGTTAGCAAAATTGGATGAAGAGGATGTCAAACATCCAATTCTGCTGCCACATACGTCACCCTTGTCAAAATTATTAGTTGCCGATGCACATAATAAAACTCTGCACGGGGGTGAGCGGTTGATGCTTAATTATCTACGAGCTGCATATTGCATCACTGGTGCAAAGAATCTAGTGAAAGCCTATGTGCATAAATGCATCACATGTGTAAGAAACAAAGCAAATACACAAACACAACTTATGGGCTCCTTACCACGAGTTAGAATTACTCCAGCTAGACCCTTCTACCGGAGCGGCGTAGATTATGCTGGACCTATTCATTTAAGGACGTCCAAAGGCAGAGGTCACAAGGCTTATAAGGCATATATCTGTCTTTTTGTATGCATGGTAACAAAGGCCGTGCATATTGATGTTGTTAGCGACTTAACTTCTAGAGGCTTCATCGAGACGTTCAAACGCTTCGTTGCGCGTCGTGGCTATTGTGCTGAACTCTATAGTGATAATGGCACGAATTTTGTGGGTGCCTCCAAAGAGTTAAGAGACTTATTTCAGTCAGAACAATCAGCCATGGTTCAAGAAATTTCGGAGGCTCTGGCCACGCAAGGAACAACGTGGCATTTTATACCACCTCGAGCGCCCAACTTTGGTGGATTATGGGAGGCGGGGATAAAATCCACCAAATTTCATATAAAACGAGTCATCGGTGAGTCAACTCTAACATATGAAGAGATGGCCACTCTTCTTAGTCAAGTTGAGGCTTGCTTGAATTCTAGGCCAATATCAGTGCTACCTAGCAATCCCAATGATCCAAGTCCATTGACTCCCGGTCACTTTCTTGTGGGAGAGGCTCTAGTAACAATACCAGAGATTAACTATGAAGAGTCCAATGTCGGTTCTTTAAAACGATGGCAGCTGACTCAGAGAATGCTGCAATGCTTCTGGCGCAGATGGTCGAATGAATACTTAGTCCATCTATTACATCGCTATAAATGGGCGTTTAAAACTCCTGAGCCAGAAGTTGGGGATATCGTTTTAGTGAAGGAGGATGATTTGCCGCCAACCAAATGGCTATTTGGTAGAATCGACCAGAAGTTTCCCGGGTCAGATAATCTGACCAGGGTCGTGTCCTTGAAATGTGGGAGCTCCATAATTAAACGGCCTACCTCTAAATTGTGTATATTACCTGTTTCTAGTTAACTGCTTGTATCCCGCATGTTTATAACACTAAAAATATAATTTATTAAACAAACTATATTTGCATCCCTAAAAGAAGACCGTCACGGTGGGCGGTCTCTCTAAAGAAGGACATTCTGTCCTTGGTGGGCGGAATGTTAAAGTGTTAAGATTAATGATTGTTTAGTAATAAGATTCTGTGCTAGATGTCGCTGTACTAGCCACAAACTGGCGTGTACAACGTATATCCCTGCCCTAATCGTTCGCTAGATGTCGTTGTTCCCACGGCAAACTAGCTAACGACCTGTTATCAACAAATGTACAAGCATTCTTAATATTATTTTTGATGTTCTAATTTCTCGCTAGATGTCGTTGTACAGGTTACAAACTAGATAACGACATTACGCTGTTAATTATACATAATAAGATTGTACTTTTAATAGATGTCTTCTTTTTTTGGCAAATAAATTGTGTTGAAAAATTGCATTTGCGTTTTCGTTGAATGTGAACAACACGGAAGTTTGATCACAGTGCCATACTTCCAATGTGATCTGATGGTAAGCAGCAAAGCAGTTTCTCGTCTTCACGTAGCACAAGTGCACATCACATTTGGTGCATTTTGTACTTGCTTGACCCCCTTTGCAAAATTTACATTTGCCATATGCTGTGTGTTGGGGCAATGATCAATTCTGTCGTATCTTATACCATAGGCCTCCCAGTCTTTGGATATTGAATTTTCTTTTTGTAAGGCACTGTCTTAAAGCAATTTTCTTTGGTGACCCTGTTTTCTTTCAACAATCCAGCAAAGTCTTCGTAACGGAAGTTTTACAGGCCATCATTTTTTTTATTTATATTAGCTTGTTGATGGTGACGTCGTCTTAAAAGCCAGGCGTTATTGATACATATATCAATAATTTGGGTAAAAATATTTAAGTACCACCGCATGGATTTCATTTCAGTACGATACAATGCTATCAGCATATCTGCGAGATCCACTCCTCCCATATGACGACAGTAATGACGGACAATTTGTGGGCACTCGATGTCAATTTGCGACTTAGCCTGTTTGGAAAATCTCTTTATTGTATCGGGTGAAGTATCGGATCCACATACGAACTGACCAACGTGACAGCTTTGTTGTCAAACTATTTCACTATAGCAAATTAGTTTGTTGTCGTTACTACCACTTGGCATGATGAACCTCGTCCCTTATTTTTAAGTGCCTTGTCTGACGTCAAAAACTTATTGGCATCTTTCAGTCGGTTTGTTCGGACAGTACCTAGACTAAAAATGCCGTAATTTTCTCGTAAAATATATACAAATTCGAGCGAGGTAAAATAGCTGTCGAAATATACGACGTACGCGCGACTCTTAATAGTTTTGCACAATGCAAGAACCATTTTGGCACCGACACTTAAACTTTCTTCCTCGTCAGTGAAAGTTGAAGTTCTAAATGTGTCGTCGACAGCATAAATCATGAAATCATAAACGAACCAGCGCGAACATTGTGCATAGGCTGAAACAAAATTTACAAAATTATTCACACCTTCAATGAAAGTATAAATCCAGTAAATATTTTCAATCCCTATTAGGCCACTAGGAAAATTACTAGTATTTAACTATGTAGTATGCTTGTAATATATGCTAAATAAAATTGAGCCTGTTAGTCGAGATATGGCCTTTTTGTGATAAGGACACTAAAATAACAATAAAATTCAGTAAGTCGTCGGAGCTTATTATTAAAGGTAGGTATTAATAAGTATAATATCACTGTAAACAGTTTTGACATCACTTGGGGACATAGTCGCAACGTATAGTATTCCATACGGAACAAATCAGGCTTCATTTGCAGGAGTAGTGGCAACGTATAATATACTATTCCGTGTCACAAACATGACAATAAAATCTAATCGTAGTATATCCGACACAAAATTTATGCACTAACAGATAAGTTACTATAATCTTAATAAAATGTACTGCTTTCTTTGGTTGATTTCTAAGAACTTTTATTAAAATATGTATATTTACCTTTAGACTCCGCAAAGGTTTCTTCATGGCCACAGAATTCATCCACTTGTGTTGTTGTGGAGTACTAACACACGTCAAAGTATTTTAAAGTAAAATCTACCCACCTTTATAAACCGTACTAGAAAAGACATACCTGTGTAAACATTGGTTAAGTACCCTATTTATTTTTTCATTTGTCGTGTATAGCATGATATACAAAGTGACTCTAAGGGTTAATGAGATTAGTAGTGTTATTATTGTTGTTATTTAGATTGTAAGTGATCAGTGCAGAAACGAATGGTGTTAAGCAATTAACACCGCACAGATGGTCGTAGATCACAACAGACTGTGTAATTAGATTTACAAAATGTGAAGTTCCCTTGTTTTGTTTTGTTTGAATATTTAATGTGTTAATGTTGCAATTTTAATGGAACTTGTTTTTCTCTTTAATTATATGGGGAGGACCCCACTTTAAAAAAAGGACGGCCGAGCTGTAAGGTTCATAATGATAACAATATGTATAACAGCTAATACTAATTCTGTACTATATCTCTGTATGTATGTTCAAGGGTGTTATTAGATTTTGATATGACAACTCTATGTCAAACTGGGTAACGTCATTTTGATATGGCAATACTATATATTATTTTTTTAATGAGAGCCTGACAGATAATTCGGAGGGAGGATTGACGTTTTTGCTGTAAAACATTGTCCTGTTGATTTTCTTAATTTCACTAATAATATATGAAAATATCTACTGAAAGTGAGTTTGATTCAAGACCAAGACAAGACCTTTATATATAGACATTCTTCTTGACCATCTAAGTAAATGTAAAATTAATTTAGAAAGTTCTTTCGAATCATCCAGGCACACTGCAATGCTACTACTTCTTTGCTCCGGCAGACGAATCGATGATTTGACATTGTTAAAAATTTATTGTCAGCACTTTGTTGAATCTGATAACGCTATTGTTTTTTGGCCGTCATTTGGGTCTAAGACGGACTGCGCTGATTATAGGCAGTCTGGATGGAAATTATTGCTGAACCCTGACTGTCAAAACTTAAATCCTGTGTTTTGGGTGAAGCATACTATTTCTTTGTTAAAACGTAGGCGTGAGTTAGCCAACATATATGATTTATTTGTTACACTGAGAGGTGCTGTTAAAGGCGCTTCCCGAACGATCATATCGGGTTGGATAAAGAGCTTGTTCAAGGAAGCAGGCATTACAGCATCCCCAGGCAGCATTCGCTCTGCTGTGGCATCAAAACATTGGGTGGATAATTTCCCTGTAGACGACATTCTAGAGCGTGGTAATTGGCGCTCAGAAAATACATTCTGTCGGTTTTATAGGCGTCAAGTAATGCCTGTAACCTCTACTGTTGATTCTGTATCACACTTATTTAAACCAATTAAATAGTAGGTAACCTAATATACTTATTCTTAATAAACTGTGATGATGACAATAATGTTTGCTCATTTGAAATGGCAATAAATGATTTATTACTAAATCCAAGGTTTTATACATTTCTGTCCTGTCGATTTATCATCACATTATAAGGTCACATTGGCGTCCTCTTTTTCACCACCACCAGGCGATAACAAACAGGTCTCAATTAATAAGCTTCGAATAACGGTCAAGTCAAATTAATAGACGCGTTTTACCTACCAATAAAACGCATATTAATTTACTTACCTTATTCGAAGCTTATGAGTAAACTCTGCCTGGTGGCATTAAATAATTTCGAGCCAATGACGAGCCATTCTGGAATTTCGTTTAAGTAGAAACTCATCCCCACTGCCAGGTGGTGGTCCACCAAGGGTGGGGGGAAAAAAGAGCGAAATATAGCCATAAGTTAGAAAGAGATAGCAATACAATGGCGGGAAACGACGTGCCTATCTCAATTAATAAGCTTCGAATAAGGTAAGTAAATTAATATGCGTTTTATTGGTAGGTAAAACGCGTCTAATAGTTGTAAATATAGTGTTAAAATATATATAGTAAAATAAATAAGTGAATCGGTTGTATTGTGTAGGAAATATCGCTAAAAAATATTATTGGCGACATGTCGCGACATTAGTATGGCGACATTTATACGGCTATTTTGACCGTAAAAATGTCGATTGTGGCATACAAATGTCGACATTGTGTCATACAGATGTCGAGAAGGTGCCATACAAACGTCGTCAGGGTCTTATAAATGCAACAAAAATAATAAATAGTGGCATATACATGTTGATACTGCCATATAATGTCGAAAAAATGCATTATACATGTCAAAAGCGCCTTACAAATGGCTAAATAGTGGTATTCAAATGTCGATATTTAAACGTCCATATCTAGCTAACTATAAAACCGGGCAAGTGCGAGTCGGACTCGCGCACGAAGGGTTCCGTACCATAATGCAAAAAAAAAAAACGAAAAAAAAGCAAAAAAAAACGGTCACCCATCCAAGTACTGACCACTCCCGACGTTGCTTAACTTTGGTCAAAAATCACGTTTGTTGTATGGGAGCCCCATTTAAATCTTTATTTTATTCTGTTTTTAGTATTTGTTGTTATAGTGGCAACAGAAATACATCATCTGTAAAAATTTCAACTGTCTAGCTATCACGGTTCGTGAGATACAGCCTGGTGACAGACGGACGGACGGACAGCGAAGTCTTAGTAATAGGGTCCCGTTTTACCCTTTGGGTACGGAACCCTAAAAAGTATACAGGTGCCTCGTACAGTATATTTTTTGTTGTAAAGAACCCTTCCTAAAACAGTGATTATAAATCAGATTTTTCAAAAATAAAAAATTGCCATACAAATGTCGAAAGAACACCCTCTTCAAAAATTGACCCTATTATACGTCCAAGTTCCTTAGTTTCGACACTGACACACTCACTCACTCACTGACGTACGATCATCATAATTCTAAGGTACTTCTAGCATACCCACAAGCTTTAAATTTTAAACATCAGTAGTTTTCAGCTTATCAAGCCATAGAAAACCTAAAAATATTGCAATATCAGTCACGTTTTAAAGATTTAAGAACTGCATACGTAAGTTTGTAGTCCCATATAAATATATGGTATTACAAAGTTACTGTTGCAGTTCCAACAAATAGTAGGTAAAGCAAAGGTCTGTGATGTACGATGTGAGTATGAAGATGTGTATATGTAGTTATTATATGTGTATAGTACGAGTAGGTATGGTATGGCTATGAGTATGGTAAGGATATGAATATGGCATAGTTAAGAGTGCGGGTATGGTGTGGGAGTTGTAGGAATGGGTACTTGGGTATTGAGTATTGTATGAGTACAAGTATAGTTTGGTATGGCCATGAATATTGTATAGGTACGGTATGAGTACGAGTATAGTGCGGGGTGGGTATGAATATGAGCTTTGATAAAAGTGGTAGCTGACGTTCAAGAAGTGGTACCCGAAAAGAAGGACTACCTACAAAAAGAGATGAGATCCCATCAAAAACATTACATGTAAAAAGATGCAAGTCTCGCAATGCAATTCTTCTACTACAAAAAAGTTTTGAGATGTTACGAGTATGTGAAACCAAGTCGGTTATTTTAGTCAGTGCCAGGGGGTGTTAAACCGTATCAATAAGATATCTTTAATTTTTAATACATATAATGACTTGGCAATCGCACATAATGCTTTACTCGTACCGTAATCGTAAATATGTATAATGCTCAAACTGCATGCGATTAGCGCGCTAGCGTTAGGTACGTTTAATTATTTTTATTAGTTAACGATGATCCTTGTGTCATTATGCAGCCGTGCGATGGCCAAGTCATTATACGTATTAAAAATTAAAGATATCTTTTTGATACGGTTTAACACCCCCTGGCACTGACTAAAATAACCGACTTGGTTTCACAATATAACACCTCAAAACTTGTTTGTAGTAGAAGAATTGCATTGCGAGACTTGCATCTTTTTACATGTACCTAATGTTTTTGATGGGTAAATAAATTTACAAGAATTTCTCGTTTAAAGGTATAAGATTCGCACGTGCAGTTCGCTCGTACCTACTCGCTAGTACATGTATCGGCAGATTTAAACCACTACCTCTATATAATAGTATAGTTAAGTATGACATTGACATTCTAGTTCAATTTATCTATATTATGATTGCCGTAAAACTGCCCGCCATAATAAATAGATGTGAAATGTAACGTAACTATGATTTGACGGTGCGTACCTAAATACTGCGTACTTACCTCTCGCTTTTCTGGTTACCTTAACAGAAGAGGAGCAAATATCGGAACCCTGTTCGTCTGTCAGTCGATCCGTCTGGCTGTCTGGCAGCAGGCTCTATTTCGATAACTGTTATAGGCAGTGTGAAACTCAAGAAATTACGAGGATTCTCGTGCGTCGAGAAATTAAAAATATCCAGAACCCTGAAATTTTATACGGAACCCTAAACATAGCGACACCCAGCTAATTTAATGACATTTCTTGTGACAAAGTTTTATGGGGTTAAGTAAGACATTAAAACTAAATTAGGTTATATTTTTAACCGAGTAATGCAAAAACAAATCGTATGCAGTTTTTAATGTGCGATAATATCATTAACCTCACAGGCCAATTTTACATTTTGATGTCAAAATGATGTCATTAGCTCGTGTGCCTCGCTCTCGCCGATACAATAATGTTTGCGAACATCATTTTTAAAATCGTAATGTAAGCTCGAATTGGCCTTCAGGCTTAACTTAGTTTTATAACAGAATTTACCAATTTAAATTAGCCAATGTAAAATATTTGTGTATATTTTCCTCACATCGTAAAACTTAAAAATCTTAGCCATATATTAACAAGGTCGTCTCATGTTAATAATATTCTGTGAGTATGGCTAAGTGTACGTATAATAATTATTCTTGTTAAAATCATTGATGAATATTTTGAAATGTTATCCATAAACCCACTAGTAATTAAAATGATAAATAACTATTCTTAATAGGTAGTTATTGTTTGCACATTAGCTAAAGGATGTTTCCGCGCCGTATCGATACAACGTTTAATACAACGTTCGATCCACGTGACATACGAGTATGTAGCCTTGCCACGAGCTTAACACTGACATATTCGCTAACTTACTTTCTATGCACCATCTCGCTCGTACTGGCATGTTAGAGATGGTCGTTCCCTGGGGTCCCTTTTGTTCGACATAAAGTTTTCAGTCATAATGTATTGTTAATCATATTGTCATTAGTCCTAAAACTGAAACATTTAACTTTCAGGATTTTCGTAAGGTTATCCTATAGATAGGTTAGGTTAGGTTTGTTTTAAAAAGTTACGCGTTTCTGAACCAAACAAAATAAGACTAACGAAAATGCGGCCAAACAATACATTATGACTTAAAACTTTTTGGGAAACAATAGAGACCCGGTCGTACCTATGTACATCTATAGATAACATCCATAACTCAGGAACAAATATTCGTTATAAACACACAAAGAAATGTCCTTACCGGGATTTGAACCCCGAACTTCCTGCTTCGTAGAACGTAATATCGCGTTAGAAAGTTCAGGACTAATAATCAAAGTAAAATGAATGCAATACTTAATGTAGTCCCGTTTCAGTCTCCATTCCTGAAATGTTTGCAAATCATGCAGTTTGCTAATCTTTACGTTGTACCTACAGTTTTACAGAGTTGAAGCTAGCAATAGGTACAGCTGCAGGATGCAGGACCGGTTCATCGACTTGTGCTACGAGTCCGACCTCGACACGTCCGAGCACCCGGAGCTGCTGGAGCTGGCGCGCGACCTGGTAAACGAGGACCCTGACACCCGGGCCGCGGCCATCCAGGACCTCCGGAACATGATATACGGTGAGATCATCTTCAACATCCACTCCAGCCTCCTGTCGCACAAGGCCGAGCATAGGAGTCTCTTCGTGTAGGCGCTTCTTTCAACCGAAGGCGGCCACCACCACCAAACTCTGAACACTGGTGGACGGTAAGACGATTTGGTCCACGGTTGGTTTACGGTGAGAAGGAACCAGGCAGTAGAAGTTTATACTATGTGTAACTTGTGCTCGCTCAATTTTATGTCTTCCGGTTTTTAGGAACGAAAACTATGATAAAGATCTCATGTAAGTCAGTAAAAGCACACATATTAATGTTTTATTATTATTATTGAAATTGTGTTATTAATTATTTATATTTCATTAGTTTAGTTAGTCATTAAGCTAATTAAGAATGAAAATTGCAGTGCCCTTGCAGGGCTCATAGCTGATCTTGTTTTGATGTACCAGCTTATGTAATGTACCTATGAAAGCAATAAATTACTGAATACTGATATGACTAAATGATGATAAGTACCTAAATACATAAAATATAAAAAAACCGGCCAAGTGCGAGTCGGACTCGCAAACGAAGGGTTCCGTACCATCTATACATATAATAAAGCTGAAGAGGGTCGAAAGTCTGTACATGGAAGATATTTGAAAAAAGTTGGCTGGGGATACTTAGAATTGATAACAGAACACGTTCCAACAGTTTTTAGAATTTTTGTCTGTTTGTCTGTTTATCTGTTTATCTGTTTGTCTGTTTATTTGAACGCGCATCACGTGAAAACGGCTGAACGGATTTTGATGAAAACTTTACTAATCTGTCGAGAAAATCTCCGGCCAGGTTATAGGCTATAAAAATTCAACCCCTAAAAGGGGGGGGGTAGGCACAATATACGATTGACTTAAGTTTGCCCCTGAATCGTATGGCGCTACTTAGGAAGGAGGGGCAAACTTTTTTCAAATATGTGCTAACACTATAGAGTACCCTGGTAAACTAACAGATGGCGCTGAATTTAATACGATATGACATAAATAAGCCACCGAGGAAGGATTTTGCCAAATTAACTCTAAGTTTAGAAGACCCCTCTTCTAAAATTTCAATCAATCGTACGGATATCAACAAATTTAATTGAATAATTGTGATGATTTAATAATACAACAAAATTAAACGACAGTAAATTAATTGCCCCTCATTGCACAGTGCCATCTTTTGGGGAGCTTAGTAAACATTAAGTAACCAAGAAAACTAAAAATGAGTTTACATAGTTACGTAGTGGTAAAATAAACACACATATCAACACGCGTATAATTGCATAAAATTATTTAAAATTATTTATTTTCTCCGTCATGAATTATACCTAATCGTGATTATATCGCATCCATATCAAATCCATATTCATAAGTATCGCCTCCTTAAGCACTTCATAATGGCCACGAAGGTGGTTACTTTGAAAAAAAAAATATTGACCTCTGTCATTTGCAGTGCCGGATTAACCCTTTTAAGCAAAATAAGCACTTGCTTAGGGCACCATGTCTAGGGGGCACCAACAATTATCGAAAAATTTTCGCGCTCGCTTCGCTCGCGTTTTCAATAACTTTCTAAGATATGATAAAGGTGACATTCGGGTGGCGACTGTAACAGCATCAGGTTACATACTCTGTTGCAACGTTACTGCTGCGGCACTGTCAATTTTCGTGATAAAATGATGTGACTAATTTCCATACTAAAAGTAAAAATGTACAACTGTCTATCAAATGCGTTTTTTTATATCGAAAAATTGTCGCGCTCGCTTCGCTCGCGTTTTCAATAACTTTCTAAGATATGATAATGGTGACATTCGGGTGGCGACTGCAGCAGCATTAGGTACTCTGTTGCAACGTTACTGCTGCGGCACTGTCAGTTTTCGTGATGTGACTAATTTCCATACTAAAAGTAAAAAATGTACAACTGTCTATCAAAATGCGTTTTTTATATCGAAAAATTTTCGCGCTTGCTTCGCTTGCGTTTTCAATAACTTTCTAAGATATGATAAAGGTGACATTCGGGTGGGGACTGCACCGTTACTGCTGCAGCACTGTCAATTTTCGTGATAAAATTATGTGACTGATTTCCATACTAAAAGTAAAAATGTACAACTGTCTATCAAATTGCGTTTTTATATCGAAAAATTTTCGCATATCCATATGTCAACTTTACTTCAAGTTCCACCTCCAGGGGTGAGGGAGAGAAATTAGGATTAGAAATTAGCCGCTTACTGACACAGACCGAATTACACGCGGGCGGAGCCGCGGGCACAGCTATCTATACATATAATAAAGCTGAAGAGGGTCGAAAGTCTGTACATGGAAGATATTTGAAAAAAGTTGGCTGGGGATACTTAGAATTGATAACAGAACACGTTCCAACAGTTTTTAGAATTTTTGTCTGTTTGTCTGTTTATCTGTTTATCTGTTTGTCTGTTTATTTGAACGCGCATCACGTGAAAACGGCTGAACGGATTTTGATGAAAACTTTACTAATCTGTCGAGAAAATCTCCGGCCAGGTTATAGGCTATAAAAATTCAACCCCTAAAAGGGGGGGGGTAGGCACAATATACGATTGACTTAAGTTTGCCCCTGAATCGTATGGCGCTACTTAGGAAGGAGGGGCAAACTTTTTTCAAATATGTGCTAACACTATAGAGTACCCTGGTAAACTAACAGATGGCGCTGAATTTAATACGATATGACATAAATAAGCCACCGAGGAAGGATTTTGCCAAATTAACTCTAAGTTTAGAAGACCCCTCTTCTAAAATTTCAATCAATCGTACGGATATCAACAAATTTAATTGAATAATTGTGATGATTTAATAATACAACAAAATTAAACGACAGTAAATTAATTGCCCCTCATTGCACAGTGCCATCTTTTGGGGAGCTTAGTAAACATTAAGTAACCAAGAAAACTAAAAATGAGTTTACATAGTTACGTAGTGGTAAAATAAACACACATATCAACACGCGTATAATTGCATAAAATTATTTAAAATTATTTATTTTCTCCGTCATGAATTATACCTAATCGTGATTATATCGCATCCATATCAAATCCATATTCATAAGTATCGCCTCCTTAAGCACTTCATAATGGCCACGAAGGTGGGTACTTTGAAAAAAAAAATATTGACCTCTGTCATTTGCAGTGCCGGATTAACCCTTTTAAGCAAAATAAGCACTTGCTTAGGGCACCATGTCTAGGGGGCACCAACAATTATCGAAAAATTTTCGCGCTCGCTTCGCTCGCGTTTTCAATAACTTTCTAAGATATGATAAAGGTGACATTCGGGTGGCGACTGTAACAGCATCAGGTTACATACTCTGTTGCAACGTTACTGCTGCGGCACTGTCAATTTTCGTGATAAAATGATGTGACTAATTTCCATACTAAAAGTAAAAATGTACAACTGTCTATCAAATGCGTTTTTTTATATCGAAAAATTGTCGCGCTCGCTTCGCTCGCGTTTTCAATAACTTTCTAAGATATGATAATGGTGACATTCGGGTGGCGACTGCAGCAGCATTAGGTACTCTGTTGCAACGTTACTGCTGCGGCACTGTCAGTTTTCGTGATGTGACTAATTTCCATACTAAAAGTAAAAAATGTACAACTGTCTATCAAAATGCGTTTTTTATATCGAAAAATTTTCGCGCTTGCTTCGCTTGCGTTTTCAATAACTTTCTAAGATATGATAAAGGTGACATTCGGGTGGGGACTGCACCGTTACTGCTGCAGCACTGTCAATTTTCGTGATAAAATTATGTGACTGATTTCCATACTAAAAGTAAAAATGTACAACTGTCTATCAAATTGCGTTTTTATATCGAAAAATTTTCGCATATCCATATGTCAACTTTACTTCAAGTTCCACCTCCAGGGGTGAGGGAGAGAAATTAGGATTAGAAATTAGCCGCTTACTGACACAGACCGAATTACACGCGGGCGGAGCCGCGGGCACAGCTAGTTATCTATAAAAACGGTCACCCATCCAAGTACTGACGTTGCTTAACTTCGGTCAAAAATCACGTTTGTTGTATGGGAGCCCCACTTAAATCTTTATTTTATTCTGTTTTTAGTATTTGTTGTTATAGCGGCAACAGAAATACACCATCTGTGAAAATTTCAACTGTCCAGCTATCACGGTTCGTGTGATACAGCCTGGTGACAGACAGACGGACGGACGGACGGACAGCGGAGTCTTAGTAATAGGGTCCCGTTTTACCCTTTGGGTACGGAACCCTAAAAAACAACGGGTTGCACTCCGGGAGTGCCGACAGAAGTAAAAACTCAATGACTAGTCCAAAATGTCTGCAGCACTATGTATAATTGACCCATCCTCGGCCTTTCTATTAAAAAACTTTAGTTCCGAAATTGCTGGCCAGTGAGTTTAAATTTGTAGCGTTAATTGTTCAAAATTCGAATAGAAATTGTAAAGTTACCTTGCAAACCTCGCATCTAAATATATTTGGTCATGATATTTTGAGTTTTATTCATCAGTGTTAGTGTTAGAGTTCACTTTTATAAGCGATTTCATCAAGATGTAGCTTTATTGAATTATATTGGAGTGATATAAAGTTATGTAACTGTGAGATCCTCGTATTTCAGCCCGTACAAGATTAGAATATTGAGCTTTATTGCTTAATATAAAAGTCCAGTTTTAAAAATTGACCTGATTATGATACGTTATGACTAAAGTTCTTTGGTGAATTACATTGTCCGTCACACATAACGTCAGCGCGTTAGCGTTACGCTGTCTCGAGTTTATCATTTTTTCCCCACCTCAAAAAGTGCTCAGCACCGCTAAAGAAGTTTTCACTTCAATAACTTTTCTGTTTTACCTCGCAATCTCAGTAGGTACAAACATCGGTTTGAAAAATATCCTCGAATAAAATGTGTCGTTCGTTTCATGGTCTCCTTAAAGGATGACTCACGTTAGACCGGGCCGTGTCCGGGCCGGAGATTCCGGCGCTTATATACTTTTCTATGACATGACAGTAGATCACGTGATGCTGTGCATAGAAAACGATGCCCCGGAAGATCCGGCCCGGACACGACCCGGTCTAACGTGAGTCATACTTAAGAGGGGGCTACTGCAAAATTGTAGTTCTTTGTGTTTAATTTTACGCGTATTAATCCAGTATGCTCGATAGTTAGGAAGAAATCTACATATCTATCTATATAAATGCGTGTGTCCTGACCGATTAATTCATCAACGTAGAGCCGAAATTTGCACACCAGGTTGCATTTATAAAGTGTACCTACATGGCTAGGATTTGAAACTTTAAAAATAGGTATTTTATTAAAAAACAAGAGAACTACATAATTTCAGCGTGTTGGTTGAAAGTTTGTATTGGAGATCAAACAATTTCTTTCTTTTTTTGGCTGGACTTGAATCTTTCAATAAAGGCACATTATTAGAATACAAGAAAAGTAATTTCAGCTTTTATTTTTAATTCATCTCCTGAAAGGGTTAAAAAGGGGTCGAACGTTTGAATCTAATAAGTTACCAGATGAATTTAAAGGGGAAAAAAATACAACATTTAAGAAAATGATGAAAGCTTGGCTGTGTGAGAAATGTTTCTACAGTGTGGGCGAGTTCCTTATATTTGCATGGAATTAGGCTAGTCTAATTAAATTTGTGTGCTAGTTTGTAGGCACAATGTGGAGATCCTATGTACTTGCATATATTGTAAATAGTTTTAAGACCACTTTGTAAACAAATAAATGATCAATCAATCAAGCATGCATTAGGCATGCTTTCTTCACTTCTTAGAAAGGCATAATATAAGATTTAATAAAAGTAATTTCAACGTTCTTGATAATTCAACCCCTAAGGGGGTTAAAAAGGGGATAGAAGTTGAAACTTGGTAAAAGGGTATTACATAACCACCAACAAACAAATCCACGCGTACGAAATCGCGGGCAGCATCCAGTCACGAATAAGTATAGGTAGGTGTACCTCATTGTCTAATAATTTGCATTTATTTTCAGTTTCACTTTCATCGTTACCATATATTAGCAATGTACAAATTGCAGAACATTCCCAAAAAGCGGAAACGTTCTCGAGAATGTTCTCAGAACATTCTGCAACATGGAAATTTATTGTTCCGCCATCTTGGATTTTTTCCAAAAAAAATTTTTTGTCATAGGAATCTAGAGGCCTCTATCTCCCGCCAAGCCAAATCCCAGCGCGCTCGGACCAACTTGAAAAAATTAAAAAAAAAGTCGGCCATTTTGATTTTTTTAAATGCAGTTTGTTTTGTCTTGGGGCCCTCTATGACATTTGGTCGAGCACACCTATCACGCACCGTTTAAAAGTTGCTATACAAAATAGAAGTGGCCAGTTTTCCCGCAATTGTAGCATTTTTCCAAAAAAAATTTTTTCATAGGTATCTAGGGGACCCCGAGATTCCGTGACCAAAATTTCAGCGTGCTAGGACAAACTTGAAAAAATAAAAAAAAAACGTCTGCCATATTGAAAAAAACATGGCCGCGTCAAAAACTGCCAGGGTCCCTCTATGACATTTGGTCGAGCACCCCCCACCTAGGTCTGACCGTTTGGCCGGGCCGTCATACATTTTTCTGACCGGAAGCGGTAGACCAAAAGTCGGAATTTTCTGGGGTAAGGATACTACACCTAAACTATCGTGAATATTCATGGTATAAACTACGATAAATAAGTAAATTCTCGTTCTCGAGAACATTCTCAGAAGTTACCGAGAAATTCTCATGTGGAAAGTTTCGCAACTTTGGAAAGTTCTCGTGCGTGCATTGCTACCATATATACCATATTGTTCAGAATAAAAAATAAACAATAACATTGCAATATGTATATAATTTTTCATAATATAGGCGCCATATCTTGTGTTACGCTCCCTCTTATTAGGTGCATCCTGATCTAATGCAGGGGTCTCCAAACTCTTTTAGCTGAGGGCCATATTGCGCCTCAGAATTTTCGCGCGGGCCACCGTCGGCGCGGAGGGGCGGAGGGGTGTATCTGGTTGCTGCTGTTAGGGCTAAACACCGGATTGGATCGCTGTCGGCGGGCCGGATTGGAACGCTTCGCGGGCCGGATTTGGCCCGCGGGCCGGGGTTTGGAGAGCCCTGATCTAACGAATGCGCCACGAGTGTGTAGGCATGTTTGCTGCACAAGACCCTATTAGTTAGATCAACTAATTTAACGCTCGCATAAAGCCCGCAGTCTGCAGCAAACTGGTTGAAGACTTTAAATCTGGTGTTGGTTGAGTTGTTGTTGTTGTTGCAGAGCGCGGCGAGTGCTCGCCGCGGCGCATGGACGACGTGTTCCTGCTCAAGTTCCTGCGCGCGCGCAGCTTCGTCGTACGCCGCGCGCACAGACACGTAACTATCACTACGTATAATATGCCTTAACTAATCCTACTTACCTAAATGTTCAATACTTACTTCTTCGCTCATTTTTTTTAAATAATGATCTTCTGACAGTCAACAATGACAATTGTCATGCGAGTAGCTTTTACTATTAACTAGTAGTTCGCCCCGAACTGAGAACTCGCGGTTTGCCAAAAATTATATAGAGCGATTGACATTGTTGCACCTACTTACTCGTATAGTCCGACATAAAATATTAGAAAATATTTTTCAAGAAAAAAAAACCGGTCAAGTGCGAGGCGAACTCGCGTCCCAAGGGTTCCGTACTGCACACATTTTCGAACGAGCGAGCAAAGCGAAGTTCATAAGTACATTCAACTGTTCATTAAATTTTTCCACACACGGCTGGCTATCTTTAATTTTGTTCGAAGTTCGCAAATTGCTGGCATCTCACTCTGTCACTCTAATTACGGTTTCATTGGAGTAAAAGAGAAATCCCCGCAATTTGCGAACATCTGTGTTCGCGGTAGACCCTCTGATATACGGCAGTTCAGCCTTCTCATTTAGCTTCTCGTACTTAAACGAATTATTTGCTCTGTTTGTGCACTAACCTCCTACAGCTCATCCTTCGACCTTGCGTGGAGGCGCACCTCTCTTGGATGCTTCAGGCCTTCGGCCCAACGCAGAGCTCGGCCTTCGACCTTCGCACTAGCTGTCCACACCACGTTTCACGTAAATCAATTGCGGTTGTGGCCCTGATAGAGCTTATCCGCAATTCTTATTCTTAAGTCCGGCTCAAGCTTAATTGCAGACTTCTTATACGTTTTTCCAGTAATCTATAGGTATCGGGCCTAATCGCTTAACAAAAGATAGAACAAAATCGACGATCTCCTTTGCAGGAAGCATGCACATGTCGGAGGCTCCGGGCCTTCGACCTTCGCATTTAGACACTTGTACTATAATTGTTCTGTGTTTGAACACTAACCTCCCGCAACTCGGCCTTCGGCCGTGCGTTTCAAAAGCTACTGGGGGATGCTTCGGGCCTTCGGCCCTACGCGTAGCTCGGCCTTCGGCCTTCGCAAAAGCTGTCCACACCGAGTTTCACGTAAACCATTACGGCTGTGTCCCTAAAACAGCCCAACCGCGTTTTTTTTCTTAAGTCCGACTCACGCTTGACTCTAGATTTCTAATATATTTTCCTGTCATCTAGAGGTAAAGAACTATTATGTGTATTTTTTTCTAAATTTTAGAACCAGTAGTATCGGAGTTAAGGGGGGAATGGTCATTTTTTGCCTATTTTCTTAAATAACTTCTAAACTATTTCATATAAAATTATAAGAAAATTATATTTGAGGTCCTCAAAATAAGCCCTTTATATGTAACACGATATGGTTTACAAAACTTTGTTTTTTAATTTTCTCATGTTCCCCCTAAAAGAGCCCCCTATGCTTAAAATTCATATGTTTTTATTACATGTCCGTCTTTGGGTCACTGATTTCCATATGTGTACCAAATTTCAACTTAATTGGTCCAGTCGTTTTGGAGCAAATAGGCTGTGACAGACGGACAGACAGACGCACGAGTGATCCTATAAGGGTTCCGTTTTTTCATTTTGAGTTACGGAACCCTAAAAACGACTTCTATGGGGGCCGGTGAAAGATTATTGTATATAGATGGTGCACTATGTTGCAAAGGAGGTAAAACCACACCCTTTTCTGGTAGGTAGCATTTCGTTTCTGTAAGGGTCGCAGTTTTAGCCTCACGAACCCACTTCTCTGATAGCAGTTCGGTTCTGTAAGGTTTGCAGTTCGAACCTAACCTAACCCACTTTTTTTCGATTCTGTAAGGATCGCAGTTCAAACCTAACCTAACCTACTTAACGGCGCGTGTGGTCCGGTGTACGGGGGTTTGAGCGGGAGGGGCTAGTGTTTGGCATCATTATACTTGTCGGGGCGTGACTCCAGAAGGACGTATTGCAGCGTTACAGTTCATAGTTTTAGACGCCTGTATACAATTGATTAGCAATGTTTGGCTACTAGCAATGTTTGCTGTTTGGAAGATGTAACGAAATTCATAACGTAGAGAGTAACGCCGTCTATTGGCTTATTGTTGAACTAAGATGACAGGTAGAAGGCTTTGGAACGTCAAGAGGTTTCTCTTGGGTGAACGTAGGCACGAATTGGCATTTTTGTCGTTATGTTGGTAGACTGGTCAAGCAGGTTGACCAACTTGACGTTGAGGCGGGAGCACTGGATCAGCGAGGCTCCGCCGCTGACTTTTTTCTTCTTCATCGGACCGCGCTAGAGATCGGACGTACTCATTAGCCAACCTCGTGCCTAACTCACCACATTCCTGAAGGCTTATACCTGAAGGATTATTCTGAAAGCTGATAGAATCCAACTTTACAACAAATCACATACTAATTTAGCTGTGAAGTAATACATTGAGGTACTACGCCCACTGCCGTCGCCCGTGCCTCCGTCATACTTTATACCTACATTTTATGGTAGGTAATCATAGTGGTTTATTTAGCTTGGGTATCAGTGGTTTTCCGGGTCAGGGTCCGAGTCCAGTTCCGGGTCCAGGACCAGGTTCAGGTCTAGGTCTAGGTCTAGGTCTTGGTCCAGGTCCAAGTCCAGGTCCAAGTCCGGGTCCAGGTCCGGGTACAGGTCCAGATAAGAGCCCGGATACGGGTCAGGTCTGGCTCCAGGGCCAGCTCCGTCAAAATCGAAATCGCCAAACGTATAGTCATTGAAGAGTTCTGTTCTGATCATCATCAGCAGTTCCACTTCATCAAATGCGACAGTTTTTAATGTAAATTCTTGATTTTCTAATGAAAATACACAAATCTCTATACGCATGCCAAGATTTGAGAAGTTCCCTCGATTCCTCGTGGATACCATCATCAGACCTCGAGCTTGGCAAAAATGTGGCTTAAAAACTTAACTTGCTTAACAAACATAACGAAGAGGACAAATCGCCAAACGTGAACTATGCGTCGTTGAAGAGTTCCGTTCTGATAATCATCAGCAGTTCCACTTCATCAAATGCGACAGTTTTTAATGAAAATGCTTGATTTTCTGATGAAACTACAAAAATCTCTATACGCATGCCTTTAAGATTTGAGGAGTTCCCTCGATTCCTCGTGGATCCCATCATCAGAACTCAAGCTTGACAAAAATGTGGCTTAAAAACTTAACTTGCTTAACAAACATAACGAAGAGGACAAATCGCCAAACGTGAACTATGCTTCGTTGAAGTGTTCCGTTCTGATCATCATCAGCAGTGCCACTTCATCAAATGTCCGTTTTTTGAATGTATATGCTTAATTTGTTGATAAAACACATAAATCACTATATGTACGCCTTTAAGATTTGAGGAGTTCCCTTGATTCCTCATGGATCTCATCATCAGAACTTGACAAAAACGGGACCAATCTGTATGCATATACATACAATCAAAAAAATAATTTTCAAACTCGGTCCAGTAAGTAATGACGGAGATATGGAGTAACAAACATAAAAAAAACACAATCGAAACTCCTCCTTTTGAGATTTGGAAGTCGGTTAATAAATGAGGGTGCCACTTTGTACGTAGCTGTCACATTTTTGACGTAAAATGCTTACACATGGCAACAATTTATAGTCTGTCAAGCCATTTCCGTCAGTAGAAAAAAGCGGCTAAAAAATGTAGGCGCGAAGGGTTACCGTCGCATAGAAAATTTGAATATCGCGCCTTTTTCTACTGACAAACTTGTTTGACCGACTATAGTATAGAAATTTTAGAGTTCCATTTTATTTAATTTCTACTATTTTATGTCCCAATATAGGCGGCAATGAATCAAAAACCGGGCAAGTGCGAGTCGGACTCGCGCACGAAGGGTTCCGTACCATAATGCAAAAAAAAAAAAAAAAACAAATAAAAAAAGCAAAAAAAAACGGTCACCCATCCAAGTACTGACCACTCCCGACGTTGCTTAACTTTGGTCAAAAATCACGTTTGTTGTATCGGAGCCCCATTTAAATCTTTATTTTATTCTGTTTTTAGTATTTGTTGTTATAGCGGCAACAGAAATACATCATCTGTGAAAATTTCAACTGTCTAGCTATCACGGTTCGTGAGATACAGCCTGGTGACAGACGGACGGACGGACGGACGGACGGACGGACGGACGGACGGACGGACGGACGGACGGACTGACGGACAGCGAAGTCTTAGTAATAGGGTCCCGTTTTACCCTTTGGGTGCGGAACCCTAAAACTCGCGTGGGTATATTACAAGGTCTGTGGAGCCCTTAACTGATATTGTATCTGTGGTAAGCCGAAATATTTCCTGTCAAATGTCAAATACCTATATTATGTTTATTTTTATCTTGCTAATTATTTCAAAATGGTAAATTTAAAAACGATATTATAAAAGTGCAAGCCGAGCACTTTCATTTGATACCAATCTCTACCATACTTTCTTGCAAAACGATGACCAGAATAGCAAGACCCCTCACAAATAGCTTTTTAGCCATCTAAGCTCTTCTAGCTCAATAATCCCTTGATCGAGCCTGCTCATAATTTAATGACTAAAATATAATGCCCTCAACTACACTTTTTCCCAATTTCATTTAAATTAGAATAAAATTTACTTAAGTTCTTGAGTATCAAACTATCCTCTGATAGTTCAGCTTAAAAACATCGAAATGCCGGGACGTGCCCCTAGCCAGCCGCGTATCCCAAGTCGAATGTAAGAATTTCGTTCGCTTCGCTCGCTCGTTCGATAATACTTAATATAATAAAAAATATAAAAAAATATGCGTGGAAATAATTTGTCAGACAAAATAATTAGATCAGATATCCCTGACTTCGAAAATATTAAGTACCCAAAGCCAGATTATAAATCCGGAAAATAATAGGATTATGACCCGACGCTGGCAGCGTTATTTTCGTGACAAATAAATATCTTGTGCTCGACGTTATTATTTTCTACTTATTGGAAATCCTTAATTAGATTTTGAATTTTGAGCCAGAAACACTACACTACCTACTAGCGCCATCTACCGAAGTGTGGAGCTGTCCCCAACCCCCTAAAAAAATGGAAATTCAAATGTACACATAATTTTCGATATTTATAGCAAAATACTATGGTAATGGACATTGTTTTACGGAAAGACACCGTAATAATAAATTCAAAACACGAGCACTAGCGACCTCTAGCATCGAGTGGCAGAATTACAAAATGTACATCCACTGGGCAGTAGATGCCGCTAGCCCGGTACTCCGCCGGCCCGTATCCACGACACACAAAAAGGGCGAAATACGTGTCGAGTTTTACACTTTTGGTGGTGGTTCCTTATATTTACTTGCTTATTTATGTTTGTACATTACTTAGTTCACCGCCAATTTTCATCCGGAAGGTGGAAGCATGTTTTTCAGCAAAGCGCCCGAGAAATGTCCTGGCTACCATGGCCACTTAAATTAAACCGATGCTGTCAAGAAAATATAACTTAATAAGGTTTAAATTATGGTATTGTAACGAATCCAATAATATCTCAACTACATTTTAACTATACAGCCAGAAACACTACACCTCGATGCGTAGAGCTAAAGGCCAAAAATATATGAAATTTAAATGTAATACACTAGTCTAATTCTGGATATTCCTAGTAATATTGCTAGTGGAAGTAGTATATACCATATGAGAATTCTGGTACGGAAATACTCCGTCGAAATTAATGCATAAAACGAACACCAGCGACCTCTAGCAGCGAGCGGCGGACGATGCAGCTAGAGGTACATATTATAAAATTGCATATCCTTAACCCTGAAAATAATACCCAAAGCCAGATTCTAAATCGGGAAAACAACAGGATAGTAAACCATACCGTATAATTTCATTAAATTTTTGCGACAATACTTAAGAGACCTATAGTTACAATTAGTTGACCTAGATGGCGCGAATGGTATGCAATGCTGAGACTGTAAAATTACGAAACTACTACTGAAGCTTTAAAATTACTAAACCTTGTATTTTACTCGTATGTTATTCAGATTTATGAGAAAACGTAATGAATATGTAAATGAACATTAGAAAATTTTTGTTAGCTCTCCACTTAGCACAATCGTTCAGTCAACCCCCAATTATTTAAATAGTTAGATTCTATATTGACAAATATAATGTATCGGCAGTTGGTGCGGTACTGCAACTTCCTGGAGCAGTACCCGTACCTGTACCGAGACGTAGACATCTGGTCGCTGACGAAGGTGAAGGGCGCCTACGAGGCCGCCATGCTCGACCCGCCCGGCGTCGGCCGCCTGCTCATCGCCCGATTCGGTGAGTACTAGACGTGGACTTCTGGGCGCTGGCCTAGGTGAAGCGCGCCTACGAGGCCTGCTCGTCGCCCGGTATTTAAAACATAGTGACAGAGTATTGACACTGCAGAGACGGTCTGAGTAGTGTCCGGTTATCTTTTTCAATGTAACCTACTTTAGAACCCACTTACTTACAAAGTCTATGAAATATGATAATGGAATTAATGTTTTTATTTCTTTTATAAGAATTATAAGAATCAAAGAAGCTCGTGATTATGAGTAGAAAATATTCCAAATAAATAAAGCGGCATGGACAAGTTTTGGTGAAATGATACTAGCATAGTGATTTATATACTTATTTCCTGTTATATAAGTAATTCTGGTATGTTTCCCAGGCACATGGGACCCTGACGACTTCCCCGTGGAGGATCTGGTGCGCGCCGCGCTGGCCTTCATGGAGATCGGTCTGCGTACGCCGCGCGCGCAGGTGCTCGGTGGCACCGTCATCTTCGACCTCGAGGGCATCACCATGAAGCACATCGCCACGCTCACGCCCACCGTCGCCTACCAGATCGTTTGTCTGACCGGGGTGAGTATCCAACCTTCACGAAGACGGGGCTGCAGGGCTCCACCGTCGTCTTCAACCTCGAGGGCATCACCATGAAGCACATCGCCACGCTCACGCCCACCGTGAGTAAGCATTAAACCCTTGAGCTCCTTCCACGGACGCAAAATGGTCAGCAATGCCAATGGAAACCAACTTTTCTATCAAAAATTAAAAATACTTAAGAAGGTACCTATACTTATTCGTAGGTAAGCGATAAAGGAGTTTAAATAAAGTTGAAGGTGGACGTTTAGACGAATTGACGGACTCAGTAGTCTCCCTTTTTACTTTCTACCCAGACAACATAATGAAGATAATTTTTATACATTATAATCTAACCACCACTAAAACTTCTCAAAAACAGCTCATAATTATTTATCATAACCATATTTATCAGTGCCATCTATATTGGTTTCCAGTACGCGCTCCCCGGCATCATGCACAGCTGCCACATCATAAACTACAACTGGCTGCTGAACACCTTCTTCTTCCTCTTCAAGCGCTTCATCAGTAGGAAGGCCTGGGCAAAGATCCACTTCCACGGCAGCGACCTGGAGTCGCTGCAGCGGCACCTCCCGCGTGAGTGTCTTCCGCCGCGCTACGGCGGCATCTGCAGGCTGCACACCGATTTCGAGACGGGCTTCAACAAGATCAAGAAGTACAGAGACGAGGCGTTTGATCGCGAGATGAAGGAGTTTGGGTGGTTGATGAAGGAGTGATCTGTAGAGGGCCTTGAGAGAGTGATTTGTACCTAGTCTTGCCTTGGCGGTTCATTAATTTTGACGGTCCTTGAGTATGGTTTGTGTTGACTTCTCGGTTTTGCGTTTAAGGTTTAAGCAAAAAGAAGTCTGTCATAAGTATGCGTTTTGCAAGATTCCTACAACGATACGTAGTTTAGGAAGTCTGATATCAGTAATAATGTATAATATATTTTCTATATGCATGTTAAGATGTATATGTGTGTTAAGATTTTTCAAACACAATGTAATATAGTTATTGAGAAAATAAATGAAATAATGACCCCCAGGACATGTCTACGTAGACACCGCCTTTAAACATCAAAAATGTGATTATGATAGTTGTACTGCACAATGATGTATAGTGAACCAAGTTGTAAGTATAAACTCGGGTTTATTTTTGGTAATTACCTATTACTATTATCGCAATTGCAAAAGTCATAAATATAAGTGAAAAAACGTGATGAGAGACTGAGAGATTTATTATTTACCACACATACCTGTCCTACCTTTAGATATACGAGTATCTATATGTATATTGGTTTTGAAAGCAATTTGGTAGCTTCAGTAACAAAAGTAACTATAAAATATGATCAAATTGTGTAATTTTACAACTATTACTATGGACTGGCTAGCTAGACAAATTAACCCATTGTGGCCCGAATTATTTAGGATACCAGAAAGTGATGATTTTTTTGATATATTGTTGTTAAATATCCCCTTAGTCATATTTGATCATCAAAAGTTAAATTGATTTACCTACCTATGTAACTTCTGTGAAAAGGAAATTTGGTACCCTACAATTATACCGCTATCTTGGCTGGCCAATGGACTATAATTATGGGAAAGATAACATTTGGCTATACTTTACATTGATATCGAGAACTACTAGCGCCATCTATGATTATATATTATGATCAAATTGAGACGCATTGCGTAAAACTATGACAATATTAACGCAAATCAATATTAATGAATAACCATTGTAACAAAACATAAGAAACAAATAGAAAGTATACTTTGACGAACAATACGATCCATAAAAGTACATTTAAGGTTAGTTTGTAACATGTCCGACAGATGGCATTTATCATGAGAGAGTTTGAGATAGAACGCGCTGTTAAGATTTTATTACGAATCATGACACCATTTGACCGATACATTGGTTAGGCAAGGTTCGGAGTTAGGTTAAGTTTTGAGTTAGGTTAGGTTTTGAGTTAGGTTAGGTTTTGAGTTAGGTTAGGTTTTGAGTTAGGTTAGGTTTTGAGTTAGGTTAGGTTTTGAGTTAGGTTAGGTTTTGAGTTAGGTTAGGTTTTGAGTTAGGTTAGGTTTTGAGTTAGGTTAGGTTTTGAGTTAGGTTAGGTTTTGAGTTAGGTTAGGTTTTGAGTTAGGTTAGGTTTTGAGTTAGGTTAGGTTTTGAGTTAGGTTAGGTTTTGAGTTAGGTTAGGTTTTGAGTTAGGTTAGGTTTTGAGTTAGGTTAGGTTTTGAGTTAGGTTAGGTTTTGAGTTAGGTTAGGTTTTGAGTTAGGTTAGGTTAGGTTAGGTTAGGTTAGGTTAGGTTAGGTTAGGTTAGGTTAGGTTAGGTTAGGTTAGGTTAGGTTAGGTTAGGTTAGGTTTTTTTTTTTTTTAATTATAAACTGTTATTTATGGGTGAATGGCCCTCGCTTACAATACGGGCGACCAATCACCCTGCAACTGTTTGTTATATTTCTATGAAATGTGTGGCAGTATGCAGGGACTCAGTTGAATGAGCTCCTGCGACACAGCCGTTTACTGTTGTGAGAAATAATGCTCCCGCAAAGAATACGGACAACATTATCTCATGTTTATTTACTTTAATTAATTATTACGTGTTATTAAATTTCTTTAAACTGTTGATTATGATATTTATATATTTTGAAAATGACTCTATTGTTGATTCTTTAGTGATAATACTGCTTAATTTGTATGGGTCCACGTTGACATTTTGGCATATAATTTCATGTTTAATCCGAGAGTAATCGTACTTTGGGCACTGCTTCAGTAGATGCTCCATCGTTTGAGGAGTAAGACTGTCACATGGGCATGTATTGTCGTCAATTATTTTAAATCGTTGCAAGTATGTTTTATTGTAACCGTGGGCAGTTAATATTTGCGTCAGTTTTGAGTTAGGTTAGGTTTTGAGTTAGGTTAGGTTTTGAGTTAGGTTAGGTTTTGAGTTAGGTTAGGTTTTGAGTTAGGTTAGGTTTTGAGTTAGGTTAGGTTTTGAGTTAGGTTAGGTTTTGAGTTAGGTTAGGTTTTGAGTTAGGTTAGGTTTTGAGTTAGGTTAGGTTTTGAGTTAGGTTAGGTTAGGTTAGGTTAGGTTAGGTTAGGTTAGGTTAGGTTAGGTTAGGTTAGGTTAGGTTAGGTTAGGTTAGGTTAGGTTAGGTTTTTTTTTTTTTTTTTTTTGCGTGGGTGAAGGAAATCCTCATTGGATACCACCAGGCCGGTCCTGGTGGCATGCCCGACTCGACTGAAGATGGCATTCCGCCCTAGGATGGAATGCCATCGACAGTCGCCTACGGACTAAAACCTTCACCCTGTGCGGTTTAGTTGTACCAGGAACGCGGTGCTATTGGTATACACGTTGTCCATGGGGTGTGATTTATGTGGGAATTTAAATGATTTCGTGTGGTGAATTTATGTTGTAGCATTGTTGTTTTGTGTAGAATACCTAATGTCTGTATTAGTGTGTGAGTGGAGAGGTAGTAGGAGAATGTGGAAGGGATTTTGGGTTTGTGGCGAAGTAACACGAGTGAGAATCAACAATAAAAATATTTACAATTTTCGCCGCCGCGCAAGAGCAACAATCGGTGAAGCCCCGGCGCAGCAGACAGTAATACTTATAGTGTAATTTTATAATCTAAAATTCTTAATCTAAAATACTTATACAAATGATTACACTTATAGTTTGTTTCAATCGGTTAGGTTAGGTTAGGTTAGGTTAGGTTAGGTTAGGTTAGGTTAGGTTAGGTTAGGTTAGGTTAGGTTAGGTTAGGTTAGGTTAGGTTAGGTTAGGTTAGGTTAGGTTAGGTTAGGTTAGGTTAGGTTAGGTTAGGTTGAGGTAAAATTTCAGAGGTAGAAGTGAGGTAATTTTGCGAATTTTTGTGGTGAGATAAAGTTAATTGAGTTCTATTTTATACCGTTGTTCTTTCCCAGCTTTTCCCTAGATTTCTATACTATTTTCAATTTCTTTCACTTTACATATAAATTCACTTTTTCCCTTCAGGCACTTTTTCACTTTGAAAAATTCACATCCATTTAGTCTTTCTTTTTTCTTTACGTCTGTTAATTTCGTAATTGGGTCGGCTTTTTGCTCTACAAGGAGCTATTTTCCCCATATCGATCCGACCTTTGGTTCGGGAGATACTGGAGTTCAAAGTTCACACTTTCAGTAAAAAGTTTACCCCATTTGCGGTTGACGACGTTAGGAGATTTCAGTTTCAAAAAATCATATCTTCTGTTCTTGTGTAAATAAATTTATTGTGTTAGGTTATTTAGATTAAGCTAATTGTAGGGAATTCTAATCCGTTTGAATTATATTTTTAGAGTGTATAGTTTAGAAGTTATTAATTTTTTAATAGATTGCTATTTCAAAATTTGCGGCGTCGCTAAACGCAAACATAAGTTGGTTTTCGTGTTGGAAATTTAATAAATTGTAAAATATTAAATATTTTTAGTTGTAAAAATTATTAGTAGATAGCACATACTTAGAGCTATTTTTAGACCTTGGTTCGAGATCTGTAGCTCAACCAGGAGTGACGCTACAGGCCGTCGCATAAAATAATTTTAAGTTTGTTTTTGCTGTTTTGGATCTGGTGCGACTCGCACTTGACCAAAATAGTTAGGTTAGGTTAGGTTTTTGGGTTTTTCACCTTTTTTGGGCGAATTCCACCCATAAGGGGTGGTTTTCGCGTGGCAATTATATGGAAAACCCCACGAAAGGGTTGAATCCGGAGGGGGCTCCAATCACGGGGCCCCATAAAGGGGCTTTAGGGGTGGGTTCTCCGACCTCGCCCAACTGGGAGGAACCTATGGAGGGCCAGGACATGGCTGAGGCCGCCTCCAACAAGAGGCCCCATGAGGGGAACCAGGACCTGGAATATGAGGCTCACGTTGGGAGCGGGCCTAAAATGAGCACCGCGCTGAGGGGTAGGGCCAAGGCCATGGTGAAGAAAGCCTCCAAAGGCCACTTTACTGGCCTGGCAGCAGCCAAGGCCAGACTGAGGGCCCATAAGGAGGACTTCCTCTTGGAGGTGCTGGACAGCCAGGAGGGAAAGGGAGTGGTCCTCCCTTTTCCCCCCCTCCAGACAAGGTCCCAGGGGGACAACAAGAGGGACAATAAGAAGAAGGGGGATAAGGAGCCGCGGATGCTGACCCCGTCCCCGTCTCCAAGTCAAGAATTGAGAGAACGCAGCCCGCCTCCATACACAGGGACGGACTACATCGATATAGTGCGGGAGGCGACCCAGATTGTACTACAGGCTGCCGGGAAATCCGGCAACCTAAATGGACAAGTCTGGGGCAAAATGAATCAAGCCTGCCGGGACATCTTGGCGGCCACTGATTGCCTGGCAGACAGAGAAGAGGGTGAGGAGTTGCGAGCCTTAAAGGCTGATAATAAGAGAATGCGGGAGCAACTTGCCCAATGCCAGGCGGAGATGAAGGCCCTTCGTAGAGCTTTCTCTGAGAGGGAGACCCAGCCCCTAGCACAGGCCCCGACGGCTCAATTTGACCAGTCCCCGACGGGTTTCGCTGAGGCCCTCAAGGAGGCCCTCAAGGAACTGAAGGAGGACCTGAAGCGGGATCTCACAATTACTATGGGAAACATGATCTCGGCCCGCACGGGCTATTCCCCTGAGCCGGTCCCCCGCCCCCCTCTCGCGGCGGACAGGAATAAGGTGACTGCAAGCCAGCCCACACCCCAGCCGGAACTTCTCTCTGGGGCGCCCTCAAGGACAGTGACACGTGCGCCGCCTATTAGGCAGCCTAAAGCCCCTGCGGCCCAGCCTTCGGCACCAGCGGCACCAGCGACCAAGAAGAGGGCTAACTCTGCTCCCAGGCAGAAGACGGCGAAGGAGCCCAGTGCCTCCCCACCCTCACAGCCGGCAACAACAACACAGCAGCCTGCTGAGTCTTGGACGCAGGTTGTCAAAAAGGGCAAATCTGGCAAATCCGCCAAGCCTTCTTCCCCCCCTGCCGCTCCGGCCCGGAAACCGGCACCTGCGGGCCCACGAAAGCTGGTTGTGCCCTCCACAGCTGCGATCGTGGTGGCCTTGAAGCCGGAGTCTGAGGCGACATACGCCTCAATCATGTCTAAGGCCACCACATCGGTGAACCTTGCTGATGTGGGTCTAGAGCACGTCAAGGTCCGCAAAACAGCTGCTGGAGCCAGGATTATTGAGGTGTCCGGGTCGGACAATGGCAGGGCGGCCGACGAACTCTGTCGGAAAATCACGGAGGTGATCGGAAAGGAAGCCCGAGTATATAGGCCCACCAAAATGGCGGACCTACGCATTTCGGGTCTAGATGAGGCAGCCACTCAGGAGGCGATCGCGGGAGCAATCGCTCAATTGGGCGAATGCCCACTAAGTGAAATAAAGGTGGGAACAATTAGGGCCCAATATAATGGGACAGGGTCGGCCCTGGCACAGTGCCCTATAACGGCAGCCAAGAGGGTCACCGCAGCGGGTCGAATACTAGTAGGATGGTCCTCGGCCCTGGTAGTGGCGCTGGACCCGACACCGATGAGGTGCTTCAGGTGCATGGGCACGGGGCACACCAGGGCACTGTGCCCATCGCCAGTGGACAGGAGCAGCCTCTGCTTCCGGTGTAGCAGGCCGGACCACAGGATGGCGGACTGCAAGGTGGAGGCTGCCTTTTGCTCGGTGTGTCATGCGGCCAAACGTCCAGCGGGGCACATAATGGGTGGCTTTTCGTGTGCGCCCCCACCAGCAAAAGGCAAAGAGGCTCTTCTGAAGACCCAAAGAGCCCCTCCAATGCGTAACGCCGACCAACCGGCCTGTGAGGGACAAAATATGGATATTTAATGCCAGTACACCCGCATCTGGACATCTTACAGTGTAATGTCAACCACTCCGCTCGTGCTCAAGATCTGCTTATGCAATTCACAGCGGAGTGGGGCATCTCCATAGCGGTGGTGGCGGAGCCATATTTTGTTCCTCCCCAGACAAACTGGGTAGGGGCCACAGACGGCAGGGTGGCCATGGTAGTACCGGCGGTGGGTGAGTTTCCGCCCCTTACGCCAATAACCCGAGGCCGGGGATACGCAGCGGCAAAATGGGGTGAAACTGTAGTTGTAGCGAGCTACTTCTCCCCCAATAAACCGCTTCGCGATTTTGAGCGATTCCTGGAAGAGATCGGAAATATTGTGAGGAGAGCGAGCCCTAGCCAGGTGCTCGTATTGGGCGATTTTAACGCCAAAAGTGAGGCTTGGGGCTCGCCCCTCACAAACCCAAAGGGAGCTGCCCTAAGGGATTGGGCGGTGGCGACGGGCTTGGCTGTCCTGAACCAGGGCAACGCTAATACTTGCGTGCGACGGCAGGGGGGGTCTATCGTCGACATATCGTTTGCGACTCCTGCCATCGCCGCGCGTATAACGAATTGGCGGGTCCTGGAGGAGGTGGAGACCCTCTCCGACCACCTCTATATACAAATGAGGGTCCACAATGCGCCGGTAGTCCCACCGATGCCCGGCCGAAGAAGAAATGGTTTCCCTAAGTGGACCATAACAAAGCTGGACCGCGAGATGGCGGACGAAGCCGCAATGGTTGAGGCATGGAATAATCCTCCTCCAGTAGCGCTAGGAGTGGATGAGCGTGCCTCACGCCTCCGCGAAAGTTTACAATCGATATGTGACGCAGCAATGCCACGCGCCGGACGACCTACAGCAAGGAGGAGGGTGTACTGGTGGTCGGAGGAAATCGCGGCCCTCCGTATCACCAGTAACGCGTGCCGCCGCGCATTCAATCGATGTCGACGGAGGAGGCATACTGAGGAGGAGGAGGAGGCAACGTACCAGGCCCTCAAAACGGCAAAAGAGGCTCTCAACCTGGCAATCGCCAAAAGAAAGGATGAGGCGAGAGAGGAATTCCTGGCCACTCTAGACCGGGATCCATGGGGGCGACCGTACAAGCTTGTACGCAACAAGATGAAACATGCCCCTCCCATGGACTCCCTAGAGCCGGAACTCCTCACGCGAATAGTGGAGGGCCTCTTCCCGCCGGCGCCCGACTTTACGCCGCCGGTAATGTCGGTCCCCTTGGCAGAACCGGTAGGTCCGATGGAGATCCCCGAGGTCTCCGATGAAGAGATGACGAGGGTAGACATCCGCCTAAGAGGATGTAAAAAGGCTCCTGGGCCTGACGGGGTACATGGGAAGGTCCTCCCTATCGTACTAAAGCATCTCGGAAATCGGATTAAGGAACTTTTCAGTGATTGCCTAAAAGAGGGCCGTTTTCCAAGATGCTGGAAAGAGGGTAGGCTATGCCTCCTCAGGAAGGAGGGCCGCCCGCCGGACAGTCCCTCCGGATATCGGCCTATAGTACTCCTGGACGAGGTCGGAAAGATGTTGGAACGCATCCTCGCTGGCCGCATTCTCCAACACCTCAGGAACACCGGCCCGAACATCAGTGACAGGCAGTTTGGGTTTCGGGCGGGGCTGTCCACGATGGACGCACTTTCCTCTCTGAGGGAATTTAGTGAAGATGCGGCGGGAAGAGGAGAGGGTGTCGTGGCGGTGTCACTTGACATCGCCAATGCTTTCGGCACCCTCCCGTATACTGTGATTAAGGAGGCACTTCGGTACCACGAAATGCCTCCATACCTGAGGACAATCGTGGAGCACTACCTATCTGAAAGGGTAGTGCTCTACGAAATGAGAGGGGGCCGTTGCGAGCGCGAAATGGCCTGCGGTGTTCCGCAGGGGTCAGTCTTAGGACCTCTCCTGTGGAACATCGGCTATGACTGGGTCATAAGGGGGGCACAGCTTCCCCGCATGTCCACCATATGTTACGCGGACGACACAATGGTGGCTGTGCGGGGAAGAGAATTGGGGGAGACCCTGAGGAGGGCGGCGGTCGCCACAGAAATGACGATTGGCCGCATACGACTACTTGGGTTAAGGGTGGCCCTCCCGAAAACAGAGGCAATAGTTTTCGGAGGAAAAAGATGGTGTCTGCCCGCCAACTTGACGATCCAAGTGGATAGAGAACCTGTCCAGGTCAAGGCCAACATCAAATATCTTGGCCTGGTCCTGGACAGAAAGTGGGACTTCGGGGAACATTTCATCCGACTTGCTCCCCGAATTGTGGGCGCGGCTTCCGCCCTAGGTAGGCTGCTGCCCAACGTGGGAGGACCGAGAGCCCCATGCCGCCGCCTCTTTGCGGGGGTTGTAAGAAGTATGGCACTATACGGCGCCCCGATTTGGGCGGACCGGCTGTCGAGTGAAAATAAATCCCTGCTCCGGCGGCCGCAGAGGGTGGTGGCTCTCAGAATAATTAGGGGCTACTCAACAGTATCCCATGCGGCGGCGTGTCTCCTTGCATCCACTCCTCCGTGGGAGCTCGATGCCCAGGTCCTAGCGGAGAGATACGTGTTGAAGGCGGAGGCCAGGGCTCGAGGAGAGTACTTGGACCCAGAAGCGGTAGAGCGGGCAGACCGAGAGGCTAAGGACAGGCTCCGGGAGCTATGGGAAGCCGGCCTGGAGGACTCCCGCTATGGAACACGCACCATAGGGGCAGTCCTCCCTCATATAGAGGAGTGGTTGAAGAGGAAACACGGGGCCCTATCATATAGGGCAACGCAGGTAATGACCGGACACGGCTGCTTCGGTCATTACCTGCACAACATAAAGAGGGAATTAGGGCCCCAGTGTCACGAATGCGGTGACCCTGATGACTCGGCCCAACACACCTTAGAGGTCTGCAGTCGTTGGGATGAGGAGCGCCGTACTCTAACGGCAGCAATAAAAACGATGGATCTCTCGCTGCACAGCGTCGTTGCGGCCATGCTGGGCAGCGAGAGAAAATGGAAGGCGGTAGTCTCCTTCTGCGAGGAGGTCATCTCGCAGAAGGAGGCAGCGGAGCGGGAGCGCGAAGACGCGGCCGACGTACACCCGCTTCGGCAGAGACGAAGAGGGAGAAGACGCGCGCAGTACGCTGCGGTGAACCGCGTCCTCCCTCGGTAGGGCCAGTGGGTTGAGGCCCACATTGCACGGCCCTACACGACTAAAGGGGGAATCAGAAGCGTCCCTGATTCTCCCTTCCTTTGTTGCGGGTTCCCCGGCCTAATGCCGGGAAGAGACGGGGGGCATTGTGGAAGAATGAATGCGCGAGCCCATGATGCCCCCATACAACGTCTGAGAGGGTGAGACGCCGGAGTGGGGTTTAGTGGGTATTCTCTTTCCCTCCCTCTCGCTAGGAGAGGGAGCCGAAAGAGTGAGTCCCACATACCCTCCCCATTATGGCCTTCCCCAAGGCCTGGGAGGGATGCGTAAAAGCATTCCCCACTCCGTCAAAAAAAAAAAAAAAAAAAAAAAAAGGTTAGGTTAGGTTAGGTTAGGTTAGGTTAGGTTAGGTTAGGTTAGGTTAGGTTAGGTTAGGTTAGGTTAGGTTAGGTTAGGTTAGGTTAGGTTAGGTTAGGTTAGGTTGTGGGCGGATGTCGATGAGGAAGTAAACCTCTCGGAGATGTCTCCTGACGATGGAGACAATCTCAAGGAGGCTGATAGGGAGGGTTCAGGAAGTGGTGCGAAGACCTTGAACCGGAAAGGAAAAGGGGAAAAAAGGGTAAGAGCCCGCTCAGTCAGCGAGGAAGAGGCCCCGGAACGCAAACTGGGCACTTCCCACCGTGGCCGTGGCAAAGGTCATTATACTGGGCTTGGCGCCGCTAGAGCCAAACTGCAGCAGGCGCAACAGGAAGAATATGAGACAGATGCTGATATGGATACCAACCATAGTCCCAAACCAAGACGGAGCACGGGCAGGCGGTCGCGTAGCCCAGTATGCATGAATTTAACACGAGATGTGTTCGATACTCCTGGTGATCGCATCAAGGCCTATGCCCAGGATATTATGAAGGATGCCGGTAAGAGCAAGAATCTCAAGGGTGCGATATGGGGCAGTATTAACTCTGCGTGCAAAGAGTTAATGGATATTGCAGACGCACTTGGGGAGTCAGATGTTGTCCGCTCCCTTAAAGCAGACAACCAAAGGATGCGGAAGGAGTTGGAACATCTCCGACTCGAAACGAAGGCACTGCGCACGGCTTTTTCGGAGCGCAATCTGACGAAGGAACCAACGGTGGGGAGGAATGACGATATGTCCGCCCTCCTTCAAGATATGGGCACTCTCATGGACACTCGTCTAGGGGAATTCAAGCGCGAAATCTTCGTGTCTTTGGGAGAGATGGTCAATGCCCGCCTCGAGAGGGTGGAGGGACGCCTACCACCAGAGCCCATCCTCCGGCCGCCGCTGGCTTCCGACAGGAGGGTGCTCCTAGACCTGGAAGTGACGGGACACCAAGATTTTGAGCCTAGCGCCCCAAGGCCGAAAAAGAGAAATAAGGGGGCATCTCAGTCGGTCTCCCAAATGGCGTCTAGTCAAACATCAGGGGGGGCGTCCAGAGTGGCTGAATTGACCCAGCTGCTGCCGTCTCCAGTTGGGCAGGTCAAAACCAGGCCTGTACCTGCACCAAGGGCCAAAAAATCCCAGGAGGCGGTCCCTGCTGCCAGGGCGCCAAGGGGAGTGGCTCGGCCGAGTGTGCCACCGCCTGCACCCCCACAGGATAGTTGGACTACGGTGGTCAAGAAGAACAAGGGCAAGGGCAAGGGTTCTGCCCCGCCCCAGTCCCAACAGCAGCAGACTCCGACCAGGGGCACAGCCCTGAAAAAGACGACGGCCCCGAAACTAGTGGCCCCAAATATGGCGGCGGTCGTGGTGGCTCTTAAGCCTGAGGCTCAAACTGACTACAGGACGGTCATGGAAAAGGCCACCACGCTAAAACTGGCGGAACTTGGAGTTGATCACCTCAAAGTGCGCAAGTCGGCCACAGGGGCGCGAATCATTGAGGTCCCCGGAGCGCAGAGCAGCCAAGCGGCTGACAACCTGGCAGACCGACTCCGTGATCTAATAGGCGATGTGGCAGATGTATACCGGCCAGTAAAAAAAGCAGAAATTAAGATTTCCGGATTTAACGAGTCCGTCACTCCGGAGATCATAAAAAAGGAGGTTGCCGCCAGAGGCAATTGTAAAGAGGAGCAGGTGATGGTTGGCGCAATCAGAATGGCAGCAAATGGGTCCGGCTCAGTCATCATACGCTGCCCACTAACAACGGCTAAAGTGGTCGTCACAGCAGGACGCATTGTGCTCGGATGGTCAGCGGCGCGTGTAGAGGCTCTGGAACAGCTACCTTTACGCTGTTACCGCTGCATGGGGACGGGACATACGAGGCCTCTGTGCCCGTCTCCGGTGGATAGAGGCAACTGGTGCTACAGGTGCAGCAAACCAGGTCACATGAGCAAGGACTGCACTGCGTTGGCCCCCTGGTGCGCTGTATGCCACCACGCGGGACTAAAGGCGGGGCATGTGATGGGCGGGCAAGCTTGCACCCCCCCACCAGTTAGAGGGAAGGAAGCCTGCACTGCTGGCCCTGGTGCTGCTGCCGCGGCCGCTTCCCCGAATGTACCTGAAAATCGGACGGAACAACAACTTATGGATATTTAATGTCACAAATGCAAAATTTAGAAATACTCCAATGCAACGTAAACCACTGCGCTCGTGCACAAGATCTTATGATCCAACACATGGCGGAGTGGGAGGTTGCTGCGACTGTTGTAGCGGAGCCGTACTATGTCCCTGCGCAATCAAACTGGGTAGGCGATAGGGTTGGAAATGTAGCCATAGTGGCACCGGCTATGGGTGGTCTGCCCCTCTCCAGAGTGTCATGTGGCTCTGGATACGTATTGGCCAAACTGGGGGACATTGTGCTAGTTGGTGTTTACTTCTCCCCTAATAGGCCACTGCGGGAGTTCGAGGCCTACCTGGAGAGGCTCGGACGGGCGGTAGCTGGAGCAGCTCCCTCCCCCATAATGGTCCTGGGAGATCTGAACGCCAAATGTGCTGCCTGGGGCTCCCCTAGGACCGATCCCAGAGGAGCGGTACTCCTGGACTGGTTAACTGGACTCGGACTTGAGGTGGTCAACCGGGGCGCAGCCGACACTTGCGTGCGCCGCCAGGGGGGATCAATTGTCGATGTCACTCTGGCCTCCCCAGTGGTGGCAGCACGCATAGCAGACTGGCGAGTCCTAGCAGACACGGAGACCCTCTCTGACCACTTATATATCAGAATGAGGGTCTCCAGAGCCCGGCAATGCCAACAGCCCAGACCGGCGAGAGGAGCGGGGAGCCTGCCGAAATGGAGCCTGGCCTCTCTGGACCGTGAAGCGGCAAGGGAGGCAGCTATGGTAGAAGCTAGGTGGGGGCGGCAACTACCCGAGGATGCCAACGTGGACATTATGGCCCTGGACTTCCGGGCCTCCCTCACGAGGACTTGCGACGCCTCAATGAGAAGAGCGGGGCCACCTCGAAGGAAAAGGGCCACATATTGGTGGTGTCCAGAGGTTGCCGCTCTACGGCTTACCAGCAATGCGGCACGTCGGCAATACACGCGCTGCCGAAGAAGGCGGCACACACAAGAGGAGCTAGACGCGTACTACGTAGCGCTAAGTGAGGCCAAGGGGGCCCTGAGCATCGCCATTGCCAAGGCGAAAGATGCGGCGCACACGGCCTTTTTGGCCTCTCTAGACGAGAACCCATGGGGGCGGCCCTACAAACTTGTAAGGAAAAAGCTCCGCCAGGCCGCTCCTATGGATGCAATGCAAATGGGGCCCCTCCAAAACATATTAGAGGGGCTGTTTCCTCCAGCTCCAGAATTCAACCCGCCTGCAATGGTGGTGCCCCGAGAGGAGGAGCTGATGGAACCGGAGATGGTACCCCTTGTGACGGAAGGTGAAATGGCCTATGTGGCCCATAGATTAAGAGCCTGCAGAAAAGCTCCTGGTCCGGACGGAGTACACGGAAAAATAATCCCTGTAGTGATGGAGTACCTTGGAGACTGCCTCAAATCCATCTTTGACCAGTGCCTAAAGGATGGGCTTTTTCCAAGGTGCTGGAAGGAGGGTAGAGTGTGCCTCCTCCGGAAGGAGACTAGACCGGCGGATTCCCCTTCCGGATGGAGGCCCATTGTGCTGTTGGATGAGTCCGGAAAAATGCTCGAACGCATAGTAGCTTCCCGGATCACCCGGCACCTAAATGAGACGGGGCCAAATCTCTCGGACCGCCAATATGGGTTCCGGAATGGCAGGTCCACAATGGACGCTTTGGGGGCACTTCGTGCCTTTTGTGAGGATGCCCAAAGAAGAGGGGAGGGAGCCATTGCGGTGTCTTTGGACATTGCTAATGCATTCGGTACCCTCCCGTACTCGGTGATTCGGGAGGCACTCAAGTATCACGAGGTGCCCCTATATCTAAGGCGAGTCGTTGACCACTACCTATCGGACAGGGTGGTGGTCTGCGACACTCCTAACGGACGGTTAGAGAGACGAATGGCCTGCGGCGTTCCTCAGGGGTCCGTGCTTGGACCCCTGTTATGGAACGTTGGCTTTGACTGGGCCATCCGTGCAGTGCTGCTCCCCCGAATGGCCCTCATGTGTTACGCTGATGACACAATGGTGGCCGTCCGGGGCGAGGAACTGACAGAGGCATTGCGGAGGGCGGAAGTGGCGGTGGACCTCATAGTCCTAAGAATCCGCCTCCTAGGACTGAAGGTCTCCCTCCCGAAGACCGATGTGATAGTCTTCGGGAGAAGAGGATGGAGGGTGCCCGTGGGTGCCTCCCTTAGAATAGGTGGCGAGGACGTTCAGGTGAGGCCCCATATCAAATATCTTGGCCTCACACTGGACAGGAGGTGGAATTTCGAGGAGCATTTCCGCCAAATTGCTCCCCGCATAGTGACGGCAGCTTCGGAGCTGGGACGGCTGCTGCCCAACGTGGGAGGGCCCTCCCACGCATGCCGACGTCTTTATGCTGGAGTAGCCCGATCGATGGCCCTCTACGGGGCCCCGATCTGGGCCGACAAACTGAGTCCAGCCAATAAAGCCTTACTGCGGAGGCCCCAACGAGTTGTAGCCATACGCGTTTGCAGGGCCTACGTGACAGTAGGATGGGCGGCGGCGTGTGTGTTGGCGGGCACCCCACCTTGGGAACTGGTCGCTGAGGTGCTCGCCGATGAGCATATGCGGAGGATCAGGAGCAGGGAGACAGGAAATTTCCCTGCTCCTGAAGAAGTGCGAAATGCGCGCAGAATTGCGCTGAGAAGGCTGCGCGAAAAGTGGAAGGAGGACCTGGAGAACTCTCCCTACGGAACCCGTACCATAGGGGCAGTTCTCCCGTCGTTGGACAGATGGCTGGATCGGACGCACGGCAGGGTGGGGTACAGACTGGCGCAGGTGTTGACCGGACATGGGTGCTTCGGTCACTACCTGCACAGGATTGGTCGCGAGCCTACCCCAGCCTGCCATCAGTGTGGTGAGACGGATGACACGGCCCAGCATACCCTGGAGGTGTGCAATCGCTGGGTCGTGGAGCGTAGCGCGCTGGCGGTAGCCACTGGGACGGATGATCTCTCGCTGCACAGCGTTGTGGCGGCCATGTTGAACAGCGAGAGATCCTGGGAGGCGGTGGTCTCCTTCTGCGACACTGTTATCTCGCAAAAGGAGACCGAGGAGAGGCAACGGGAGGAAGATCCGAATGCACATCCGATCCGGCGCAGACGATTGGGAGGGAGGCGCAGGCGGTTTGCCATCAGGAACCGTGCCATACCCCAGTAGGGCAGCGGGTAGGGGACCCGCATAACACTGCCCTGCACGGGAGGGGGGAGAGTTAGTTATGCGTTTGCTGACTCTTCCCAAACCTGGTGTGTAGTCCCGGTTCGTTAACCGGGCCAGGACTGCCGGGGGGTGTCGTGGTGACATGCTCGCGACCCCATTGCACCCCCCTAACGGCAAAGACGGAAACGCCGCAGGGGTTTTAGTGGGTATCCTTCTCCCCTCCCTCTGACTAGCAGAGGGAGTTACGGGAGGAGCGAGTCCCACATATCACCCCCAATGGGCGTCCCCAGCCCGGGGGTGAATGCATAAACGCATTTCCCCTGCGACAAAAAAAAAAAAAAAAAAAAAGGTTAGGTTAGGTTAGGTTAGGTTAGGTTAGGTTAGGTTAGGTTAGGTTAGGTTAGGTTAGGTTAGGTTAGGTTAGGTTAGGTTAGGTTAGGTTAGGTTAGGTTAGGTTAGGTTAGGTTAGGTTAGGTTAGGTTAGGTTAGGTTAGGTTAGGTTAGGTTAGGTTAGGTTAGGTTTTTTTTTTTTTTTTTTTTTTTTTTTTTTTTTTTTCTCTTGTTCTACCTCCAACATGATCGGAGTCTATGTTAAGCTGTCTCGTTCGTTCCAGTTCTCGCAATTATTCCTCTCGCACTTTCATGCTGCATACTATCTTTCATTCATCCTTCATCTTTCGTGACTTTTCCTGGGTGGGGCTCCCAGCTACGCTATTCTATCTACTCTTATTTCTATTGGGTTTACGGCGAGGTTTTTATTCGTTTCAATAATACAAAGGTTCAGTGGATTTATATGTTACACAGTTTTCTTTCTTATTTTCTATGGTTTTCTATTTACATATTTTTATTTATTTATCTATTGTTTAAATTTTGTGACATATTCATGTATAAATCTTTGATATTTATTTGTACATCTGTTTTGTTTATGTTTATTACATTATAAGTCATTATATTGTTTAAACATAATTTACTTATTTCGTTTTATTTCTATTTATTACAGCTCTTACAATTTTGGTACAGTATACTAGAAACCTGTCTCTGTTTCTACTCTCCATTATGTCACTAATATTTTGTGCTGTCAAATTTATATTTAGACTTTGTTCCAGGTCGAGTCTTTCCTTGGCGTGAACAGGGCATTCTAATAGAATGTGTAAGACCGTCTCTTGCATTGCAGGATCACAGATGCATGATGGACTCTCCTTACACTTGAAGCGATTCAAGTATTCTGAGAATCCACCGTGCCCTGTCATTAGTTGCGTCTTTATATTAGTTGCTTCCATCTTTCTGACCGTCCTGTACGCCGTAATAGCATTCGGGAAGAAGAGTTTGGTGCCCGACGCTGTGTCTCCAGTCGCATATCTTTTATTCCATTCGTCAAGCGTATCCCGACGAATACTTCGCTTGACGAAGGACACCGGGCATAGTTCGTAATCCGGTTTTCGTTTGGAGTTTTCAGCGGCCTCTTTTGCTAATTGGTCTGCTCTCTCGTTCCCTTCCAGACCTGCGTGAGCCTTTATCCAGTGTAAGTGGACGGCTTTACCTTGAAGGTATGAAGTCCTAAGGTTCTCTCTCGCTTCCACGGCCAGTGGATGTAGGCATTGGCTGTTTTTAACGGTTTGGAGGGCCGCCATAGAGTCGCTGTAAACTCCAAACGACTTTGCTTTGTGTCTTATTATTTCTCCAGTTGCTTTACACAGTGCTAGCAGCTCTGCCTGGTAAACCGTGCTATAGCTTGGTAGAGCAAGCTTTTGGGTCTTGGTTTCTGACGTACTGTTCCAGATGGACAATGCTGCTCCTACTTTTCCGCCGAGCTTGCTGCCGTCAGTGAATATACGAACTTCGTAGTTGTTATTTGCATCGTATTGTTCCTGGTTTGCCAGGCTTACTATTTCAAGTTTGCTCTGCTCAGCAGGGTGGGGAGTTTCGGCAGCTGGGGTCATTTTTTCGACATCACGGTCACACAGCAACGGCAAGGGAACTCCTTTCTTTGCTTCGTATAATGAGGCAGCTTCCCTAACTCTTAGATCGAGAGGAAGCAACCCCGCCAGTACCAAGGCCGCATTGAGTGACACGGTACGATACGCCTTGCACATTTTTTGTGCAATTCCTCTTTGTACAGCAGCTAATTGTTTAATTACCCCGAGTTTCGCGGCCGCTGGTGCCCACACACTGGCGGCGTACAGAATGATAGGTTCCACGGTTGCTACATATATTGTGCGCACGACTTCAGGATGCAGTCCCCAGTTGGTCTTGGCGGCTCGTGCTAGCTGTTTGTGGATGCCGATCGCCTTTCTGCAGACATTTGCAACATGCGCGTTAAACGTGAGTTTTTCATCGATTGTTACTCCCAACATTTTTATTTCTTTAGCCATTTCAATGCTGGTCCCGCCCATATTCAGCCGTGGGGTATCGTATTTTAATTTTCTCGTTATAACCATCGCACTGGTTTTATGTGGGGCAAATTTCAATTTGTTATCTATACCCCATTTCTGAACATAGTCAAGAGCAGGATTGGCACTTCTTTCAATGTCCATGGCAGTTTTTCCATCAAACAGCAAAACCACGTCATCCGCGAATGCCTGGCAGTGGACTTTTTTAGTTTCCAAGGTCTTGAGAAGTGGATCCAAGAGGAGGTTCCACAGGATCGGTCCACCGATTGAGCCCTGTACACATCCCTTGGTCGTGCTCACACCATACTCTTCACCAGCGTATCTCACTTTTACTTTTCTGTTCTGGAGGTAACTGTCCACCACCTTCCTCAAAGCTGGTGGGCAGTCCTCTTCTGCCAGGCGGACTCTTATGGCAGGCCACCATGCTGAGTCGAAGGCTCCCTCTATGTCCAGCGATACTATGGTTACTATTTTCTTCTCATCTAGTTTATTTTTAATATGTTGTAACATGGAATAGAGGGAGTCCTCGGTACTCCTCTGCGGCATGAATCCATATTGCCGAGGGCTGGTTCTTGGGACTAGGTGATGTTTTAAGCGGGCTACCAGCATTTTTTCATAAACTTTGCCAAGTATCGGAAGCAGTCCTATCGGTCTGTACGATTTGGGTGTTGTATAATCAGTCTTTCCTGGTTTCCTTAGAATCACCACCGTTGCCGTTTTCCAAGCTCCCGGAAAGTAGCCGCAGGCGAGACACTTGTTGAGTACGGATAGGAATACCTCAGGGTTGCATTTTATTGCTTGGGTACATATGTCCGCTGTAAAGCCGTCCTCTCCTGGGGCTTTCTTTGGATTAAAGGACTCATAGGCCCATTCAAGTTCCATTGCTGTGAATGGAGGTTCACAAAAGTCACTTTGCTCTTCTTCATTCACTTGGTCGGCTCTTTCTCTGATGAGTCTATGATGTTCACTGTCGTCTGTGGCCGAATCACTTGGATAAAAAGTGTCTGCCAACAGTCGAACTGAGCCCTTCGCGTCCAATATGTCTCCTTCTTTAGCGAGCGGCAAATCTTCTTCTCTTTGTGTTGTTCTGCCTATCACCCTGTAAATACCCTCCCATAGACCCTCCTTGTCCTGTTTCCTACAAAATTCTTTCCAAGAGTCAACTTGGGCTCTGACTGCCTCTTCCTCATATTCTGCCTTGACTTTCAGGTATTCCTCCACGACCCTCGATCTCCGCACGGGGGCTGCACACCTTATTCTTCTCTTCCTGGTGGCGACCTCCTTCTTCATGCTAGCAAGTTTCTCTGACCACCATGGAAGGGTGAACTGTTCTTTTGCTTTCTTTTTTGGTAGTACTAGGTTGCACGTTGTTTGAACAGCCTTGTTGAAATTATTAACAATCAGTTCAATTTGTGCCGCGTTAACTGCTTTTGCTATTTCTTGGACTTGGATGTTATTATCTTTTAACAATTGGTTCAGTTTATCATTAAACTGTGTCCAATCTGCTTTTTTTGTATTATACATTCTAGTAGTCCTTTGTACCTGTATGCCAATGAGCTTTGAGAGTTTAATTTTGAATAGTATTCCATTGTGATCAGAGCTCGTCAGTCCTTGGTCCACTCTCCAATCATCCACCAGGTCGAGGATATTTGTTGAGCACGCTGTTATGTCGACATAACTAGTATAATGCCGATTCCCCCTGCAGGTGTCGAAGGTCGGGATATCTCCTTTGTTCAAAATATGAAAATCGAGTTCGTCTAGTGTCGCTGCTAGGAGTTCTCCTCTGCTGTCTATTGTAGGACTCCCCCACCAGGTGCTCTTTGCGTTGGCATCTCCTCCTATTATCCACTTTATGGAGCCCAATTCCTTCAGTATGGTTTCTAGGTGTTCCAGGTAAGGTTCTAGCGGTTGATCTGGTTCGAAGTACAGTGAAACGAGTGCAACCTTCCAGGCCTGGGTCTCTATCCCCACTACTGCGATGTTGTTAGTGGTGAGTTTTGGGTACTGGGTAACTTTAATGCCTTCGCTAAAGACTGCTATAGCAGCCTTCACAGTCCCTTCACCTGGGTCTGCGGCCTGGAAGATCCGGACGCCCCTGCAGCTTCTCACCTTTTTTCCTCCGCCCACATATGGTTCCTGTAGGAGTGCCGCAGTTATACCCCGTTTTTCCGCCTCTGTGTAGAGTTCTTCCGTTGCTAACTTTTTCCTTTGGAGATTTGCTTGAGCGATCTGGTGAAAGATTTGTTTGTCTTGGGTGCCCTTAGCAATACGCCACGCTTGACCTTGCTAAGTCGTCCCATTTTTTCCTTGTAGGGCAGGTATGGCTAAAGGCGTTATGTTCTGTATCTTCTACTCCGATTTTCACGCAGTTTCGGCACTTTGGTGTTTGTTTGGTGAGCCAGTCGGAGCATTCCGCTCTTAGATGAGGGCCGCCACAGTGGCTGCATAAGTCAGCAGACTCCGTGCAGTATCGTCTCCCGTGGCCGTATCCCAGGCAACGGGTGCACTGGATTAACGGCGACTGGTCCTCGACTCTGATACGTTGGAGGTCCACGTGGACGGTCCCGGCCTCTGTAGCTCTTTGCCATATTGTGGGGGAGGCGCATATTACCACATTGCAGGTGTGGGGGTTCCTCGTCCTCCTTCTAAACTTCACTTCGAGCCTATTGTCCTTTTCATCGAGGTCGCGAAAAATGCCCCGGTTTTGGTTTTTCATTGCTTTAATGATGTCCTCGTCAGTGTTTACTGAGAGGACTCCCCTCAAAAGCAGTAGCGGGTCTTTATTTTTCACGTCCTCGACTACAAGGTTGACTCCCTCTTTCTTCAATCTTTCCTTTACCTTTTCTCTTTCCTGTTGAGTTTGTAATCCCATTATAATCTTCCTATCCTTTGCCTTCCTTACCTTTTCGACCTGGACCCATCCGTCTTTTGCATCTACTGCCTTTCTTATCCTGTCTAGTACCTCTTCTCCGCTTTCAGTCTCATCCGTTGAGGTGACGACAACCGAGTGTAGTGTATTTCTTTGTAGGGCTGGTCTCGCAGTTGATAGCGCGCCCTGAGTTCCTGCTGTTATACTAGCGTACGTCGCGGTCGTCGCCATCCTCTCTAGGGTCTCACGCTGGGTCTCCATTGAGGCCTTCAATTCGTCCATCTTTTTATTGTTTATTTCAATGAGCCTGGTTTGTTCTTCCAATTTGGACAGGATGTTCTCAGTGTCTGCTCTGGGCGGTTTTGTGTCCTTGCTTACCTCCAACGTTGTGTTGAGGGTAGTTTTCTCTATGGCCAGATTCGAGGCCCCTTTATTTTCCATTTGTGTTTCCCCTTCCTTGCTTTCTGCTACCGCTTCTTTTACCAGCTGGTAGAGTCGATCCAGTGCTGACAATACTCCCGTCTTTATGATGTTCGAGGTGTTTCTTGAGCTGTTCATATGTTGTTTTGCTCTGTTCAGGCATGCCCTCGCCTCACTTATCCTGTCCTTGTATTTCTCCGGCGCTGGGCTCGAAGGCTTTTGTTCCGCAGGGTTTGCCTTTTTCTTAGTGGCGCCCTTGCTTTGTAACAAGGCTTCCCTCTGCTTTGCCTGGCCTGCCTGCTCCGCCTCACCCGTTTCTATAGTCCAGCTCACGTTCGCGTGTTTTAAGGGTCCTGCCTGTTCAGGTTTGGCTGGGTTTTGGGGTTTGGGTTGGGTTTGGAAGTGGTGTTGGGGTTGGGGTTGGGGTTGGGATTGAGGTTGTAGTTGGGAGCCCTGTGGTTTTGGCATGTTGGTTCCCACGGCCGGCACCGGGAGGGCCGCGAAGGCTGGCTTTGATATTACATCAGCACCCGCGGCCCCTCCTGACGATGGGCTTGGTGAAAGCCGGAAGGTGCTGTCCAGCTTCACCCGTTCCGCAGGACCTGCCTGCTTCGTTACTGCGGTCGGAGTGATTTTGGGGGGTATGGGAATATGGCTTTTTCCCTGTTCCCACTCTCCGATACTTCGTCTTACGTTTGGAGGAGGTACCTGTTCCGTCGGCGTACCGGCCGTCGGTGTTTCCGGTTGTGTGGGGGACATCTCCGATTCGGCGCCTTTCATTGGAGTCCTAAACATTGCCATGGAGGTAGTTGTTAATCTGAACCCCTGTAAAGGGGGGGTTTAAGTATCAAGGTGGGGTTTAGTCAAATAAAACTCAGAATTTTTATTATCAATGTAGAGTCGCAAACTCTACTCTCACTTGAAGTTAGAGGTTGCAATGAGTTACAGACTCTAGTCTATTATGGGTTCTAACTTAAACACAATGAAACATACAAATAATACAATAAAATTTTTGCTCTATATAGAGTCAGTCTGGTGACTATAGTGTCGGTCTGCTGTCGGATTTTAATAATACTAATATAGTCACAGAGTCTGTAAATTTATACAACTAGTTTTTATTTGCTCTATGTAGAGTCCGTAAAGATGCCTCTGTACAGGGGAGACAGTAGTAACTTAATTCTAAGGATGAGCAGTCCGTCTGCGCTTTCAAAGTTTGGGAAGTCGGTTTCCGTGTGCTTTTACCGTGGAACGGAAAAGAGGCTCTATGTAGAGTCGTTTTGTCAATACCGACTGATAGCCCTCCCCGAGCCCTTGCCAACGATACCAAACACGACTCTGCTATTCCTACTGGTTCCGGAGTTACTAAGGTCTAAATTTTCTGGTTTCCGTCCAGAAACCAGTTTCTGGATTCGGTATCCGCCTGTATCTCCGGATCCGCTGGTCCTACAGACCCGTGCTTGGGCTCGTTTTTCTGGGCTCGACGAGCTCTATCCAACGGAGTCACTTTCAGGCGAGAAAAAATTTCAGTTTTTCAGTTTCCTGAAAATGCCTGAATTTGTCTGAAACCCTTTTCCTCGCCCGAAGACGTGCCCGCTGATTTCCCTGGTGAAAATCCCGAGTTTCTACGACTCTCCGTTCCGGAGATAGCGAGATTTTAAAATTTTCAAAATGGCGGCGAGAACTGTCAAAGTCCGACTTTGACCGCTGGCTTCTCGGGTTCTAGAGGTCGCAGAAACACCGGATTTTCGATGTCTATCCTAGCTTATCCTACACTATTGGCTGACACCACCTTCAGGGCTGAAATTTTTTCAGGAATTTTCAGGTTAAATTTTCCCTGAAAATCTCCGAAAAGTGTCAAGGGTGGTAGTTGGGTCTGCTGTGTCCACAAGGAAGAAAACCGCGCTCCGCCAGCCCAATTGGTTGCCGAGATATTACTGTTAGAAGAAAACAAAGATGGCCGCCGAACTGTCAAACTCAATGTTTGAAGGCTGATATCTCGGGAACCGATAGCCGGAGAAAGTTCGGACTTTCTTCCCTGCTTGTCGCCTTTTCTCCTCTTTCACTCTAAAGTGGTCTCAGCCCTTAAAAAACTTTTGCGAGATAATCACCTTAAACCGGTTGTAATCGGTTTTAACTCAAAAATGGCTGCCAAAGGTGAAAATCCGAGTTCTCTATGCCTTGTGGTTTCTGAGATATCTAATTTTGAAAATTAAAACCAGAAAAAACAAAATGGCGGATTTCGGGTTTCTGGCCAATTTAAATGGTACAGGATCCGCGTTTTCGGTTTCCCGAAGTACAGTAACGAATCTAAAACTATATATAACGTGAAAAAGTAATATTTTATATTAATTTAGAATATATTAGCGAAAATGAGTAAAAAATCAATAACTTTGAAACCACTAGACATAAAAATACACAAAAAACTGTAAAATTAACACAAAATATACATCTACAACATACAATTAAAATCTAAAATAGTCTCTTACAAAAGTTTTTCACTGTCAAATTTTTTCTAAGTTTTTTGGAAAATCAAAAATTTTACTATTTAGAAGTGTCCAAAAATGTCCAAACTTGATAGGTGTGTTCTCCCAGCTAGCGCGCAGCGAATTTTACATTAAAAAATATAGGGTCTGCCTGAACTTTTTGCACTATTCACTCTTAAAGTTTTAATTTTTGAAGTGAAATATTTCCGAAACTGTCTATCCAAAAAATCTGTTTGAAATACCGTTAAGGTCCAGGTGGTGTGCCGCTTCGTCCCCAGTTGTTCAAAGTTGCCGCTCGCGTCCGGATCTGTGACCACGCCACCACGTGGTACTTGTTTTTTTGGAGATTGTGCCTCGACGGTGCGTCTCCCAGATGTCGCTGAGGTGTCGTCGTATAGGGCTCGTCGAGGCGCTTCTGACGACGTATCACACGTGGAGGTTGCAGCGACCAGGCGCGCCGCGGACAGCGTTTTTGTTGTTTCTAACCTCTAAAATTGAGGTTTTCGGCCAATTCTCCTTCGCACTGTGATCCGTGGGTTGAGCACTTATTGGCACTTTATTGGTCTTGCAATTACGCGTAAAACAACACCACTTTCACCGCGATCGGTCTAAAATTGCCACTTCTACGAATTTTTTCCCGCGGAGCTTTGCGGAAACGCTGTTGTTTCGACGCTGGGGGGTGCGTGACTGGGTTAGGTTAGGTTAGGTTAGGTTAGGTTAGGTTAGGTTAGGTTAGGTTAGGTTAGGTTAGGTTAGGTTAGGTTAGGTTAGGTTAGGTTAGGTTAGGTTAGGTTAGGTTAGGTTAGGTTAGGTTAGGTTAGGTTAGGTTAGGTTAGGTTAGGTTAGGTTAGGTTAGGTTAGGTTAGGTTAGGTTAGGTTAGGTTAGGTTAGGTTAGGTTAGGTTAGGTTAGGTTAGGTTAGGTTAGGTTAGGTTAGGTTAGGTTAGGTTAGGTTAGGTTAGGTTAGGTTAGGTTAGGTTAGGTTAGGTTAGGTTAGGTTAGGTTAGGTTGAGGTTTTTCAGTGAGGCGTTTATAGAGCGATTTCGGCGATTTTTGGTATAGAAATAAAGACAATTTTTGGCTATCCATTCCGGTTATCGAAACAGCTCTTACTTGACGACTTGGCGATTTATTGGATTTCTTGTGCTTTTTGAGTAGGTACGGTTTTTGTGCGGTTTTGGTTTTTCACTAAAAAATTTCTATCTTTTTTCTCTTATTTTTTGTGTTCTCTGTTTTAGTCTTTAAAAATCTAGTTTCTATTTCTCTTTCTTTTTCCGTTTTCTCTGCAGCGCTGGGCCTTTTGGTTCCAGAGTTATAGGGAAAACAATTCTTTGTTTTGAAGTTTGGAAACTTGTCTTAATTTTCGGAAAAATTTTTTATCTTCTGTTCTCTTCTTTGTTCTTCTTTTTTAGTGATTAGGTTATTAGGAGAAAGATAAGGGCTATCTGTTGCCGGTTCAAACATAATTTTCTGACTTCAGGATCAGAAGTTATTAAGGAATAACTGAGTGCTATTTCCTTTTTTCAGGCGCTTTCAACTACACGACTTAAGTTTGTAAATTTTTGAAAAACGATAGCGTCTGAACGCAGGAAGCTAGAGTTCAAGCGTTTCTAGATTTGGATAGAGGAGGTTAAACTCCATATTCCTATTCTTGTTTGGAAATTTTTGGACAACTAGAAGGGGGTGAAAAAAATCTTCAAACCCAATTTTCGTAACTTTGTCAAGTGTGATACGGATCACACTTGACCGTTTTTTCGAAAAAAAAAAATCTGTGGCCGCCTCCTCCATAGTTATGGAGGGGGTAAATCCGGATCCGGGTGGGAATAAAGGAGGGGAACGTAGGGAGCTGAGAAACAGGGGGGATAAAGGGAGTTCTGGGGAAATGGGGACCAATATGGTGTCCCAAAGGGACGTGATGCCAGAAATGAGCAATGATTTGGACGATTCTGGGAGGGGGTACATTGGCGGGGGGGATGTCTCCCCAACCCCTACTTTGGGGAGATTGTGGGCGGATGTCGATGAGGAAGTAAACCTCTCGGAGATGTCTCCTGACGATGGAGACAATCTCAAGGAGGCTGATAGGGAGGGTTCAGGAAGTGGTGCGAAGACCTTGAACCGGAAAGGAAAAGGGGAAAAAAGGGTAAGAGCCCGCTCAGTCAGCGAGGAAGAGGCCCCGGAACGCAAACTGGGCACTTCCCACCGTGGCCGTGGCAAAGGTCATTATACTGGGCTTGGCGCCGCTAGAGCCAAACTGCAGCAGGCGCAACAGGAAGAATATGAGACAGATGCTGATATGGATACCAACCATAGTCCCAAACCAAGACGGAGCACGGGCAGGCGGTCGCGTAGCCCAGTATGCATGAATTTAACACGAGATGTGTTCGATACTCCTGGTGATCGCATCAAGGCCTATGCCCAGGATATTATGAAGGATGCCGGTAAGAGCAAGAATCTCAAGGGTGCGATATGGGGCAGTATTAACTCTGCGTGCAAAGAGTTAATGGATATTGCAGACGCACTTGGGGAGTCAGATGTTGTCCGCTCCCTTAAAGCAGACAACCAAAGGATGCGGAAGGAGTTGGAACATCTCCGACTCGAAACGAAGGCACTGCGCACGGCTTTTTCGGAGCGCAATCTGACGAAGGAACCAACGGTGGGGAGGAATGACGATATGTCCGCCCTCCTTCAAGATATGGGCACTCTCATGGACACTCGTCTAGGGGAATTCAAGCGCGAAATCTTCGTGTCTTTGGGAGAGATGGTCAATGCCCGCCTCGAGAGGGTGGAGGGACGCCTACCACCAGAGCCCATCCTCCGGCCGCCGCTGGCTTCCGACAGGAGGGTGCTCCTAGACCTGGAAGTGACGGGACACCAAGATTTTGAGCCTAGCGCCCCAAGGCCGAAAAAGAGAAATAAGGGGGCATCTCAGTCGGTCTCCCAAATGGCGTCTAGTCAAACATCAGGGGGGGCGTCCAGAGTGGCTGAATTGACCCAGCTGCTGCCGTCTCCAGTTGGGCAGGTCAAAACCAGGCCTGTACCTGCACCAAGGGCCAAAAAATCCCAGGAGGCGGTCCCTGCTGCCAGGGCGCCAAGGGGAGTGGCTCGGCCGAGTGTGCCACCGCCTGCACCCCCACAGGATAGTTGGACTACGGTGGTCAAGAAGAACAAGGGCAAGGGCAAGGGTTCTGCCCCGCCCCAGTCCCAACAGCAGCAGACTCCGACCAGGGGCACAGCCCTGAAAAAGACGACGGCCCCGAAACTAGTGGCCCCAAATATGGCGGCGGTCGTGGTGGCTCTTAAGCCTGAGGCTCAAACTGACTACAGGACGGTCATGGAAAAGGCCACCACGCTAAAACTGGCGGAACTTGGAGTTGATCACCTCAAAGTGCGCAAGTCGGCCACAGGGGCGCGAATCATTGAGGTCCCCGGAGCGCAGAGCAGCCAAGCGGCTGACAACCTGGCAGACCGACTCCGTGATCTAATAGGCGATGTGGCAGATGTATACCGGCCAGTAAAAAAAGCAGAAATTAAGATTTCCGGATTTAACGAATCCGTCACTCCGGAGATCATAAAAAAGGAGGTTGCCGCCAGAGGCAATTGTAAAGAGGAGCAGGTGATGGTTGGCGCAATCAGAATGGCAGCAAATGGGTCCGGCTCAGTCATCATACGCTGCCCACTAACAACGGCTAAAGTGGTCGTCACAGCAGGACGCATTGTGCTCGGATGGTCAGCGGCGCGTGTAGAGGCTCTGGAACAGCTACCTTTACGCTGTTACCGCTGCATGGGGACGGGACATACGAGGCCTCTGTGCCCGTCTCCGGTGGATAGAGGCAACTGGTGCTACAGGTGCAGCAAACCAGGTCACATGAGCAAGGACTGCACTGCGTTGGCCCCCTGGTGCGCTGTATGCCACCACGCGGGACTAAAGGCGGGGCATGTGATGGGCGGGCAAGCTTGCACCCCCCCACCAGTTAGAGGGAAGGAAGCCTGCACTGCTGGCCCTGGTGCTGCTGCCGCGGCCGCTTCCCCGAATGTACCTGAAAATCGGACGGAACAACAACTTATGGATATTTAATGTCACAAATGCAAAATTTAGAAATACTCCAATGCAACGTAAACCACTGCGCTCGTGCACAAGATCTTATGATCCAACACATGGCGGAGTGGGAGGTTGCTGCGACTGTTGTAGCGGAGCCGTACTATGTCCCTGCGCAATCAAACTGGGTAGGCGATAGGGTTGGAAATGTAGCCATAGTGGCACCGGCTATGGGTGGTCTGCCCCTCTCCAGAGTGTCATGTGGCTCTGGATACGTATTGGCCAAACTGGGGGACATTGTGCTAGTTGGTGTTTACTTCTCCCCTAATAGGCCACTGCGGGAGTTCGAGGCCTACCTGGAGAGGCTCGGACGGGCGGTAGCTGGAGCAGCTCCCTCCCCCATAATGGTCCTGGGAGATCTGAACGCCAAATGTGCTGCCTGGGGCTCCCCTAGGACCGATCCCAGAGGAGCGGTACTCCTGGACTGGTTAACTGGACTCGGACTTGAGGTGGTCAACCGGGGCGCAGCCGACACTTGCGTGCGCCGCCAGGGGGGATCAATTGTCGATGTCACTCTGGCCTCCCCAGTGGTGGCAGCACGCATAGCAGACTGGCGAGTCCTAGCAGACACGGAGACCCTCTCTGACCACTTATATATCAGAATGAGGGTCTCCAGAGCCCGGCAATGCCAACAGCCCAGACCGGCGAGAGGAGCGGGGAGCCTGCCGAAATGGAGCCTGGCCTCTCTGGACCGTGAAGCGGCAAGGGAGGCAGCTATGGTAGAAGCTAGGTGGGGGCGGCAACTACCCGAGGATGCCAACGTGGACATTATGGCCCTGGACTTCCGGGCCTCCCTCACGAGGACTTGCGACGCCTCAATGAGAAGAGCGGGGCCACCTCGAAGGAAAAGGGCCACATATTGGTGGTGTCCAGAGGTTGCCGCTCTACGGCTTACCAGCAATGCGGCACGTCGGCAATACACGCGCTGCCGAAGAAGGCGGCACACACAAGAGGAGCTAGACGCGTACTACGTAGCGCTAAGTGAGGCCAAGGGGGCCCTGAGCATCGCCATTGCCAAGGCGAAAGATGCGGCGCACACGGCCTTTTTGGCCTCTCTAGACGAGAACCCATGGGGGCGGCCCTACAAACTTGTAAGGAAAAAGCTCCGCCAGGCCGCTCCTATGGATGCAATGCAAATGGGGCCCCTCCAAAACATATTAGAGGGGCTGTTTCCTCCAGCTCCAGAATTCAACCCGCCTGCAATGGTGGTGCCCCGAGAGGAGGAGCTGATGGAACCGGAGATGGTACCCCTTGTGACGGAAGGTGAAATGGCCTATGTGGCCCATAGATTAAGAGCCTGCAGAAAAGCTCCTGGTCCGGACGGAGTACACGGAAAAATAATCCCTGTAGTGATGGAGTACCTTGGAGACTGCCTCAAATCCATCTTTGACCAGTGCCTAAAGGATGGGCTTTTTCCAAGGTGCTGGAAGGAGGGTAGAGTGTGCCTCCTCCGGAAGGAGACTAGACCGGCGGATTCCCCTTCCGGATGGAGGCCCATTGTGCTGTTGGATGAGTCCGGAAAAATGCTCGAACGCATAGTAGCTTCCCGGATCACCCGGCACCTAAATGAGACGGGGCCAAATCTCTCGGACCGCCAATATGGGTTCCGGAATGGCAGGTCCACAATGGACGCTTTGGGGGCACTTCGTGCCTTTTGTGAGGATGCCCAAAGAAGAGGGGAGGGAGCCATTGCGGTGTCTTTGGACATTGCTAATGCATTCGGTACCCTCCCGTACTCGGTGATTCGGGAGGCACTCAAGTATCACGAGGTGCCCCTATATCTAAGGCGAGTCGTTGACCACTACCTATCGGACAGGGTGGTGGTCTGCGACACTCCTAACGGACGGTTAGAGAGACGAATGGCCTGCGGCGTTCCTCAGGGGTCCGTGCTTGGACCCCTGTTATGGAACGTTGGCTTTGACTGGGCCATCCGTGCAGTGCTGCTCCCCCGAATGGCCCTCATGTGTTACGCTGATGACACAATGGTGGCCGTCCGGGGCGAGGAACTGACAGAGGCATTGCGGAGGGCGGAAGTGGCGGTGGACCTCATAGTCCT